>NW_028270147.1:125217727-125537446 GCF_037043375.1 Chiloscyllium plagiosum
CAGCAGATATATGGGAACAGCATGTCTGCAAATTCATCTCCAAGGCACATAACATCTTGACTTGGAAATATATCACTGTTCCATCACTGTAAGTGGGTCAAAATCCTGGAATTGCCTCCTTAAGGACATTGTGGGTCAACATACAGCACGTGATCTATAGCGGTTCAAGAAGGCAGCACCTTCTCAAGGGCAACTAGGGACGGGTAGCAAATGCTGACCCAGCCAGTGACGCTCACATCCAATGAATGAATATATAAAAACAAATGAAGTGTCCCTCAGGAGGGGAGAGGGAATGTTCGGGTCCTGAGCTCCATTCCCCAGCCCAGGCAGCTTGTCTCCCAATGAATGAATGAGATGACAGATTAGGGACAGTCTCATGCTGTGGAACCAGGTCTGTAAGAGAGAATTAGAGATCAAGCTGAAAAGGAACGTATTGCTGGGTTATGGGGAGAGAGAGGGTCAATGAGATTAATTGGGTCACTCACAGGCACAATGGGCTGAATGGCCTCCCCCTGTGCTGTCAGATTCCCGGGAGTGCAGACAGTTCACAGTTTTCTCCCATCTCAGTAACAAACGTCCAGCTGCTCCGAGCTCCTTATTTCACTTCCTCTCTTGATGAAGTTTCAACCTTGCGATCTGACAGTCTTTGCAGTTATTTTTTACACTGGGGCTTTCTGCTGTGGTCAGAATCTCTAATAATAAGTGTCCAATCAGTGACAATCACAGCAGCTAAGAGCAGTCAGGACTGAGGAGCCAGGCTCACTGGGAAACACATTGGGAAGATCAAAGCCATCCTCTTCAGCTCCCAGTACAAACTCCACCCCTCTCCCCGAACACTGTCTGCTGCTCAACCAGACTCTTTACAAACTTGGCTTCATCTCTGAGAATGATCTGAGCCTTATATCTTCCATATCACAAAGATCAGCCACTGAAAATCTCAGCCATGTCTTTTAGACTCCAAATGTGACCATTCCAATGTTGTCTTAACCCATATCATAGCCAGTGCTCTTCATACACTTCAGCTCGTCCCAAACTGTGCTGCCTGTATCTGATCTCACACCAAGTCCCATTCTCCCATCCCACACCGTGCTCACTGACCGACATTGGCTCCCAATCCAGCAACATCTGATTTGAAAATTCTCACTCTTGTTCTCCAGCCCCTCCTTGTCCTCCACTCTCCCTATCTCTGCAACCTCCTTCAAGCACTCTCAGTCAGTGTGGTCAGCAATCTTAGATATATGGCTCTCGATTAGTTTATCCAAGTCATTGAGAAGTATCATAAAAAGCTGAGGTCCCAGCACAGATTCCTGGGAATACCACTATACATCTTGCTCATTGGAGGAATCATACATTCGATTGGTCTCACCTCCCTCTTTCTCACTATAACCCAGCTAACCTTTCCTTTCCAGCTCAATCTCCAGTTCCCTATTGAAGACCTGGGTTCACAGCCTGAGCCTGCCCCTAACTTGGTCTCCAATTTGGCATCTTATTCAATCATTGGGAGACAAGCTGCCTAGGCTTGGGGTGTAGAACAGAGAAAATAGAATATAGAACATAGAACAGTACAGCACAGTACAGGCCCTTCAGCCCTTGATGTTGTGCCAACATTTTATCCCACTCTAAGATCAAACTAACCGACATACCCTACATTTTACTGTCATCCATGTGCCTATCCAAGAGTCGCTTAAATGTCCTTAATGTCTCTGACTCTACTATTACTCCACATTCCATGCACCCACCACACTCTGTGTTAAGAACCGACCTCTAACATCTCCCCTAAACCTTCCTCCAATCACCTTAAAATTATGCTCCCTTGTGATAGTCATTTCTGCTCTGGGAAAAAAGTCTCTGTTATCAACTCTATCTATGCCTCTCATCACCTTGTTCACCTCTATCAAGTTACCTCTCATCCTTCTTCACTTCAGTGAGAAAAGCCCTAACTCCTTCAACCTTTCTTCATAAGATATGCCCTCCAGTCCAGGCAGAAGGGCATGTGCCCGAAACGTCGAATCTTCTGTTCCCTAGATGCTGCCTGACCTGCTGTGCTGTTTCAGCAATAAAGTTTCAGCTTAAATCTCCACTGCACCCTCTCTAAAGCTTCCACATTCTTCTGATAATGAGGCAACCAGAACTGAACACAATATTCCAAGTGTGGTTTAACCAAGGCTTTATTGGACTGCAGCATAACCTCGCAGCTCTTAAATGTAATTCCCCCCAGCTACTGAAACACACCATGTATCTTCTTAACAACCCTATCAACTTGGGTGGCAACTTTGAGGGATCTCTGGATGTGGACCCCAAGATCCCACTGTTCCTCCACACTGTCAAGAATTCTGCCTTTAACTCTGTCATCTGCATTCAAATTCAAGCTTCCAAAATGAATCACTTCACACTTTCCAGGATGAACTCTATCTGTCACTTCTCAGCCCAACTCCACATCCTATCAGTGTCCCATCTTCATAAATGTGTTTTGTCACACCCTCAAAGAATTCAGTAAGGCTTGTGAGACATGACCTGCCCCTCACAAGGCCATGTTGAGTATTTCTAATCAAGCTTTGCTTTTCCAAATCATCATAAGTCCTGTCTCTCAGAATCTTCTCCAATGATTTGCCCACCACTGATGTAAGACTGACCGGTCTATAATTCCCAGGGTTATCCCAAATCCCTTTCTTGAACAAGGGAATAACATTTGCCACACTCCAATCATCTGGTACTACTCCAGTGGACAGGTTGCAAAGATCATCAGCAAAGGCACAGCAATCTCTTCCCTCACTTCCCATAGTATCATTGGGTATATCCAGTCTGGCCCAGGGGACTTATATATTCTTATGTTTTTTAAAATTATCAGCACATCCTCCTTCTTAACATCTGTTTGAGTGTATCACGCTGTCCTCACAATTGACTAGTGACTACTGAAACAAAGTATTCATTAAGGACTTACTGTACATCATCCAACATGGCACGAGCTCCCTCCACTATCCCTGATCGGCCCTACCCTCACTCTGACCATCACATTTTTCCTCAAAAGTATAGAATGCCTGAGGGTTTTCCTTAAATTACCCGCCAAGGCTTTCTCATGCTTGCCCCGCATTACAGCTCTGGATCTGTGGATGGACTCACTTTGGAGCATCCATGAGGCTGAGGAGATCGTGGATAGCACGTTTAGTGAATAGGTAGATTTGCTGAGGAAGGAAGGGAATGGGTGACCGGAAGAGCAGGAAGGAAGTGCAAGTGTCCTCTGCGGTCATCTCTCTCCAAAACAGGAATACCATTTTGGACACTGTTGGGGGAGGTGGATCACCAGGGGAAGTAACGTTCATGTCACCATGGCTGGCTCTGCTGTACAGAAGGGTGGGAAAAAGAGTGGAAGGCGAATAGTCATTGGGGATTCAATTGTAAGGGGAGTAGATAGGTGGCTCTGTGGTAGAGAACGAGACTCCCAAATGGTACGTTGCCTCCCAAGGGCACGGGTCAGAGATGTCTCAGATTGGCTGCAGGACATTCTGAAGGGGGAGGGTGAACTGGGTGGGTGTCGTGGTGCACATCGGTAGCAATGATATTGGCAATAAACGGGATGAGGTCCTACAAGCAGAATTTAAGGAGTTAGGAGTCAAGTTAAAAAGTATAGCCTCAGAGGTAGTAATCTCAGGATTGCTACCAGTGCCACGTGCTAGTTGGAGTAGAAATGAAAAAATAGGCTGGATTACTGAGTGGCTTGACAGATGGTGCGGTAGGGAGGGTCTCAGAATTTTGGGACATTGGAACCGGTTCTGGGGGAGGTGGGACTATTACAAATCAGACAGTCTACACCTGGGCAAGACTAGAATCAATGTCCTTGGGGGTGCCTTTGTTAACGCTGTTGGGGAGGGTTTAAACTAATATGGCAGGCATTGAAATAGATAACAAACAGTAATAGGTCCAGCACCAAGCCCCGGGCACTCCACAAGTCTCAGGCCTCCAGTCTGACAAGCTTCCTTCCACTATTACCCTCAGCTTCGTACCATCAAGCCAATTAGAGAAAAGTATTTGTCTTCGGTCAGGAATTAGTTTGGAGGGAGGAGACAGAGAAGAGGATGATGCGTATGCTCTCCAATGAGCAAGATGTGAATAGTGGTGTCCCCAGGGATCTGTGCTGGGACCTCAGCATTTCATGATATTTCTCAATGACTTGGATGAAGGAATAGAGAGCCAATTATCCAAGATTGCTAATCACACTGACTGAGGCAGCTTGGAGGAGGTTACAGAGATAGGGAGGGTGGAGGACAGGGAGGGATTTCCGAACAAGGATGAGAATTTGAAAATCGAGGTGTTGTTAGTCCAGGAGCCAATGTAGGCTTCAGGATGCAGGAGTTGGGGGAACGGGACTTAGTGCAAGTTTGGATACGGGCAGCAGAATTTGGGATGAGCTGAAGGATACAGAGGGCAGTTGCTGTGAAGTGTGCAAATACAGCATTGGAATGGTCATGTTTGGAGTCCCATGACATGGCTGAGATTTTCAGTGTCTAATCTTTGTGAGATGGAGGATATGGGGCTCAGATCATTCTCAAAGATGAGACCCAGTTTGTAAAGAGTCTGGTTGAGCAGCGGACAGTGCTCAGGGAGAGGGTTGTAGATTATACCAGAATCTGAAGAGGATGGTTTTGATCTTCCCAATGTGTTTCACAGTGAGCCTGGCTCCTCAGACCTGACTGCTCTTAGCTGCTGTGATTGTCACTGACTGGACACTTATTATTAGAGATTCTGACCACAGCAGAAAGCCCCAGTGTAAAAAATAACTGCAAAGACTTCAGATCGCAAGGTTGAAACTTCACCAAGAGAGGAAGTGAAAGAAGGAGCTCAGAGCAGCTGGACGTTTGTTACTGAGACAGGAGAAAACTGTGAACCATCTGTACTCCCTGGAATCTGACAATACAGGAGGCTGGTTCTGGGATTTGTTTTGCAGAAACAGCACAGTGGTGAAAAAAGTGTCAGTCACTCTCTCACAAACACACATGCCTGCACTCGGAGATCAGAAACAGAATCCAGCAGCAGCTCTGTCTCCAAGCTGTGAAACCTGCACAGAGTTGTTCCCTCATTCAGTTTTTAACTGGCAGGATAGACCAAGCAGGGAAGGCAACACAGTGGTGTGTACAGTTGGAAGGGAGTTGCCCTGGGAGTCCTCACCATTAACTATGGAACCCATGAAGTCTCATGATAGCAGGACAAACATGGGGAAGGAAATTTCCACACAGCACCGGCCTCCCCTCCAACCGCAACTGAGCAGTCAGTCCTCCTCCATGTTGAACAGTACATACAGGGAGCTCTGAGGGTGGGAAGGATGCAGGATATACCCAGAGTGAGGGACTTCAAAGTCCACCATTAAGAGCTGCTCAGAAGCATCACTACTGAGCAAGCTGGTCAAGTTCCACCTGATTCAGCTGCTAGACTGGACCTGGGGCAGGTGGTGAGGGAACCAACAAGAGGGAAAAACATACTCACTATCACCCTCACCAATCTGCCTGCTGCTGGTGTAGCTGTCCATGACAGTATCAGGAAGAGTGACCACCGCACAGCCCATGTGGAGACAAAATCCTGTCGTCACATTTAGATTACCTTACATTTTGTTGGGCAAGAGATATGGGATATCAGGAAGAGCTTTTTTTTTCGCAGCAATTGGTAATGACTTGGAAATCAGTGCCCATTCAGGTGAGGCAGGTGAAGACACTCAGTGATTGCAATGGCAGATTGGATGGGCTCTTGATGGAAATAAACCTGCAAGGCCCTGGGGATCGAGTAGGGGAGGGGGTGGGACTGACTGGATTGACAGCATTTACCTGACAGGCTGAATGTTCTCCCTCTGTGCTGGAAATAGGTCTCACTCAATGAAGGGTTCATAATAAGAGAGTTTGGATGCAGTAAATACAGGACAAATTGTTTCTCCAGGCAGGAGGGTCAGTAACCAGAGGGCACACATTTCAAAAAGAGTCTGAAGAAAAAGAGAGAAGATAGGAAAATTTTTATCCAGCGAGTTCACGGTGACTGTCTGCAAGGTGAGTGGAAGTGAATTCAACAGCAACTTTCAAAAGGGCATTGGAGAAATAGCTGAAAAGGAAACAATTGCAGAGTTATACAGGAAGGGCTGGGTAAATGGGACTCATTGGACTAATTTGACTAACAGTCATAATAGGCCCAGTGACCTCTGTCTGTGCTGTATAAGAGCTTACACACACTTAGTCTCACCTTTACACAAAGACGAGGGGAAACAGACAACCCAGTTTACAGAAGAGTGTTTTCTCAAGCAAAACGCTCTTGAACCAACTAGATTTACTGAAATAAATGGCATAATCAAATCAGTGGCAAGGGAATATCGAACCGAAAGCGACGGGGTTGAATATTCAATAGCACAACCACTGAGAGGAGGATGGATGAAGGGCAAGAGGTGAGAGAGCACGCTGTCGGGGTCTGAAGGCTCTGCTGTCAATGGTGGGATGGAGGAAGCAACAATGGGCAGGAGACCAGAGACAGAAGATGGAAGGGGGAGGGAGGGAATGTGAGTCTGCAGCAAGACACAGTGAGGGAGGAGGGAGGCCATGGAGGTAATTGGCTGGCAGTGAGGTCAGGGGTCATTCTGGAATGACAGATGGGTAAGACAGGGAAGGGCCCACTCCATATCAGACAATGTTGGGGTTTATGGAATGTGGATTCAGGCATCTGGAGAGGACATTGGAATCATAGAGGTAGGAGACGGGACAAGCAGGAATTAGGGTTTCTGTGTCAAGGGGCTGAGGTAGTGCAGAGACAGACAATGTTGTTGAGATTGAAACAAGAGACCAACATGATGGCGAGGATGTGGGGGTTGCAGCTCAGGTACTGGGTAGTCCAGTGGGAAGGTGGCCCATGTATATATCATCATAGAGTCGTAGAGGTTTACAGCTTGGAAATAGACCCTTAGGCTCAACTCATCCATGCCGACCAAGTTTCCAAAACTGAACTAGTCCCATTTGCCTGTGTTTGGCCCAATCCTCTCTAAATCCTTCCTATCCATGTTCCTGTAAAAATGTCCTTGAAATGTAGTAGTTGTACTCCCCTCTCCCACTTCCTCTGGCAGCTCATTACACATACACATCATCCTCTGTGTGAAAATGTTGTCTCTCAGGTCCCTTCTAATTCTTTCCCCCTCAATTTAAACCCATTCCTTCTAGTACTGGACTCTTCTACCCTGGGGAAAAGACTTTGGCTATCCAACTTGTCTACAACTCTCATGATTCTATAAACCTCTATAATGTCACCCTTTTATCTCCTGCATTCCCTGGAAAAACATCTCAGCCTATCCATCCTCGCTTGATAATTCAAACTCTCCAATCTTGGTAACATCCCTGTTAATGTTTGTTTTATCCAAACCAGTGTAATAATTTCCTTTCTATAGAAGGGTAAGCAGAAATATATACAGTGTCCAAATGTGGCCTTCCCAATGCCTTGTACAGCTGTAACATGATGTCCCAGCTCCTGTACTCCCTGCTTTGACCAGTGAAGGTGAGCATGCCAAATACCCTCTTCACCACCCTGTCTACCTGTGACACCACTTTCAAGGAACTATGTACCTGTACCCCTCAGTCTCTCTGTTCAACAACACTCCCCATGGCTCTACCATTAATTGTGCAATTCCTGCCCTGGTTTGTCTTACCAAAATGTAACTCCTTGCATTAATCGAAATTAAACTCCATCTGGATTTGTTGACCCACTGGCCCAGTTGATCAAGATGACATTGCACTCTTGGATAACCTTCTTCCCTGTCCACGATGCCAACAATTTTAATGTTAGCCACAAACTTACTGACCATTCCTGCTATTTTCTCATCCAAATTGTTCATATAAGTGATGAACAACAGTGGATCCGGGATTGATTCTTGTCGGAGACGTCTGGTCACTGGCTTCCAGTCTGAAGAACAACCCTCTTTCACCAGCCTCTGCCTCCCATCATCAGGCCAATTGTATACCCAATTGGCTAGCTCTCCCTGGATTGTATGTGATATGATCTTACCAAGCAGTCTCCATGGGGATCCTTGCCTAAGGCCTTGCTAAAATCCATGTAGACGGAGTGTACTGCTCTAACTGTATCTATCTTCTTGATTTCTTCTTCAAACACTCAGTCATCTACTGGTCTCTATTGGAGGTCCAGTGAACAGGAGGCCCATGTTTACTGGTCTCTCTTGGAGGATCTAGTCAGAAGAAAGTCCATGTTTACTGGTCTCATTTGGAGAGTCGAGCAGGAAGGAGGCCCATGTTTACTGGTCTCTATTGGGAGGTTCAGTGGGAAGGAGGCCCATGTCTCTCCATAGGGCATCCCCGTGAACTGAATTCCATGTTTATTGGACTCTGTTGGAGAGTCCAGTGCATTGTGGACACCATGGTGGGTGTGGGGTTTAGTTCCTTTCTGTTGTAACTGTGTGATGGTTCAACCTTCACCCCAGTGAAACAGTCTGACTCAGAGACTCTTCATGGAAGGGGAAGGAGAGGTGTAGGAGAGGGGAAGGGATTGGAACATGTTGTGAATGGACAGGCTGGGTCACTGGGTCAGAGCTTGTCCTGTCCCTCCAGCTCTCACTGATGGCTTGAGGATCTCCTCTCTCTGCTGGGCCTTCATGGAATGAGGTTTGTGTCCAAACCAGTCCCCAGTGAGAAGAGGCCAACAGCACAGAACTGTCCTTTATTTGACAAGAATCTGTCAGTCTTCCTGAGAGATACTAAACCCAGGTTAATGTGGAAATGGGGCCTCACTCCAGGAGAAGACATGCTTCTGGATCAAGGGTTAAGATCCATAAGTGGGGCAGAGCAGAGGGAGATTTATCCTGCATTCAACTGTCACCACCTGGGACACTGTCAGAAAGAGAGAGAGAAGCGAGACAGAGAGAGAGAGACATAGAGGGAGAGAAAGAGAGAGAGAGAGAGAGAGAGATTGTGTGTGTGTGAGAGAGATAGAGAGAGGAAGACATGAGTATGGGTAGAGACAGAATGACAGAGAGGGAGGGAGAGAGACTGTAGATTGGGATACAGAGAGGGAGGGAGAGACAAAGAGGGAGGCATAGAGAGGGGTAGATAATAGTTGGGGACTTTTACTTGAAGTGAGTGATTGGGACAGTGAGAGATGGAGAAATCGAGATTATGAGATGGAGTGAGGAAGGGTGAATGAATTGGAGAGAGTTGCTATGAGACAGAGTGAGAGAGAGAGAGAAAATATAAGCGAGATTAGCAGTGGGAGAAAGAGATAGAGAGAAAGACATGGCAGGTGTGAGACAGAAAGAAGGGGTGGGGAGAGAGAGAGAGAGAGGTCCTGCTCACCAATTTCTGGGAAGGTTGTGTACTTGAGAGAGGGTACAGAGGAGATTTACCAGGATCAGCTGTGGGGAAAGATTGGGAAGGTGGGGATTGTTCTCCTTGGAGCAATGAAGGTTGAGAAGGGACCTGATGGAGGGATATAAGATTATTTGGGGCAATCTTAGGGTGGATAGGTAGGCACTTTTTACATGAGTGAAGAACTCAACAACCAGAGACAGAGATTGAAGGTAACACAGTCATAGAAACATAGAAACCGAGCAGGAGTTGGCCATTCGGCCCTTTGAGTCTGTTCTGTCATTCAGTATGATCATGGCTGATCCTCTCTCTCAAAGCCATATTCCTGCTTTCTCCCCAATCACTGATGCCGTTAAAATGCAAAACAATTATCTGTCTCTTCTTCTTGAATATATTCAACCTGCCAGTCTTCAGTCCATGCCAGTATCTCACCCCTACACAATAGACTCGTATATTATGTCAAATACCTCCTGGAAATCCACTTTGTCTGACTGGCTCATTGTCTCCTCAAATATTTCTAACAGATTTGCCAGGCATGACCTCCCCTTGATAAAGCCGTGTTGACTCAGCCCTATTTTTCCATTGCATTTCGAAGTCCTCTGTAATTTCACCCTTAAATTGAAATCTAAAACCTTACCAAAAACTGAGTCCAGGCTAACTGGCCTATAATTTCCCATCTTCTCCCTTCTTAAATAGGGGTGTTATGTGAGCCATTTTCCAGTTTCTTGCCCCCATCAAATCCCTCCCCACACCACCTTTACCCCCCCCGACTCCATTGATTCCTGAAAGATCATCACCCATGCCTCCACAATCTCCTCAGTGATCTCCTTCAGAACACACTGGTGTCGTTCATCCAGTCTGGGTGAGTTATCCACATTCAGACCTTCCAGCTTCCCCAGTACCTCCTCCTTAGTGATGGCCACTACACTCCCCTCTGCCCTGACAGTCTTGAAGTCCTGGTATGTTGCTGGTATTTTCCATAATGCAGACTGATGCAAAGTATCGATTCAATTCCTCGGCTATTCCTTTGTTTCCTATCCATTTGTCCACCTATCCATTGAAGTCTGCCCTGACATTTTGTATATGGATTTTCTGTCTCCTAGTTGATTTCCTTCCCCACACCCTGATTACTGCTTGGAGACCTGGACATAACTTGCATCAGATTCTTTATTTCTTGCAGTTCCTGAACTCTACCCACCCAGATTCTACACCTTCTGACTCTATATCGCTTCTTGCTAGAGGTTTAATTTCATTTCTTACTAACAAGGCAACTCTTGCCCCTCTGCCCATCTGCCTGTCCTTTTGATAGGACATGGATCCTTGGATATTTAGTTCCCAGCCGGGATCCCCTTACAGCCATGTCTCTGTGATACCCACAACATCATACCTGCCAGTTTCAATCTGTGCTACAAACCCATTGTGTATACTGTGTGCATTTAAGTACAACACCCTCAGTCCTGCATTGACTGCCCTCCTTCTCATCATTGTCCTCTTATCTCTTGTGTTTGATGTTCAACTCTTGATCCTTTCCATACTCTCTGTCCTATTACATCTTCTAGAAACCTGAATAACTTCTCCTGAGCCCTCCTCCATTTTAACTAGTTTAAATCCCTTGGAAACTCAATTTACCTCAATTTGTGGCATCACTTTGTCTCCCTTACTCGGAATGTTCACGCATTTAGATAAAAACTCTTTAAGTTTGTTCTATTATTGATTTTCCCTGCACTTTTATGGTTCCTTTGATATTCAAAAATTCTGCCCCTTCCTTTTATTTTCTGGTAACAATCAATCCCATCACTAACCACCAACCTACCTGCTCTTTTCCACTCCATTTCCTCATTTTCCATTCAACTGAACCCAATTATTGGGTCTTTGGGTTGAGTTCAGGACAATATTTATCTTTGAACCAGCATCATTAACAGTGGTCTTTGACCTCATTGCTTTTCATGGGATCTTGCTGAGTAGAAACTGGCTGCCACTTCCCCGACATTGTAACAGTGACTGGTTTTCAAACAAAACTGTCTATAAATGTCTTTGGGAGAGCCTGAGGTGTTAAGGGTTCAATTGAACTTCAGTTCGAGTCAGAGATTTGTACAGCACGGAAACCAACCCTTCGATCCAACTCATCAATGCTGACCAGATATCCGAAATGATTCTAGTCCCCTTTGCCAGCATTTAGCCCACATCCCTCTGAACTCTTCCTATTCATATACCCATCCAGATGCCTTTTAATTGCTGTAATTCTACCAGCCTCCACCACTTCCTCTGGCAGCTCATTCCATACACGTACCACCCTCCGCATGAAAAGGTTGGCCCTTAGGTCCCTTTCAAATCTTTCCCCTGTCACCTTCAATCTATGCCTTCTAGTTTTCAACTGCCCCACTCTGGAGAAAAGATCTTCTCTATTCACCCTATCTATGCCACTCATGATTTTATGAACCACTATACTGTCACCCCTCAGCCTCCAAAGTTGCAGAGAAAATAGCCTCAGCCTATTCAGCCTCTCCAGATAGCTCAAACCCTCCAGCCCTGGCAACATCGTTGTAAATCTTTTCTGAAGCATTTTAAGATTCACAACATTTTTCCTATAGCAGGGAGACCAGAATTGCACACAGTATTCCAAAAGTGTCCTAACCAATGGGCTGAACAGCCGCAACAGCTCCCAACTCCAATACTCAATGCACTGCCCAATAAAGGAAAGCATCTTCACCACACTATCGACCTGCAACTCCACTTTGAAGGAACTATACTTTTTTTTGGATGAACTGGGAATCCTTCAGTTGTGAAAGATGCCATTCCATGACACCATTGGAGGAAGAGCAGGCAGTTCCCCCCCACCGTGCCCTGGTCAATACTTATACCCCAATCAAAATCAATAAAAATCTATTTCCCTGCTAATTATCATAATGTGTTTGGGATCTTACTGTGCACAGTCTGCTGGAAAGAGCCATTGGGGCATCCTGAGTTGGGGACAGGTGCTACACAAATTCAAGTCTTTCTTTAAGGTTGGAGCTTCCTGATCCTGACCCTCACCCATTGTCCGTGCACTCTCACCTTCCAGGGGTCATTGAGTCATTAGGAGAAGTGACCTTGGCTGACCCTGGGGCAATGAGACTCTTTGTAGCCTCACCCTTGACCTCAGCCCATTGGTATGCAGCAAGGTTTGAAATGTAATCTGGAACCTTCCACATGGACACCCAATGAAGTGTGTGGATCCAAGTCTGCTCCAATGTTCTCGGATAAAGTTCTCCTGATCTGTGGGTGATAGCAGGTTTGTTAAAGGTGTATTGAGCTCCATCCCACTTTCCAGCTTTTGCTCCATAGCTCTGGAGGTTTCGCTGTTTCAAGTGAATATCCAAGTGTTTTTTCACCAGCCTCTGGGTGGAAACAGTTACTCCTCAACTCCCCTCAAACCCTGTCCCAATTCATTTCAATCTCTCCCCATGGCTATTGCTTCTCTGCTGATGGAAATCAGTCCTTCCTACCCACTCTGTCCAGGGCCTTCATCATTTTACACACCTCGAATGCTCCACCATTCAATATGATCATGGCTGATCATCCAACACAATCCCCTGTTCCTGCTTTCTCCCCACATTCTTTGATCCCTTTAATCCTAAGAACAATATCTAATTCCTTCTTGAACACATACCACATCTAATTCCCTCATGCTGGAAAAATGGATGAGAATTATTGTGTTGTTGTTTTTTGACCAGTATGGACACAATGGGCTGATGGGCCTTTTGGGTCTCTATGATTCTATGATTGTATGTTATGAATAACTGGGTACCATGGACTGACCCCTGTAGTATGACAATTGGTAACTACCTGCCATTCAGAAAAAGACTTGTTGTTTCTGTCCTGCCTGCCAACCAGTTCCCCATCCATGTTAGTACATGACCCTCAATCCTCTTGTTCGTTGGGATTTCCCTGATTCAGTTGAACATATTTCATCCTGTCAGATCTTTGCTTTCCTCAGGTCCTGTTCAATGTCACCCCTGCATTTTCTATCCTCCTCTCAGCTTTCTGCAGGTTTGATCTCCAGATAACCAACATCACCTTCCCTGTTTGGTCTTCCCTACTCTGCTGCCTTTTGACATCCCAGGCTGAGAGTCTATATCTGGGAGTCCCACACTTACTCATTGTGGGAAAAGATTCTGAACAATCTCTGTCTCATCCTTCGAGGCCTCCCACTGCCCTGACCCTGATTTTCCATCATGTACTTGGTTTCAGTCCACTTTTGCTAAATCACTGCACAGTTCAGTAAAATATTTCATTCCCAAATGAAATTTTTTACACTTGCTCCATTGTTCTCCATTTCCATCCCTCCTCTCAATCTCACTGAGTTCTGGTCACTGTCACTGAAATGCTCCCCCATTGATAGCCCTTCCAGCTGCCCATATTCATTCCATAAACAATGGTCCAAAACTATCCCTTCTCTTACACCATCACCCTCTCAGGGGCAATTAGGAATGGGCAATGAATGCTGGACCTGGCAGTGACTCTCATATCCCAAGAAGCAATTTAAACAATACCTGTTCTTTTGTCGGGGTTTATTCTGTATTGACGACAAATGTTCAATAAGATTGTATTGCCAGTGAATATACTGAGAGTCAAAATCCATTTGTTTGACAGGGATTAAAATTGTTTCTCTTGTCTTTCAGGCCATGAGAACTCCCAGCTCAAGCTGACCCTGCTGCCCACCTCCCCGGAGCAGGTCAATGTCAAGGGCACTGCCACCCTGGTGTGCCTTGCCAATCACTTCTATCCCGATGAGCTGGAGGTACAGTGGAAGAAGGACGGTGCAGTCATTTTGGACGGGGTTCAGACCAGCAACTACCTGCGAGCTTCGGACAGCACCTACAGTGTCAGCAGCCTGCTGACCCTCTCTGGGTCTGACTGGGCGTCCAACGCTCGCTTCTCCTGTGCCCTCACCCACGTGACCCTCCCGTCTCCCTCAGAACGAGCATCAGGAGATCAGAATGTGTGTAGATTGTTTGAGACAGTCCACAGAGGAGACACAACTTTACTTAGAACAGGGCTGAGCTGGCAGGACAAAGGTCATTGTTAGCACTGAATTTCAACTCTCTTCCTTCTCAGGACTGCTCAGAGATATGTCTGAGGTTTGGATGTTGAAGTAGGTCACTGCGACAATGTCGAGAGACTTTACGCTATGTCAAACCTCATGCTGTCCTTGTCCGGGGAGTGTTTGATGGGGAAGTGTTGACTGTATGTCGAGTAAAATCTCTTGAAGTTGCTGAAGACTATCAGCTATACAAAACAATGTGACCCTTAGAAGTCTCTGCTTCAGTAAACCAGACCTTTTGGGCGGCACGGTGATGCAGTGGTTAGCACTGCTGCCTCCCAGTGCCAGAGACCCGGGTTCAATTCCTGCCTCAGGCAACTGACTGTGTGGAGTTTTCACATTCTCCCCGTGTCTGCGTGGGTTTCCTCCAGGTGCTCTGGTTTCCTCCTACAGTCCAAAAATGTGCAGCTTCGGTGAATTGGCCACGCTAAATTGCCTGTAGTGTTAGGTGTAGGGGAATGGGTCTGGGTGGGTGCGCTTCGGCGGGTCGGTGTGGACTTGTTGGGCCGAAGGGCCTGTTTCCACACTGTAAGTAATCTAATCTTCTTCCTGCTGAGCTGTCAGTTCCAATTTAAGGGTGTGTCACTGTTTAAAGGGACAGAATTCTCATGTTATTGAGTAAATCTCCACAAGTGTTTTCCTTAAGCTCCATTGTGGCTGTCATTTTTGAGCAGCTTTCTCTGTCTGGGCTGTTAATTGCAGTTTTTTTTCTGTCAATGTCAATCCGAAAAAGGGAAAAAAGATGAAGATTCAGTCTCTGTCCAGGTGTACTTTGGAAATAGATGACCTCCATTCCCCCTCCCCCCCTGTTGATTGGCTGCATTTCAGCAGGTCATTGTCACAATTGGTTGCTTGGCCTGTCAATCAATTACAATCATCATTCATTAATCATTTTCAAATGATCCCTTTGGTCAGGAATTTATGCAGGTAACAAGATTCCAAAAAGAACAGAAACTGAAAGTTGTTAGGACTCAATAAGTACAATCTGACGCATTCCCTCCAGGCCCAGCTGATGGGATTGCACTGTGCAATCTCTGCGGCATGTTGGGTAGCCCCTGAAACAATCTTCAGCCATTCACAGACATTGCTGGCTGTGTCTCTCACAGTGAGAGTGTGAGTGTTTTACTTTATGCTGCCTGTAGGTGTCTCTCTCAGTGTTACTCAGAGAGACACCTGCAGGCAGCATGGAGTGTGACCATGTTACTCAGTGCTGCCTGTCTCTCAGAGTGCATGTGTTACCTAGTGCAACCTGTAGGTGTCTCTCTCAGTGCGAGTGTGTTACTCTGTGCTGCCTGTAGGTGTCTCTGAGGTCTATGTCTCCGAGCGATGGATTAAGAATGGGCTTTGTGCTGGGGATTGAAGATGAGGCTTTAATTTTCTCAAATCATGAATGAAAAACAGTTCAGCTGATTCAGTCTGAGAGGCAGTTCATTCAGATGGCCAAAGTTAAAAATCACACAATACCAGGTTTGAGTCAAACAGGTTTATTTGGAAGTAGAAGTACTCGGTGCACTGTTCCTTCATCAGGTAGCTGCAGGGGCAGTATGACAGGACACAGAATTTATAGTAAATTCAGATGGCAGCTGAGAGTGTATTCTCGGTAAGGGAGGGATTTCAGAGGCAGTAGGCACTTTGTTCCCTAATGTGTTGCCCAATTACAAGGGGATTTTCTGGATACAGGTTCAGAGCAGTAGTGGCTGCCTGCCCAGCCAATGCTGGCTAACCATAGTTGTATTTCAGATGTCAATTAGCCTGAAATTAGGAGCAGCAATATTACCTTACAGGGAGGGGAGCTGTCTGAGGGAGGGAGGTTAAATTCTTGCAGCCCCAAGAGAGGTTGCAGTGGATTAATGACAGGTATGACCACCATGAAGGTGCCAAGTTCTCTCCTCCTGTCCCAGCTGTGATGCCCCTCAGGTTAAAAACGTGACGGTCCTCCTTTAGGATGGTGACTATGTTCCTGGGTGAGGTAGGGAGGGAAGGTCAGCCTCTCCCAAAGGCAGCACAAGCTGGATCGAAGGGCAAACAAGAGTAAGCATGGGGAGATTGAGGGTGACAGAAGGAGGGGGTTGGTTGGCAGGTTGTTATTCAGAGTCAGGTCCCAGGGTATCAGTCCTTCTGACACTCCCCTTTTCTTTTTTTTTACAACCTCTGACACTCCTGTTTATTTTTCTTTCTATTACCCCCACACTACCTCCTAACTGCAGTCGCTTTTTTTATCCCCAGCACGCATGGTGTGTGTGTGTGCAGGTGTGAGACACAGTGAGAGACACAAGGTGTATAAACCTTTATTCAGTTTCCACCACCAGGAAGAAAGGAAACACCCGAGTGGCCTGTGACAAGCAGTGCCCTTCGCATCAAAGAGCAATACTGTGTGATCAAACAGTGAAGGGGAGGGCAGGGATTAAATCAAAATAGAGTTGGAGGGGGAGATAATGCACTCCACTCCCTGCGGCGCCCCCCTCTCCCTGAACAACTCCAGGGTGTTGGTGGAGACCGCATGCTCCTTCTCCAAGGACACCCGGGCTCTAACGTAACCGCGGAAGAGGGGCAGGCAGTCGGCCCTAACGACCCCCTCCACGGCCCGCTGCCTGGACCTGTTGATGGCCAGTTTGGCCAGGCCCAGGAGCAGACCCACGAGGAGGTCTTCAGACCTGCCCTCCTTCCTCCATACCGGGTGCCCAAATATCAGGAGCGTGGGACTGAAGTGCAGCCAAAAACAGAGGAGAAGGTTTTTAAGAAAATCAAAAAGGGAGTGCAAATGCCCACACCCAATATATACGTGGTCCACGGACACCACAGCGCCACAGAACAAACAGTTGGGCTGGGAGTCCGTGAACCACCGCAATCTGCGGTTGCAGGGGACTGCTGCGTGCAGCACCCTCCACCCCAGATCCCCGAGAGAAAGGGGGAGGACTCCCGCGTAGAGAGCCCTCCACTGGGGATCCCCACCGCCCGGTGGCAAATGGGCACGCCAAGGCGTGTCCGGACGGTGGATGAGGGAGAAGAGGTGGACGGAGTGCAGCAGCAGTCTATACAGGGCTCTCCTTTTCACCTCCTTAAACGAAACAAAATTAAAATTTTGGAGGCGGCTCAGGTTGTGGGGCACAGGCTCCCGCGGGAAGTACGCGACCTTGGGGCCAATGTGAAATTCCATCCGGGCTGGGGTGAGCGCGGACGGGATCCCACTGCACACCTGAGCGTCCTCCAACCGGTGCACTACGTCGGGTCCGAGCACCGCCGTTTGACAGTCCCCTTTTCTTTCTTTCAAACACTGCCCTTCACATCAAAGCGCAAGCACACCGTTTTTTTTTCTTTCTTTTTCTTTTTTTTTTCCTTTTTTTTAGTGCTTATTTTATCCCCAGCACCCATGGTGTGTGTGTGTGCAGGTGTGAGACAGTGAAAGACACAAAGTGCACGAATCTTTATTCAAATTCCACCACCAGGAAGATAGGAAAACACCCGGGTGGCCAGTGACAAACACTGCCCTTCGCATCAAAGGGCAGTGCTGTGTGATCAAAACAGTGAAGGGGAGGGTAGGGACTAAATCAAAATAGAGTTGGAGGGAGAAACGATGCACTCCACTCCCTGCGGCGCCCACCTCTCCCTGAACAACTCCAGGGTGTTGGTGGACACCGCGTGCTCCTTCTCCAAGGACACCCGGGCTCTAACGTAACCGCGGAAGAGGGGCAGGCAGTCGGCCCTAACGACCCCCTCCACGGCCCGCTGCCTGGACCTGTTGATGGCCAGTTTGGCCAGGCCCAGGAGCAGACCCACGAGGAGGTCTTCAGACCTGCCCTCCTTCCTCCGTACCGGGTGCCCAAAGATCAGGAGCGTGGGACTGAAGTGCAGCCAGAAACAGAGGAGAAGGTTTTTAAGGAAATCAAAAAGGGAGTGCAAATGCCCACACCCAATATATACATAGTCCACGGACTCCACAGCGCCACAGAACAAGCAGTTGGGCTGGGAGTCCGTGAACCACCGCAATCTGCGGTTGCAGGGGACTGCTGCGTGCAGCACCCTCCACCCCAGATCCCCGAGAGAAAGGGGGAGGACTCCCGCATAGAGAGCCCTCCACTGGGGATCCCCACCGCCCGGTGGCAAATGGGCACGCCAAGGCGTGTCCGGACAGTGGATGAGGGAGAAGAGGTGGACGGTGCTGTGTGATCAAAACAGTGAAGGGGGAGGGTAGGGACTAAATCAAAATAGAGTTGGAGGGAGAAATGATGCAATCCACTCCCTGCGGCGCCCACCTCTCCCACAGTCCCCTTTTCTTTTTTTTTCTTTTTTTTTCTTCTAGCACACCTGTTTTTTTTTTTTATTTTAACCCCCACACTACCACCTAAGTGCGGTAGTGCTTATTTTTTCCCCCAGCACCCATGGTGTGTGTGTGCAGGTGTGAGACACAGTGAAAGACACAAAGTGCACCAATCTTTATTCAATTTCCACCACCAGGAAGATAGGAAAACACCCGGGTGGCCAGTGACAAGCACTGCCCTTCACATCAAGGGACAGTGCTGTGTGATCAAAACAGTGAAGGGGAGGGTAGGGACTAAATCAAAATAGAGTTGGAGGGAGAAATGATGCAATCCACTCCCTGCGGCGCCCACCTCTCCCACAGTCCCCTTTTCATCTGTCAACCAGGACTCCCTGATTGGACAAAGTTAACTGTCCCTGTCAGGGAACGCATATTATATATAAAAGAATAAAACATTTATTGAATAAGGATCTCAAGAGCTAAATGGCACTAGACAAAATGAATGGTTTGAAAGGTTTCATTATGAACACCGCAAATGAGATTTGGTGAACTTTATCACTCAACAGGTGGTGGGAATCTGGAATGGACTGTCATAGAATCCCGACTGTGAGAGACAGGCCATTTGGCCCAACAAGTCCACACTGATCCTTGGAAGAGTAACCCACCCAAGACCCATTCCCCTATCCCATTACTCTACTTTTCCCCTGACTAATGAACCTAACCTACACATCCCTGATCACTCTGGGCAATTTAGCACAGCCAATTCACCTAACCTGCACGTCTTTAGATTGTGGGAGGAAACCAGAGCACCAAAGGAAACCTACACAAACACTTGGAGAATGTGCTAACTCCACACAGACAGTTGCCTGAGGCTGGAATCAAACCCAGGTCAAAACATTTGGACCGGCCTTGACTTCACTCCAGCTTTTGCATCCACCTCTGGCCCTACCCACTCTGCAACCCAGACTCCGACTACATTTCCCAGAGTCACCCTGAGTCCAACTGCCTATCTGCAGCCATTCAGCACACTCACTCTCTCTCCTCACCCATACACCCCCACAGTGCACCCTATCCCTCCACTTCTCCCTCTTCACCTCATCCCCACCTTCCCACTCCCCCATCTCACTCCACAACCCACCTCCGCCCCAATCTCCTTTCTCTCCCACACCCATTCCCCCATGCTAGATCACAATCAACCCTCACCCACCACATGTCATCACCCTTCCCCCTTCCCCTCCTTCAGCCATCTTGGGCCCTTCCCAAAAACCTCACGCCCGAGCCTTGCCCATATTTACTATTCCCCCCCCCCACCGACCTCGAACTCTCTGAGGCCAAAAGGTCCATCCTCAGGAAAGGGCTCATATTCATTCCCGCCTGACCCCACCTCAACGAAACCCGCACCCACCACGACACGGAGCTCTTCTTCCACCGCCTCTACCTCTGTGTCTTCTTCTTTAACAAAAACTCCCAAACTCCCTCTGAGGACCCCTCCTCCCACCTCCAACCTTCCTCCTCCATTTGGTCACACCCCCCACCCCCCACCACCAGCTGTGTACACATCCTAGACCTCTTCAGTGTTGACCACTGAAGTGACATCAGCCGCCTCAATTTCTCCACCTCCCGCCCCCCACCCCCGTCACCCTCTCCAACCACCCCCCCTCTGATTGAGGGCTTCACTCTCTCTGCACCAACTCCTGGTTCACTATCAAACCCACTGATAAAGATGGGGTGGTGGTAATCTGGAGAACAGACGTAAATGTCACAGAGGCCGAACGCCAATTCTCCGACTCCATGCCCTACTTCTCCCTTGCCCATGACCCCGCGGTCACCCACCTGGCTAAAATCACTTGCACTATCAGTGCCCTCATTGCCTCCAGTGATCTCCCCTCCATTGCCTCCAATCTCATAGTCCCCCAGCCCCACAATGCCCAGTTCTATCTGCTCCTCAAGATCCACAAGTCCAACTACCCCAGCTGACCCATTGTCTCAGCATGCTCCTGTTCCACCGAACTCCTCTCATCCTATCTCAACTCCTTCCTCTCCTCCTTGGTTCAGGCACTTCCCACCTACATCCACTACACCAACCACACCCTCCATCTCTTCAGTAATGTCCAGATCCCCAGCCCTGAGTGCTTTATCTCCACTATGGATGTGCAGTCCTTATATGTATACATCCATACCCAATAAGGATGGCCTCCAGGCCCTCCACCTTTTCCTCTGAAACAGACCTATCCAGTCCCCCTCCACCAATACCCTCCTCCGCCTTGCTGAACTAGTCCTCACCCTCAACAACGTTTACTTTAACTCCTCCCATTTCCTCCAAATCCAGGGGGTGGCCATGGGCACCCAGCTGGGCCCCAGCTACGCCTGCTTCTTTATCGACTATGTTGTACAGTCCCTCTTCAGTATCTACACAGGCACTGTGCCCCAACTCTTCCGCCATTACATCAATGACTGCATCAGTGCAGTGACCTGCACCCAGGCTGAACTGGAACAGTTCATCGGCTTTGCCCACAACTTCCACCCCGTCCTCAAATTCCCTTGGTCCATCTCGGACACCTCCCTCCCCTTTTTTGACCTCTCCATTTCCAATTCTGGTGATAATCTACAGACAGACATTTACTACAAACGCACAGACTCCCATATCTAACTGGACTACACCTCCTCCCACCCAGTATCCTGTAAGAACTCCATCTCATTCTTCCAATTCCTCTGCCCTATCTGCTTCATCTGCTTGGATGAGGAGATATTCCACTGATCACAGATGTCCAACTGTTACGAACAATGTGCTTTTCCTCCTTCTGCCATCCACTGCACCACATCTATTTCCTGTTTCACTGCTCTAAACCCACCCCCCTCGAAATACAATAAAGGCAGAGTCCCTATTGTCGTCACCTATCACCCCACCAATCTTTGAATCCAACGCATCATTCTTAAACACTTCCATCAACTCTAACTAGACCACACCACCAAATACATCTTCCTCTCCCCACCCCTGGCTGCCTTCCACAACGACCATTCCCTTCGATAATTCTTGATCTGTGCCACTCGCACTGCAACCATCCCGAACCCCTCGGTACCTTCCCCTGGAACCTGAAAACATGCAAAACCTGCTGGTACATCAATCCCACACCTCTATCCAGGGCCCCAAACAGTCCTTCCAGGTGAGATAGAGGTTCACCTGCTTCTCCTCCAACCTAGATTACTGCATCAGGTGTTCCCCATGTGGTCTTCTCTACATTGGGAAGAGCAAACGTAAACTGAGGAACATTTCACCGAACATCTCAGCTGGACCCGCAGGGGCCGAGCAGTCCTACCAGTCTTCACCCATTTTAATTCCCCTTCCCACTCCATTTTTGACATGACCATCATCGGCCTACTCCATTGCCACAATGAACCAAACCACAAAATGGAGGAACAACATCTCATCTTCCTTCTGGCAGCATACAGCCCAGATGACTCAACATTGAGTTCTCCAATTTCAAATAAACTCCCTTCCCATCCCCTGACTCCCTTCCCAGCACCTCTCCCTCCCTTCCACTACTCACTTACACCGACCAGATTCATTCCTCCCATTGACCAACCAGGTCATACCTTCCACCTGTCATCACCTATCCCCACTTCATCATCCTGTCCCCCGCCACCTCTTTATCTGCAGCTTCCCCTAACACCCACCCCCATTCCTGAAGAAGGGTTACACCCGAAACATCAGCTTCTCCACCGCTTGATGCTGCCTGACTTGCTGTGTTCTTCCAGCCTCCTGCCTGTCATTGAATGGAACCAGCTGGAAAGGGTTAGACAATCAAGGGTCAGGCTCACAAAACTTTGGGAATGGGACATGCTACAGATAGATGCATTGAGACGGTCAATCAAAGAGAGAAGACCAAACTGGAAAAGAAACACTAATATACAGTGGATGGAATTTAATGTCAGAAAGTGTGAGACCATGCACTTGGGTCGGAATAATCTAAAGGCCGACTATTAGTTAAATAGTGAGAGATTCCAACAAAGTGCAATACAGAGTGATCTGGGTAGTATTGTGCATGAAACACAGAAAGTTAGTGCAGGTACAGCAAGTAATCGAGAAGGCGAATGGAATTTTCACCTTTATTGCTGGAGGTTGGAATTTCGAAGTAGAGAAGTCTTGTTAAAACTGTACAGGGTGTTAGTGAGGCTGCATCTGGGGTATTGTGTGCAATTTTGGTCTCTGTATTTAGGAAAGGATGGACAGCCATTGGAGTCTTCTTCCAACTCCTATTTCCCATGTCCTTACGTGCCCCAGTGTCCCTCCCTCACAGCAGAGCCGGTTTGCAGCGTGCCTGCAGTAGCAGCCTCCAGTCTCTGGGTGGTGCTACCAAAAGATCTGCATTGCCCAGGCTGTCACAGTTCCCACATTACAATAATGTCTGGTTTTTGGAAGCATTCCACTGGCTGTAAAATATTTTCGAACATCTTAAGTTCAAGGATGGTATAACAAAAATATAATTCTCTCTCCTTTTATATTTTATCTCCATGCCTTCCCACCTGTCTCCTAACAACATCACAGACTTGTGTAAAATCTAGAATGAATCATGAATCTCTGGGAGAACTTACTCTGTGACAACACTGGGATTAATGACCACCTCCTCAGTGGGCTTTGAGGGTGTAGGTCAATAGCAGTCTCATTGGGACTTGATCTGAGTTGTCTCCAGTTAGTCAGTGTTATTGTTCTGGGTCCAGACAGTACTGACCAACCCTGTGTTCTGATTGAGATGAAGGGTGAGCTGTGCTGGGCTTTCACACGTGGTTTACACACACATAGTGAAGCAGGGATTACCCATTTCATGAGAGTAAATGGAACTAACAAAATGGGTGGATGTGACACCCCCAAACTCTCCCTAAGATAGCGGGGACAGGAACAGTAATATTCTCAGACAGAAAGGATATTAGAAATGTTACCCCACAGACAGAGGTGGGACAGGAAAAGCGATGGTCCCGAAAGACAGGGAACAGAAACTGTGTGTTCCCTACTTTCTTGTTGTGACATATGTCCTGGGAAATTGGTTTGGTTTATATTTTCTCAGTTGTATTTAGGTTTGATGAGTTGATTCAGTAACAAGGATTCCAATTCTATATTTCCTGTCGTAGCAGATCCACTGAAGGTCATCCTTTCATTTGGAGTTTGCCCAGGATTCTGTCCAGGCTGATACAGCATGATCTACCAGTGCTGCTCCTATTGGGCTAAACCATCACACGCGAGGGAATCTGACGAACACTTTCTGTTTGTGCTGGCAAATGGAGAGATTTGCTTTTACTGCAATGGCGGCCAAAGAAATTAGTCAGTGGATGTTGTTCCAGCTGAATATAATGTTCTGATGTTCATGATGGGATTAACCTTGACAGTTCTCACTTGCCTTTACCCCGACAGTGGGGCAGGAAGTCACCACGCAGTGGTCTCCTGGCTCACAGTGAGAAACCAAGTTGATGGTATAACTGCAGAGAGCAAGACAATGGATTGGACTCACTGAACAACCAGAGGCTTCAGCCAACAACTGGATCACAGGCAAATGGCGTGTTGTGTAAACTCTCAGTATCTCAGGGAACAAACACAACTACTGAGCTACAAAACCGAACAGGATATTTTTATGAAATTCAAACACAATATGCATAAAACCTGGATACAATCTAATTTCAGAGACCACAGCATTTTCTTTGAAAGCTGGACAATAATGAGATGGGAATTCAGCCACCCACTCCGTCACATGGTGTTGAAGTTGCACTGTCCTCAGCATAACACTATTCAAAGCCTTTTAATAACACGATAGGGGAGAGAAACATTGCAAACTGTATTACCACAAGGGAGGATCCATTAAAAACTAGGACCATGATGTTAAATGCTCCCAGCCAGAAACAACACTGATGCATTTCCATCATTAGTTTGTTAAATGATGTTAAAAAGTCTGCCAAACACTTTCATGAAGAAGGAGTATTTAAATCTCAAGAGGCATGGATGACTTTTTTTCAGTACCATAGCAAGGAAGCAACAGCTGACATATAAACTCTAACACACTAATGATAACAGGCACTGAATACAGAGCAGGCTCCTGAGAGAGAGAAAAAAAACCAACAGCAGAGATCTGTCCAGTGCCGGGAACACTTTAGACAAGACAGTTTGTTGCCAGCAAGTTACTGCAGCTTGAAAACTCCAGTACGGTCAGAAAGAGAAAAAGGACAATGTGCAGATTGTTGAACAGGCCCCTACACCTGGGCCTGAGGCAGGAGCCCAAGCTCCAACGCACTGGCCTCACTTCACACCAACCTTCACACAGTGCGGGGTCATGAACTCCGACCATCAATTCCTCTGGGACCGGGATGGATTGAGGTAACAGGGGCAATTGTAGAAGAGTCAAAAAGGAGTAAAGCAAGATGGAGAGGGTGTTTTGGAAAGGGGTTAGAGGAGGAAATATACTTTGTGCCCCTCGATACTGATATTGTCCATTTGTATCACAGAATGAACCAAACAGCACACTGTGAAGACAATCACAAGTTACACCAAAGTACTTTTCTTATCACAGGGGTCATTTTCATTGTGGTACGATGAGTGCCCTGCTTCTGAAGCTGTACACTCTCTCTGCATCTTTGCAGTTTATTTTTTACTGATCAGGGACAGAGAAGCAGCTGCCCTCTAGTGGCGAGAGAGCGCTTGCCCTGCTGTTGAGGATTATGGGTAAAGTCCCATTCCATTCGTGCCCTCACAAACCAGCAGCCACTTCAGCTGGTTTATTGAAAATCACAAGCTTTCAAGGGGCTGCTCTTTCAACCGTGTAACTGGGCTTCATACATCAGTTGAGGCCAAACCAACTTGTCATATAGCTGAGCACATCTTCCTGGCTTTTAGAGATACACAATTATGCGAATTAGGGACAGATGAAGCAGATTCATCCTCTTGATCCTGTTCCACATGGCGGATCTGATTACTCCACATTCTTGCCTAACTCTGATAGATTACTGATAAGCAAGGGATGAAAGGCTGTCTAATTCTTCATTACAAGTATTCAGAGATTTCAGTTGACCTTTTGAACAAGAGTTTCAAAGACCTATGACTGTATGCGAGACAAATAATTCTGCTTTTCTCATTCTTAAATGAGGGAACTTAGTTTTGTATTACCCCCGAAAACGTAACATTTGTTTTCACATCCAGACTGTATTCTATGCTAATGTTGATATGGCATCTGCTTTATCAGCTGCTCTCTCATGAAAACAGCTGCCTGTGCTGACCTTCAGTGACTAATGCACATAAACATCCAGGTCCTACTGCCCCTACAGCTATCCATATTTGTATCCTTTAATTTGATTTGTCTCACCACATTTTCCTTCCAAAATGAATCAGTGACATCTCTTTCCATTAAATTGTATCTGCAATCATCTGCTCATTCCATTAACTTACCTACATCATTTTTGAAGTTCGACACTATCATCTTCATAAGCCACAATACTTCAACGTTTTATATCATCAGAAAACTTTGAAATTATGCCTTGTACAGTCAGGTTAATATAGATTTATTGTTAAAATTTATTTTAAATAAATGATCATCTGTTTTGACCAAATTCCCCAGTCAGTTAGGCCATGGCTAACCTGGAACACATTCCCCCTTAGTTCTGTAAACCTTACTGTCCTGAGCGAACGAACATCGAACCCTGGCCTTGACAGCTTTTCCAATTGCGAGTTCCGGATTTTCACACTTTTTCAGAAGGAGTTCTTCCTGAAATCATCCTAATTTTAATTTTAACAACCCTCTTGTTCTGAACTCTGGCACTAGAGAAAACAGTTTACATCAACATTGTTAATCATTTCCAGAGGAAAAGCCTCATTAAGCAACCTGTTTGCTCTCATTAACAGTTTCAGGTCTTAAGGTGACATGACAGGCTGGATACTGAGAGGATGGTTCCTGTTATAGAGCAGACAAGAACTAGAGGGTCAATTTAACACAAAGCAGTCTCCCGTTTAAAACCAGGAGGTTTTGTTTTGATGGCTGAGGGTCGACAATCTATGGAATTCTCTTCTCTACATGGGAATGGAGGTTGGGTCATTGAGTTCACTCAAGGTTGAGGTAGACAGATTTTTGATGAAGATGGCAGTTAAGTATAATGGGGAAATTGGGGGAAGCAGAAAGTGCAGCTGAGACCACACCCAGATAAGCAGTGATCTTCTTCATTGGCACAGCAGCTCCCAAAGGCCTGCTCCTGCTCCTGGGTCCTATGTTCTGGCAGAGGCTGCAGCAATCCTGGACCCCCATCTTTCCTTTGTCACTCACCGACAAAAATATCATTTCAAAACAAACATTATTTTCTTTAACAAACCCAACTCAACTCTCGTTACATTATTTTTCTCATCTGTCTTCTTATCTCCACAGGGTTTTGGAAACATACGTTTTGTCTTCAGTTGGAAGGGAGGCAAACAGAGACAGAGCGAGGCCTCAGAGAACAGAGAGAGCTCACACTCCGCACAGCAAAGCTTTTTTGGGTGGAGGTGAAGAGGCGAGAATCGCGGGGAAAAGAGAACTTAGAGTTCAAAATAAAAGCTTTTCGCATATTGCCATCACTTAATGAACTAATGTGAGAGGCCTAGAGACCCAGAACAATGAGAGTGTGGTGCTTAAGAGGCTAAAAGGCAGACATTATTCCTTCTCAGGGCATGAATGCCAGTGATAAGCCTCAAATGTATTGCCCATCTCCAGTTGCTCAGACTGAGTTCTTTGCTGAACCAGATCATGGGCCGTAAAGAATTAATTGAGTCAGTGTGAGACTGGAGTCACAAGACTGGGTGATGACTGGGTTCCCTTGCCCAAAGAACATTCATGAACATGACATGGAGTTTCATGGGCTTTTTTGTTCAGATCCCAATGATGATGTAGACCCCCTTGCAGCACCCCTCGGTCTCATGATCGGTCAAAAGAATCACTAGGAGTACGGTCTGGTTAAAGCAAGGTTACCAGTTTAATAAATTAAGGCAGCCTGGCGCAGATTTGGCCAGCAACACGGAGATTGAAAGCTTCTGTGTTCCGTGGAGAAATGGCACAATTATATTCAAAAATTACACATTATTTATATGTTTCTTAAGAGATAGGACAGCCTTAATTACAAGAAAAGACCAATCACATATAATAAGTTGACATGATTTACAGTGGGTTAATCCAATGATATTTCCTGGGAAAGGGTTCTTAATTACAAGGAAAGTTCGATCAACCATAATAACGTGATATGATTGCCAACAGGCCAGTCCAACGATATTCCCTGGGAAACAGATTGTTATATGCACAGAATCACCCCAGGTTTGCTAGTTCAGGATTAGTTCAAATACCAAATCACTGTTCTGAAAAATTCCTATTCTGAAAAATCCATTGTATTCTCTTCTCTTGGATTTAGCTTAACCCAGCAAAGCAGCAGCATACGTTCACAAGAGTCAAATAATTACTTTCAGCCATTTTGTTGTGTTATTTTAAATTGAAAATCCATTTTGTGGTTAATAAAAATCTACATATACTTGTTGCTTCTGACAACAGCCTAAATTCAAATTTTAGATCCTCATGCCCCCCTTTGTCATCTATGACCACACGATAAGGGTATGGATCAAATTAATCCAATTCAATGGCAGCGAAAGACTGCAATATTTTCTCTTCCACCGAAGATGATTCAGGGGCAGGCGATGATGCTTCTCATCATCATCTAAGTGGAGAAGAAACATTCTCTGGGTGGAGTCAATGTTGTCAATAGAAATTAATATTTTAGCAATAATACTCTTAACAATAGCAATACCAACAAAAAGACCAACTAAAACAATAGCAGCATACATAGCCATATTGATTAGCCAGTTGTACCATGAGCCAAAACCCCAATCTCCCAATCCTGCACCTTCATTCATTTGGTTGACAAAAGTGTGGATGCTGTCTCTATGCCTAGTAATGTTTTCGATGAAATAAGTGACCCCCATGATACACTTTCCTTTGACTATGGTGCAAACTCCACCTTCCTTCACAAGTATGTAATCAAGAGCATAGCGGTTTTGTTGGGTAAATAGGCACAAATCTGAAAGCATGTCCCTAATTCCTATTAGGGCAGCAGTTGTCTCATTTCATGAAATCGTGAGTCCACAAATGAGATAATTATGGTTTTGATGACTAATAACTCCTGAAGACCCTCCTACAGAAAGAACACTAGGAGCTGCATATGTCAATGAGTGAGTTTTATTTTTTGATAGAACCCTTGCATTCTTCCATTCTGCACAAAAGTCAGGAGAAACTGAATGTTTAATCAGGGAATTTGAGTCTTGTTGTCAGGTAATTGGACAGGGAACAGTAGTTGGAAATAGTGTTCCTACAGCGACATCATGATGTGTACCTGCTCTATTCAGGACAAGGTAGGTATACGCCTTATTGTAACTGAAAAAATAATATCCAGGTTTAGTGTAGATAATGGAGGGACCTTTCCAATAAGAAGCGGGCCTATCTTTGTAACTTCCTGGAGTACCTGTGTAATTCATGATTACATAATTTGGCCCCGAACGTAAAGGCTGAAAATTATTTAGTCGAATGAGGTGGGTTTCTTGATAAGGGACGTGGTCGACATCCCAGAATAGTTCTACCCATCCAATAATTGGGAAAATATTAGTGCCATTTGGGGTATCATAACGAAGGTGGGTGTTGTTATCCACCTTACAAAGGGTTTGAATACCAGTGGTAATAGAGACACATTTCTCCTTAAGGCATACACATGAGATGCAAGGTCCTTCAAGGAAGCAGTGATGACTGATACATTTAATCATAGTACTGGGGATAATTTTAGGCACTTTTACATAAGTGCATCCTCCTCATTCCTTACCATTGTAGCACTTTGGATAGGATATTGCGACTTATTGGATGAAGTCCATAATCCTGTAAATGCTTTAGAACTATTCTATACCCCCATGTTAGGAGTTGGAAGGATAAAAGGGGTCAGGGAGTCTCTTGCTGAAGTAAGGGCAAAACAAACTACCTCATGCTCTCCAAATATTTGATTATGGGTTTTTAAAAACATATTGCTAGTGAAGGATAACATCCCCCTTTTGTCTATTTTAACAAAGGCTTACCAGGGATGCCCATTGTACAAATGTAATCAACTGGCACACAACACCTTTACAGGGCAAAGACCACTGAGACTTGTTCTGTAAATTAACTGGTCAATCTTTTTGATGCAGTTGATCACTGCAATGGTCATTCCTGGTAACATTCAGTTTCTCGGCACACAAGGACATTTTCCTGGCGTAGTTGGTACACAGTCTCTGTTTGCTCAGGATCGCACAGGTACACTGGCCCTTCTTATGCACCAATGCCAGCAATGGCAAGTCCACACAGCAGGTCAAGTTCGATCTTTATCATCTCCCCCTTGCAAGGGAGGAGGCCGCGGAGTGTCCATTGTAATACAATATAAACCGCTTCCTCCTTGTATGTACAATATACACATAATCACTTAAAATAGGCAGCAGCAAAGAAGGAACACAAACTCATCTCGTAAGAGTCACCCATATTCTGGTTTGAGTATTGAGGGAGTACCCTATTTGAGGCCCTAATTTGTGCTCTTTAGCAGGCTAACAGCAATTTTGAACTAAATAATTCTCAAATTAATCAAGTTCAAATAGCCCACTTGACTAAGTATATTGCCCACACTGGCAAAAGGCTCGTTCATTTTAAACTCTGCACTCAAGATTCCTTTCCTACCCATTATTTTCTCACTTTATACAGAGGAGCCCAGGCATGGGTGAATTAAGCAAACCTATTTTTTATAAATCCAGCTTTGCTAAGATGTAATACTCCTCGAAGTTTTGCTACTAAAAACATCAATATTGCCTAAAATTTAGATTAGTCCTGCAATATATTGTATTCTCTAAAAAAAACATACATTAATCTTTAGCCCAATCAAATGGCCTGAGCTACAGCTGTAGTTGACAGTATTTAGAATTAAGTGTAGACACCAGATGGTGATTTTGAGCAGAGAAGTTGGTGATGAATATTGCATGGAGGGCAATGCTGCCCCCAAATTATGGTAACATGACACAAAGCTTTCAATCCACACTGAAAATTTCTAATATTGAGCTAACCCTAGAATTTAGACATTGGTACCGTCTTAAAATTATAAACCATCACTGTTCAGTATCAAATATTTAAGTGAAGATAATAGCTCAGCCAGACACTCGTCCTTAGATCTAATAGCCCAATCCAAAGATAAATCAAATCAACCAATGTGTATTCTTATAAGCTCCATACACAAAGCAAAGACATTTAGGCTTAGCATCTACGTATGAAACCAAATCACTTGATAATTCAGTCAGTAGTACATTATAATATAAAGTACCTGTAATTATTGCAGAAATGGAAATTTGCAAATTACTTCCAAATTTCTAAACAATATGGAAAGCAATCCAAACACTAAACCTGTATGATTACAGTCAGTAAGCAATACAGAAATCAACCTCTACATTGTGAATTGGCACTGAACAGACAGTCTCATTCCTCCATGATTTCTGCATCTTACCCAGGTCTGGCAAACACGTCCTTATACTGTGTCTAACTGGGTTTTGCTAGGGACCCAATGGGATCAGAAGTTTGGGGTGTAAGGCTGCCTGCTTGGCAGCTGCATCTACTTGCGTACTGCTTTAGAAACAGTATCAGTTTCTTCAGCATGAGCCGAAAATATTGATAATTGTCAGATTGATTGGACAAAGTAACATTACTATAACACTGCCCCCTTGAGGTTAGAAGTCTTCAATGTTCCCACAAGGCTCCAAAATCGTGGATCATATTAAAAGCACAATGAAGAATCAGTGCATATTAGTAGATTTTCCTTTTGATAGGATGAAAACATGTCTATTCCTAACGTCAGCACCGAGGTACATTACTCCCCATTGGCCACATTTCAACAGTTAAAGCAAGGGCCAGGCATTTGTCCCTGGGGGATTTTGCTGTCTTATTGCCAGTCTCAAAAGTAAAATACTGGGGCCTGGTTGTCCCCATTTTCAGGATCCCCTCGGGAAAGGTTGTCCAGCAGTGTTCGTTGGGTGGGCACATGAGGTAGTTCCACCCCCAGTGGGTATCCTGGTTCCAAAAAACCCTATCAGGGCTGGCATATGGCATTTAGGATCACATGGGCTCTGGATACAATTGGTTTTACCTGTAACTTGCATTATGGTTCAGTCCGGTACTGGCCATCCCAATAGAAAACCACCACTCACCTCATTTGCGACTACAAATTCCTGGACTGTTTCGTAATGTTGGTCTGGTTCGTGTCAGTGACTCCAGGTGGAAAACATTGCAAAAACATCAGACAGATAGGCAAATCTTACAGTCTTGTAACACAAGCCATTCATATTCAGGTTACTCTCAGAATTTTACTGCATTTACATTTGTATCACCCTTGGACATATTGAGCAAATTTGGCCAGTTTGGTCTTGCAGTCAGGGGCATGGTTCATTAACATAACTCTAGTTCCTGGGATGGGACCTGGTTTAGGACTGCGCAGGCCACTTATCACCATGATATTGGCTATGAAGACTGAATGCTTCATTTCCAAAAGAAGGAAAGGTTTGCAACAAGTGGGTGGTTTAAAATTAAAGCTGGGGACAATCAGGAGATGTTAGGTGCTCTGTGGGTATACAAGATCATCAAAGTATTTTAAGAATAAAGTATATTTTTGAAATAAAAAAACTGCTGTGTTTTATTGGTGATTATTGGTAAGGACAGTTGTAGTCTTATTGAGGGAGTCCTTGGATGGAGGTGAGGGAGGAGGTGTGGGCACAGGTTTTACAGTTCCTGCGGTGGCAGGGGAAAGTGCCAGGATGGGAGGGTGGGTCGTAGGGGGGCGTAGGGGGAAACTGTAAAACCTGTGCCCACACCTCCTCCCTCACCTCCATCCAAGGCCCTAAAGGAGCCTTCCACATCCATCAAAGTTTTACCTGCACATCCACTAATATCATCTATTGTATCCGTTGCTCCCGATGCGGTCTCCTCTACATTGGGGAGACTGGGCGCCTCCTAGCAGAGCGCTTTAGGGAACATCTCCGAGACACCCGCACCAATCAACCAAATCGCCCAGTGGCTCAACATTTCAACTCCCCCTCCCACTCTGCCGAGGATATGGAGGTTCTGGGCCTCCTCCACCGCCGCTCCCTCACCACCAGACGCCTGGAGGAAGAACGCCTCATCTTCCGCCTCGGAACACTTCAACCCCAGGGCATCAATGTGGATTTCAACATTTTCCTCATTTCCCCTTCCCCCACCTCATCCTAGCTTCTAACCTCCAGCAACTCGATCCCCTGACCTGTCCGGACTTGTCCGACCTGCCCAGCTCCTTTTCCACCTATCCACTCCACCCTCTCCTCCCTGACCTATCACCTTCATCTCCTTCCCCCACTGATCTATTGTACTCTATGCTACTCTCTCCCCACCCCCACCCTCCTCTAGCTTATCTCTCCACGCTTCAGGCTCTCTGCCTTTATTCCTGATGAAGGGCTTTTGCCCGAAACGTCGATTTTGCCTGTCCTCGGATGCTGCCTGAATTGCTGTGCTCTTCCAGCACCACTGATCCAGAATCTGGTTTCCAGCATCTGCAGTCATTGTTTTTACCTCTGACCAGTCATTGCCCATTTACAATGCAAAGGTCATGAAATAACTGGAGCTGCCTTAAAAGGTCTTGTATATTCAAATGAAAAAAGAAATCCTAATGCACGAATAATGGCCAAATCCAAAGACACAGATATTAACCATAGGATATTAATTTTGTTTGATGATTTATCACAACCTAATGTTGAACTGAAACTTCAATTGTCATTGAGGGAGGGGACTCCCTCAATAAGACTACAACTGTCCTTACCAATAATCACCAATAAAACACAGCAGTTTTTTTATTTCAAAAATATACTTTATTCTTAAAATACTTTGATGATCTGTACAACTGGACATGCCATACATATGTAAACATTCCATTTGTTTGCATACCGAAAACAGAGTAATCATTCCTATTTACAGGTCTGTACAATTACATTTTATTGCTGAGGTGTCAGCAGAGCCCAAATGACTGCACGGGCCCCCTGTTCTTCGTTGGGCAGGCAGATGTTACATGGTGGTCTTTCCCCACCGCGCCTTGGCGGCAGCTGCCCCAAGCTTCAGCGCGTCCCTCAACACGTAGTCCTGGACCTTGGAATGTCAGTCAGGGTCAACTCCTTCAGCTGGAAGATCAACAGGTTTCGGACCACCCAGAGAGCGTCCTTCACCAAGTTGTTGATCCTCCAGGCACAGTTAATGTTCGTCTCGTTGTGCGTCCCGGGGCACAGGCCGTAGAGCACGGAGTCCCACGTCACGGCGCTGCTCGGGACGAACCTCGACAAACACCACTGCATTCCTCTCCAGACTTCCTCTGCGTAGGCACATTCCAGAAGGAGGTGTGTGACAGTCTCGTCCCCCCTGCAGCCGCTTCGAGGGCAGCATGCGGTGCGGCTGAGAGTCCGGGTGTGCATAAAGGATCTCACAGGCAGAGCCCTTCTCACCACCAGCCAAGCCATGTTTTGGTGCTCAACTACTCGGAGCGTTCCGCGGCAGCGAGGCCAGGCCCATCCTTCGCAACACCGGGGACAGGTAGAACCTCAGTACGTAGTGACACTTGGTGTTTGCATACCAGGAATCCACGCACAGCTTGATGCAGCCACACACAAAGGTGGCCATCAGGGTGAGGGTGGCATTGGGTGTATTTTTTCCCCCGTTGCCCAGATCTTTGTACAGTGAGTCCCTTCAGACCCGGTCCATCTTTGACCTCCATATAAACTGGAAGATGGCCCAGGTGACTGCAGCGGCACAGGTTCTGGGAATAGGCCAGACCTGTGCCATGTATAATAGCAATGACAGTGCCTCACACCTGATGACCAGGTTTTTTCCCACGATGGAGAGCGACCGTAACTTCCATCTGCCCAGTTTCTGCCTCACTTTGCTGATACGCCCCTGCCAAGACTTGGCGCATGACCCAGCCCCCCCGAACCAAACACCCAGCACTTTCAGGTGGTCGGTCCTGACGGTGAAGGGGATCGAGGATTGGTCGGCCCAGTTCCCGAAGAGCATGGCCTCGCTCTTGCCTCGGTTTACCTTGGCCCCCGAGGCCTGTTCGAACTGGTCACATATGCACATGAGTCTGCGCACGGACAGCGGATCCGAGCAGAAAACGGCGACGTCATCCATGTACAGGGAGGCCTTAACCTGCCAGGAATAGTCACCCCTCTCAGGCTCGCATCCTTCCTGATGGACTCGGCAAATGGCTCTATGCAGCACACAAACAAGGCAGGAGAGAGAGGGCAGCCCTGCCTGACTCCAGATCTGACTGGGAAGCTATCTGATGCCCACCCATTGATTGAGACTGCACTGACAATGTTGGTGTAGAGCAGTCTGATCCAATTGCAGATTCCCTCCCCAAAGCCCATTTTGGAGAGAACAACTCTCATATACGTGTGTGATATCCTATCAAAGGCTTTCTCCTGGTCCAGGCTGATCAGGCAGGTGTCCAACCCTTCTGTCCTGCACGTAGGCGATCGTATCCCTGAGGAGTGCGAGACTCTCAGCGATCTTCCTGCCCGGCACAACACAGGTTTGGTCAGGGTGAATCACCGACCCTAGAGCAGACCTGACCCAGTTGGCGATTTTTTTATACAGGTCTGTACATTTTTCAATCATATGCCCATATGATTAGCTGAGGTGTCAGCAGATCCCAAATGACTGCATGGGCCCCCTGTTCTTCGTTAGGCAGGCAGATGTTAGATGGTAGTCTTTCCCCACCGTGCCTTGGCGGCAGCTGCCCCAAGCTTCAGCGGGTCCCTCAACACGTAGTCCTGGACCATGGAATGTGCCAGTCTGCAACACTCAGTCGGGGTCAACTCCTTCAGCTGGAAGATCAGCAGGTTTCGGACCACCCAGAGAGCGTCCTTCACCGAGTTGATGATCCTCCAGGCACAGTTGATGTTTGTCTCGGTGTGCGTCCCGGGGAACAGATCGTATAGCACAGAGTCCCGCGTCACGGCGCTGCTCGGGACGAACCTCCACAAACACCACTGCATTCCTCTCCAGACTTCCTCTGCGTAGGCACATTCCAGAAGGAGGTGTGTGACAGTCTCGTCCCCCCCGCAGCCGCTTCGAGGGCAGCGTGCGGTGCGGCTGAGAGTCCGGGCGTGCATAAAGGATCTCACAGGCAGAGCCCTTCTCACCACCAGCCAAGCCATGTCTTGGTGCTTGTTGGAAAGTTCTGGCGATGAGGCATTCTGCCAAATGGCTTTGACAGTCTGCTCAGGGAACCGCTCGATAGGATCCGCCCTCTCCTTTTCCCGAAGGGTCTCAAGGACACTACGTGCTGACCACTTCCTAATGGACTTGTGGTCAAAGGTGTTTTTCTTCATAAATTTCTCCACGAAGGACAGGTGATACGGAACGGTCCAACTACTCGGAGCGCTCCGCGGCAGCGAGGCCAGGCCCATCCTTCGCAATACCGGGGACAGGTAGAACCTCAGTACGTAGTGACACTTGGTGTTTGCGTACCGGGGATCCACGCACAGCGTGTTGGCGATTACCTTTGACAGAATTTTGTCATCCGCATTCAACAGTGAGATTGGTCTCCAATTTTTGAGTTCTTCCCTCTCCCCCTTCCGCTTGTAGATGAGGGTGATGATGCCTTTCCTCATGGATTCACTCATGGTACCTGCCCGAAGCATACTGACATACACCTCCAGCAGGTCCCAGCCAATCAAGTCCCACAGAGCGGAATAGAGCTCGACCGGTAAGCCGTCGCTTCCGGGAGTTTTATGCTTTTCGAAGGACTCGACGGCATTGGTCAGCTCGTCCAGAGATAGCGGCTGGTCCAGCCTCTCCCGTGTTCTGTCGTCTAAGACCTCCGTGATAGAGGACAGGAACGACTGGGAGGCCGTGCTGTTGGTCGGCTTCGCGTCGTACAGACTGGCATAGAAGGATTTACTGATCCTCATGACGTCAGCCTGAGGTGACGTTATCGAGCCATCTTCTTCCTTCAGTCTGCTGAGCACAGAGCTCTCTTTGTGTACCTTCTGGAAGAAGAAACGTGAGCACATCTCGTCCTGCTCCACCAAGCAGACCCTGGACCGGAAGATTATCCTGGAGGCCTCCGAAGCAAAGAGCGAGGCTTGCTGGCCCTTCACCTCCTTGAGGTCCTCCGTGACATCCACCCCCATCGTCTGCAGCAGGAGCAGGTTCTGCATACTTTCCTGGAGCTGGGACAGTTTTCCCCGCCTCTCTCTCACCTCCTGAACACCTTTGAGGATGAAGAACCTCTTGATGTTTCCTTTTACTGTTTCCCACCAGTCCGCTGGGGACTCAAAGAGGGGCTTCACGGTTCTCCAACCTGCATAGTCCCTCTTGAGCTCCTCAATGTTTCCCGGGGTCAACAGCTTTGTGTTCAGCTTCCACGTTCCCTTACCAGCCCGCTGCTCGTCCTGTAGGTGACAGTCGGCCAGTAGGAATAAAACACAGCAGTCTTAAAATTAAGTGGAAACAAACGAGTCCGAAACAAAAAAAAGCTTATAATATTGTTTTCCTCCATATTAAACTGATTTGAAATTGAATAAAGTTGGCTTTCATGTAAGGTTAAAAGAGATTGGTTAGAAACTGACAGTAGGGCAGTCATGACCTGCAAAAAGAACAGCAGTTAACATTTTATTTCATAACAACTGAAGGGTCCTTAACCTTAAAAGAAATCATGTTAAATTTCCAAAATGCAAATCAGATTCAAAACAGTCCTGGATCTTGAACTCCAGGGAACAAAGGACAAACATTCAATCATCAACAAACAAATGTGTATTCAAACCGAATCACAAAGGGTTAATCTTTGTACGAGTTTTAGGGCTTTCTCTGCCTCTCTCTCTCTCCCTCTGTCTCTCACACAGACACACACACCATATCTCAGTCTTTAGTACAGTAGGGCAGTCATGACCTGTAAAAAGAACAGGAGTTAATATTTTATTTCATAATCACTGAGGAATTGATGGCCGGAGTTCATGACCCCACACTGTGTGAAGGTTGGTGTGAAGTGAGGCCAGTGTGTTGGAGCTTGGGCTCCTGCCTCAGGCCTAGGTGTAGGAGCCTGTTCAACAATCTGCACATTGTCCTTTTTCTCTTTCTGATCACAGACTTTTTGATATTGTTTAACAAGCTAATGGCATACATGCATCATTGTTGTCTATGGCTGGAATAATTTAACATCATGGTTCTCGTTTTTAATGGACACACTCTCATGATAATACAGGTTTCAATATTTCTCTCCCCTTATGTGTAATTGAGACATTTGCAAATGAGGACAGTGCGTCTTCAACACCGAGTGAAGGGCTGGCTGGGTGTTTGAATTCTCATCTCACTATCGTCCAGCTTTCAAAGAAAAGGCTGTAGTATTTGTTGCTATATTTGAAATGAGATTGCACCCAGGTTTTATAAATATTATGTTTAGAATTGATTTTTGGAATGCTAATCGGCAATAAAAATATCCTGTTCAGTTTTGTAGGTCAGTAGTTGTGTTTGTTCCCTGAGATACTGAGAGTTTACACAACATGCAATTTCCCTTTGACCCAGTTGTTGGCTGAAGCCTCTGGTTGTTCAGTGAGTCCAAGCCATTGTCTTGCTCTCTGCAGTTATACCAACAACTTGGTTTCTCAGTGTGAGCCAGGAGACCACTGCGTGGTGACTTTCTGTTCCACTGTCGGTGTTTAAAGCAAATGGGAAGTGTCGAGGTTAATCCCATCATGAACATCAGAACATTATATTCAGCTGGAACTACCTCCACTGACTCATTTCTTTGGCCACCATTGCAGTAAAAGCAAATCTCTCCCTTTGCCAGCACAAAGAGAAAGTGCCGTCAGATTCCCTCGTGTGTGATGGTTTAGCTCAATAGGAGCAGCACTAGTAGATTATGCTGCATCAGCCTGGACAGAAACTTGGGCAAGCTCCAAATGAAAGGATGACCTTCAGTGGATCTGCTGTGATAGGAAATATGGAATTGGAATACTTGTTAGTGAATCACCTTGTCAACTGTGAAAATATAAAACAATCTAATTTCCCAGAAACATACATCACAGCACAGTGAGAAAGTGGGGAACAAGCGATTCCTGACCTTCCCACCCTGAGGAGTGTCACTGTTTGGGAAGCATCGCAGTTCCAGTCCCCTTTCCCTCCCCAGGCGGTATCGCTGTTACAGTCTCCTCTCCCGCTTTAGGGAGTGTTGCTGTCGCTGTTCCCACTCTTTGAGGGGTCTCCCTTTTAATGCTCTCTCTCCCTTGCTGGGAGTATCCTTTCTGTCTGAGGATGTTATTGCTTCTCCCTCCCCTCTCAGTTTGGTCATAAGACCATAAGACCATAAGACCTAGGAGCGGAAGTAAGGCCATTCGGCCCATCGAGTCCACTCCACCATTCAATCATGGCTGATGGGCATTTCAATTCCACTTACCCGCATTCTCCCCGTAGCCCTAATTCCTTGTGACATCAAGAATTTATCAATTTCTGCCTTGAAGACATTTAGCGTCCCGGCCTCCACTGCACTCTGTGGCAATGAATTCCACAGGCCCACCACTCTCTGGCTGAAGAAATGTCTCCGCATTTCTGTTCTGAATTTACCCCCTCTAATTCTAAGGCTGTGTCCGCGAGTCCTAGTCTCCTCGCCTAACTGAAGCAATTTCCTAGCGTCTACCCTTTCCAAGCCATGTATTATCTTGTAAGTTTCTATTAGATCTCCCCTTAATCTTCTAAACTCCAATGAATACAATCCCAGGATCCTCAGCCGTTCCTCGTATGTTTGACCTATCATTCCAGGGATCATCCGTGTGAATCTCCGCTGGACACGCTCCAGTGGCAGTATGTCGTTCCTGAGGTGTGGGGACCAAAACTGGACACAGTACTCCAAATGGGGCCTAACCAGAGCTTTATAAAGTCTCAGTAGCACAACAGTGCTTTTATATTTCAACCCCCTTGAGATAATTGACAACATTGCATTAGCTTTCTTAATCACGGACTCAACCTGCATGTTTACCTTTAGAGAATCCTCAACTAGCACTCCCAGATCCCTCTGTACTTTGGCTTTACAAATTTTCTCACCGTTTAGAAAGTAATCCATGCTTCTATTCTTTTTCCCAAAGTGCAAGACCTCGCATTTGCTCACATTGAATTCCATCAACCATTTCCTGGACCACTCCTCCAAACTATCTAGATCCTTCTGCAGCCTCCCCACTTCCTCAGTACTACCTGCCTGTCCACCTAACTTTGTATCGTTGGCAAACTTCGCTAGAATGTCCCCAGTCCCTTCATCCAGATCATTAATATATAATGTGAACAGCTGCGGCCCCAATACTGAAACCTGCGGGACACCACTTGTCACTGGCTGCCATTCCGAAAAAGAACCTTTTATCCCAACTCTCTGCCTCCTGTCAGACAGCCAATCCTCTATCCATACTAGTAGCTCACCTCGAACACCATGGGCCCTCACCTTGCTCAGCAGCCTCCCCTGTGGCACCTTATCAAAGGCCTTTTGGAAGTCTAGGTAGACCACATCCACTGGGTTTCCCCGGTCTAACATACTTGTCACCTCTTCAAAGAACTCCAACAGGTTTGTCAGGCACGACCTCCCCTTACTAATTGCTGCCTCACAGCGCCAGAGACCTGGGTTCAATTCCCACCTCAGGCGACTGACTGTGTGGAGTTTGCATGTTCTCCCCGTGTCTGCGTGGGTTTCCTCCGGGTGCTCCGGTTTCCTCCCACCATCCAAAGATGTGCAGGGTTAGGTGAATTGGCCATACTAAATTGCCCGTAGTGTTAGGTAAGGGGTAAAAATGTAGGGGTATGGGTGGGTTTCGCTTCGGCGGGTCGGTATGGACTTGTTGGGCCGAAGGGCCTGTTTCCACACTGTAATCTAATCTAATCTAATCTAAATCCATGTTGACTTGTTTTAATCCGACCCTGCTCTTCCAAGAATTTGGAAACCTCATCCTTAATGATGGATTCTAGAATTTTACCAACAACCGAGGTTAGGCTAATTGGCCTATAATTTTCCATCTTTTGCCTTGATCCTTTCTTGAACAAGGGGGTTACAACAGCAATCTTCCAATCATCTGGGACTTTCCCGGACTCCAGTGACTTTTGAAAGATCTCAACCAACACCTCCGCTATTTCCTCAGCCACCTCCCTCAGAACTCTAGGATGTAACCCATCAGGGCCAGGAGATTTATCAATTTTAAGACCGTTTAGCTTTTCTAGCACTTTCTCTTTTGTAATGGCAACCATACTCAACTCAGCCCCCTGACTCCCTTTAATTGTTGGGATATTACTCATGTCTTCCACTGTGAAGACTGATGCAAAGTACTTATTAAGTTCTCCTGCTATTTCCTTATCTCCCATCACTAGGCTTCCAGCATCAGTTTGAAATGGCCCAATGTCTACTCTTGCCTGTCAGTTGTTTCTTATGTATTGAAAGAAACTTTTACTATCATTTCTAATATTACTGGCTAGCCGACCTTCATATTTGATCCTCTCCTTCATTTTTTCTCTCTTTGTTATCCTCTGTAGGTTTTTGTAGACTTCCCAATCTTCTGATTTCCCAGTGCTCTTGGCCACTTTATAGGCTTTCTCTTTTTCTTTGATAGATTTCCTGACTTGCTTTGTCAGCCATAGCTGTCTAAGCCCTCCCCAGATAATCTTTCTCTTCTTGGGGATGAACCTCTGTAGTGTCCTCAATTTTACCCACAAACTCCCGCCATTTTTGCTCTACTGTCTTCCCTGCTAGGCTCTGTTTCAGTCTATTTTCATCAGTTCCTCTCTCATGCCCTCATAGTTACCTTTATTTAACTGTAACACCATTACATCCGATTTTGCCTTCTCTCTTTCAAACTGCAGACTGAACTCTACCATATTATGATCGCTGTTTCCTAAGTGTTCCCTTACTTTAAGATTTTTTATAAAGTCTGGTTCATTACATAGCACTAGGTCCAGAATAGCCTGCTCCCTTGTGGGCTCCATGACAAGCTGTTCCAAAACGCCATCCTGTAAGCATTCCATGAATTCCCTTTCTTTGGATCCACTGGCAACATTATTTACCCAGTCCACCTGCATATTGAAGTCTCCCATGATCACTGTGACCTTGCCTTTCTGACATGCCTTCTCTATTTCCCGTTACATGTTGCGCCCCTGGTCCTGACCACTGTTAGGAGATCTATACATAACTCCCACTATGGTTTTTTTTGCCTTTGTGGTTCCTCAATTCCATCCACACAGACTCCACACCATCCGACGCTATGTCATTCAGCACCATAGATTTAATTTTGTTCTTAACTAACAAGGTAACCCCATCCCCTCTGCCCACCTCCCTGTCTTTTCGATAAGTTGAAAACCCTTGGATTTTTTAACTGCCAGTCCTGACCCCCCTGTTACCATGTCTCTATGATGCCTACCACATTATAATCATTCACGATGATCTGTCTGGGCCCGGAACAAAAGCGCAAACTAACTGGAGGCAACTCAGATCAAGTCACAATGAGAGTGTCATTGACCTTCACACTCAATGTTGCCAAAGAGGACATTCTCCCAGAGATTAATGATTCATTCTAGATTTTAAACAAGAGACTGAGATTGTGAGGGGTGTGGTGGAAAGAACACCCACAACTCTAAGAAAATTACCAGGAGATGCAGAAAATCCTTCATGAAGTTAAACTTTTATTTGTAAATACAAGCTGTGGCAATCAAAAACTGTCTTTCCTGTCTGCCCACCCTCCTCCTGGAGTCTCTCCAGCTTATACTTTCCTAGTTTCTACACTAATCTGATAGCATTAGCATCACCAATCATACTAGCTTGCTTTGTCTCTCTAAACTAATCATCGTCTGACACACTGGTCTACCAGATTCTGGATCAGTGGTGCTGGAAGAGCACAGCGATTCAGGCAGCATCCGCGGACAGGCAAAATCGACGTTTCGGGCAAAAGCCCTTCATCAGGAATAAAGGCAGAGAGCCTGAAGCGTGGAGAGATAAGCTAGAGGAGGGTGGGGGTGGGGATGGAGTAGCATAGAGTACAATAGGTCAGTGGGGGAGGAGATGAAGGTGATAGGTCAGGGAGGAGAGGGTGGAGTGGATAGGTGGAAAAGGAGCTGGGCAGGTAGTAGCGGGTTTGTTTCAGGACATGGTTGAAGAGCATCAGGGCAGAGGAAATGACCTGTGAGTTGCAGTGGGAGAGAGACTCCCTGAGATTCTTGTAGAGAGAGGAGGAAAACTTCTTCAAGGCAGGCATCCTTGCAAGAGGATTCGCAATATGGTTAAAATCAACAAGATAAAAACAATGACTGCAGATGCTGGAAACCAGATTCTGGATCAGTGGTGCTGGAAGAGCACCTCCCCCACTGACCTATTGTACTCCTCCCCCACTGACCTATTGTACTCCTCCCCCACTTACCTATTGTACTCTATGCTACTCTATCCCCACCCCCACCCTCCTAAAGCTTATCTCTACATGCTTCAGGCTCTCTGCCTTTATTCCTGATGAAGGGCTTTTGCCCGAAACGTCGATTTTGCCTGTCCTCGGATGCTGCCTGAATTGCTGTGCTCTTCCAGCACCACTGATCCAGAATCTGGTTTCCAGCATCTGCAGTCATTGTTTTTACCTCGTTTTTACCTTGTTTTTACCTCTTTCCACTGGTCTACCACTTACACTTAACCTATCACATTAACACCACTATCGTCTTTAGCATTAGCTCATCTATCATGTGATTTAACTAGCCTATCAGAGTGTGCTACCATTATCTGTTACCTAAGCCCTGTAACATGATCTGTAGCATGCATTACTCCACGAAGTTAATGACATAACTGCCAAATTAACTTCTATATATTCCATACTAGTTACTTTATTTCCTAGACTAGAAGCCCGAAGTTTACACCACTGCATTTATAGTATCTATGAGCTCCTCCAAACAAACGATTGTGCAGGCATATGCATTGTTGCAACAAATAGCTTATTCATGTCTTTAATGGATGGAAACCTGATGTTCTTACCTACTCTGACTTACAGTGGTTCAGATTCCTTTCTACATAGGTCATCCTTGATTCTGTCAGCAATATCTGATTTGCTAGATTTCCACCCCCCTCCAAAAAAAAGCCAAATACTTTGTTTACCGACAAGAAGGAAACATACAGATCTACAATGGAAAGGTGCTTCATGTTTGATGCTGTTCTGGAGCCTGCTTTGTAATGAGTTCATGGTTTTTGCATTTGCTAACCTATTTCTACTGTTATTCATATGGAATTATTCTTCTGGTGGCTGATTCATTTAAAATGAATTCATATAAATGGAGAGGCTGAGCTCAGCAGGTAATAGCGAAGTCAAAGTGCTGTTGGCCTTTACTTCAAAGGGAGCAGTGTGTAAAAATAGAGAGGTCTTGCTAAAATTATACCAAATCAAACCTAAAGTACCATGAAGAGTTTGATCTCCTTATCTGAGGAAAATTATACTGGTATTTGAGATAATCCAGAGAAAGTTCACTGTTAAATCTGTGTATGGAGGGATTTTCTTATGACAGGTTGAATACGTTAGACTCGTATTGATTGGAGTTTAAAAGAATGAGAGGGAACCTGATTGAAACATAAGGAATTCTTAGAAGACTTGACAGGGTAGATGCTGAGAGAGTGTTTCACCTTTGTGATAAAGTCTAGGGCCAGAGGCCATAAACTCGGAGTAAGGGGTCGCTCATTTGAAACCAGTTAGGAGGAGTTTCTTCTCAGGGTCGTGAATCTGTGGAATTCTTTACCACAAGATTGTCAGGGCTGGGAAGCTAAACATATTCAAAGCTAAAATGAATTTTTGTTCAGTAAGAAAATAGAAGGTTATGTGAACAGGCAGGAAAGGGGAGTTGCAGATTATGAGATAACCCATAAGCTTATTGAAAGGTGGAGTGAACTTGGGCTGAATGGTCTGTTTCAGAGGTGGGGAACCTTTTCATGTTGGAAGGCCGCATTATGTTAGTTGTAATCTAATAAGGCCTCATCCAAGAAACTTTAATTGCATAAATGTTGAGACGGTTAGACTGTGTAACTATTCTCAAATTTCACTTCAAATGGAAAGCCACGTGCACTGTTGTCATCAGTTGATAAACACTGGTGTACTGGATACACACAGGCTCTCGCCAATCAGCCTCGGGTGGAAGTGGCTCCAGTCAGGCAGGGGAGATAATGTACAATCTAGAGTCGCATTATAAGTAAATCATGAGCATAGCAGGTGTCGAAATAGCCCTTATGACTTACCAATTTTTTAATTGTGGCCGTCAGTCTGTGAGGATTATTTTGCTGAATTTTCTTTTACTCTCTGGTATTTTAAATACATTCATGTTAAGATTAAAATAAAATAATAAAGGATGAAAAAAATTAATAAAAAAATACAAGATTTGTTCTGCAAAATTTGGATTCATTCAAAAGGCCACACACAATGGCCTAGAAGGCCACAGGTTCCCCACCCCTGGTCTGTTTATTCTATGTCTTATTATCTTTTGGTCATTCATGACACAAGTATCGCAAGCATCGCAGCATTTATTACTCTTCATTGATCATGGTTCGTAATGTGGTGAGTTTTGAATTGCAGTCAGAGTGAACTTTGCAGATGTTTGACCCAGTGACAGCGAAGGAATGTCTTTATAATTCCAAGTTTCGGTGGTACATGGTTTGGAGGGGAGCTCCAATGTACTTGTTATCTTTGCTTTCATAGGTGGAGGTCAGGAATTTGGATAGTGTTGAGTTACAAGCCTTGATAGGTTTCTGAACTGCTGGCATTGTGCAACAGTGACTGAGGAATATTAAAGGCTGTATATTGGGTGCTATTCACCCTGGCTGTATTGTCCTTGATTTCAACTTCTTGAAATGTTTTTTGTAATAATTCCTGTTTTTCTGCAGGCAATACATCTCAAAAACAATCACATTTGTTTCAACAAAACGTAGTAGACAATATATTTTGGTCCAAGGAAGGACTGGACTTCTTGGCAATAATCTGAATTTGTATCTGGAATTTTAATGGATCTGTCAACATGGAAAATAGTGAATTCGTTTTTTAAGAATATTGTGTGTTTTACTTTTGTTGTGGAAGTTTTCAGCAACTGCGTTGCACATTATCAAAATGTGAGCAGAGTTTTCAGAGCAGATTGTAGGATGTGGGTTGGACTGAAGCTTTCTCAGTGAGAGGAAAGTATTAATAGAAAAACTATTTTTTTCAGTTTTCAACCAAACAGGGGAAAACCTCAAAGAAGGGCTATGTAATTGGAAGAGCATTGAGTTGTCAGTGTGGCAGAGGGATTTACTGTACTCAGTGCCTTCTTCCCCAAGCTGCATTCATCCAGACATCCTGATGTGTAAACAAAACAGAAATTTCTTAAACTCTAGCAGGTCTGGCAGCATCTATGAAGAGAAAGCAGAGTTAATCCATTCTCAAGCAGCCTGACTTGTACTTTTTGCATCAGACTTTGCCGAGTCAGGAGGTAAATTACTTCGCACAGAGTTTCCAGCCTCTGATGTTATCCTGTAAACCTTGCTTATTTGGCTAATCCAGTTCCATTTCTGGTAAATGGTGACATCCTCCAGGATACTGTTAGTGGGAGTCAATGATGGTAATGTCGTGAATGATGAGGGGAGATGACTGGATCCTACGTTTTGGTCATTGTCTGGCACTGTTTGTCACCAATGTAATTTCCAACCTATCAGCCCAAGACCTTTTGAATGCTGTTCAGGTTTTACTGATAGTGACTCGGAATACAGCTGAGGAATTATGATTGGGATTCAACAGTGTGCAGTCATGAATCATCCCCATTTCTGACCTTATGGAGAAAAGGACTCTGAAGATGATTGGATCTTGGACAATGCCCTTGGACAATGAGGTGTTTGAACCTGCAACAGGCACAACTATTTCCTGATTCCATTGGCTTCAATTTTTCTCACACTCCTTGATACCATACTTCGCCAAAAGCTCCCTGAATGTCGGCCCAATTATTGGATGTAATGAGGATTGGCGCTGAATGGCCCTGACAGAACCCAAACTGGGCATCAGTCAGCGTTTTATTGGGGAATGTATTTCTCCATTGCATTGTTAATGATGATCAACCATTTTGCTGAAAATTAAGCATAGACAGATGGAGCAACGTTTGAATAGTTTGGATATTCCTCCATTTTGAGGGCAGGATTTACCTGGGTAAATTTACACATTGTTAGTAGTTGTCAGTGTTGTTGCTGCATTTAAACAGACTGCCAAGGGATATGACTAGTTCTGGAGCACAAACCATCAATCGTATAGTTAATATGTTTTCAAGCCTTATTGCTATTGCTGTGTCCTCTTATCCCTTCATAAGTATCAGAGAAGGATGGAGTTAAGTTGGTTATTTTCCCCATTGGTTTTGTTACTACCTGCTGCAGACCAAGTCTACCAAATTTACCCTTTAGGATTTCACCAACCTGGCCATTAGTGCTGCTATGAATGTATGTTTGGTGATGAAAATTGAAGTCATGTACTTAGAGTACATTCTGAGCCCTTGCCACCCTCACTACTTCCTCAAAGTGGCGTTCAACATGGAATACTTATTCACCAGTTAGGGAGTGGTGGTAATCAGCAGGAAGTTGTCCATGGTTGACCTGATGCCCTCAGACATTATGGAATCTGAAGTCAATATTGAAGTATCCCAGAGCAACTCACTCCCAATTGTATGATACTGTCGCTACCTCTGCTGAGTCTATTCTGCTAAGGAGGAGTGTGCAACGTTGGCTATAAATTGGGTGTGACTATGTCAGGCTGAAACTTGAGTGTTCTGTGGGCAATTAGACACAATCCCTGAATATGAGGAAGGAGAACTTTGCAGAGTCGTCTGGGCTGGATATATTGCTGTTATTTCTGGTTCCTTGATTGTTATCACATTGTGTGTTTGGTTTTATTATTTACCTTCCCCAGCAGTTTATGGAAGAACTAGGTGGCTTACTTGAGTGCTTCTCCTTCATCAAGTGGTTGTCAAGCACAATCATAAGACACAGGATCTTATGATCCTGGTCCACAGTTACCTGATGAAGGAGCAGCACTCTGAAAGCGAGTACTTCCAAATAAACCTGTTGGACCACTGGTTTCCTCATTCTGTTGCAGTATTTAGAGTTCTCAGACATGTGCAGTTTTGGCGAGGTTTCACTGAACAGACAGTCATCCCGATAAGATGGGCCACCTTTTTGAACAGCAGTGACCCTTGTAATGGTGGTAGGTGATTTGGGATTAAATAGAGCTACCAGTGATGAAGGAGCAAGTCAGAGAGATGGAGGTGATGTGCCTAAGGTGCTGACTCATTTGTAGTGTCAGAAGTTTCTTTGAAGTTTTCAAGTTGGCAGGGTTAGTGTTTGAAAATGTCAGACTGTATCTGAACCCAGAAGTGTCTAGAAAATGAAATGTGCCATCATAACTTTTTTAATGTAGAAAGATGATTATTCCTGTAAGGTGTTGACCCTGATCTCAATTTCTTTTTCTTGGAATGGAAATTTGTTTTCTCAATTTTCTTCCCTGTTCTCACTATTCTGACTGAGAATTTGGCCAAGTAATCACTTTTTATTTCTGAGCCTTTATCATGTGTTGCCGGGCAAATTAGAGAAGGAATCACAGGGCTGATCCATCCCACATGAGTGCACTTGGCAAAGGGGAATCACTGGATGGATTTTCTTCCCTTTTCTGCCTAAGTTGAAGCCATTCCCTCCAGCTTGGAGATTGATCACTTCCAGAACACTTCAGCTCGTGGTGTGCAACAATGTCACAGTGTTGTGTGTAACCGTATAACAGGGCCTGTGTCTGTTGTCTAGTATTGATCTGTGCAACTTCAGAAAAGAAAAGAAAACTTGTTTTAAATGGCACTGTTTACAATCATGGAACATTCTTTATGTGGCTTACAGCCAGTGAACACTTTGTAGTTTATGAAATAGCAAATGCAAAATACAATTTGAGCATGTTCGGTTCATCAAAACAGCAAATTGTTGAATAGGATAATCTGTTGAAATAAATATTGGCCAGAATGCTGAGGTCTTCTGCATCCGTCTCCTCTGAAGGACACCATCTGCAACATAGTGCAGTACTCCCTCAGTACTGGACAGGTCATTCTGCTATGACATGCATTTCATTAACACAAATTTGACAAATTGGGGACACTGTTTCTAAAGCACGAACTCTGAAAACGTGTGTTGGCTGCAACCCGATTACATCGCGAAGACTTTAAATGCTGTTTCTAAAATGTGATTTTCCGATATCATGGGGGTTGGACAGCAAAGCAACCATTGTGTTATGGAAGAACTACCTGGAGTGAAATGTCTGCCTGAGAGATCTGCTCAAATCTCTGGTGGGATTTGAACCCACAATCTACTGTCTCAGGCTACACAACTGCTATCTGGTCAGTGACGGCCCTTTCTTGCTCTTTAAATAAGTGGCACAGTGTGATGAAATACCCTTTCGGTGTAGTCTGCACATTATATGATATTTCTCCCATTCTGATCCTCTTTATTTGTCTAAATCAATTCAGAACCAGCTAACTTCCTGAATTATCAACCCTTCCACACATTCCCATGTCAATAAATTTTATTCATTGCCCTGAAGACCTCAATTGATAGAGAACAGCAAAAGACCAAGCAGATTATCAGACTTTATTGTTTAAAAATTAAACTTCTTTGATTTATAGGATATTTGATTAATCTACATGCAGAGGAGCCTCGATTATCTGGCATTCGATTATCTGAATTTCGGATCATCCGAAGTAGATTGTAAGATCCCGATGCTTGGCTAAACTGTATTACCCGGCATTCAATTATCCAAACAAAACACTCTGCCCATGTCGCTCGGGTAATCGAGGTTCCTCTGTAAATTGTTCCATTGTTTCAATGTTGTGCTTCCTTGTGAATCTACATTATTATCTGAAAAGCACATGGCTGTTCTGGCTCGTGTTTAATTGTTTGCAGTGAACAGTACGTTCACGACAACATTAAGTGTCCCAAACTAATAGTCATCAAAGTGATTTACCTTTCTCCCTCAGTTATTTTTTAAAAACTGGAACTCTCATTAAACCTTCAGAGTAGTCACAGCATATAACCTTGTGTCAGCTGCTTTCTAGTTCCTGATGAGAAACATTTCTGCCATGACACAAGCCAACCTCTGAGCTTACAGTCACTTTCAAATAAATGTTTGTTCGAACCATTCTTTGTTTCTGTATCAAAGGCATTTGCTATATGTTAGAAACGAAAATCGCTTCTCAATAATCGCTCTAGACAAATTCAGGAAAACAAAGTTTTATTAACAAGTCAAGTCTGCAGAGTCGGGCACCCTTAAAGAAAAGGCGCGCTGAGGCTTACAAAGTCTCCCATTATATACAGCACAAGTCCCTCCTCTCCTTGGCTCCAACAAGCCATGAGGTTCACATTCTTAAAAACATCATTATTCTTCGATTTGTACCCTTATCACAAAGTCTGCAACAAATGTCTTCAGAGTCTCTAAAGTTGTTGTTTTTCTCACCCTGTAGTCTTATCAGTCAAGACTTATTCTTCTCTGTCTGTGCTAGCAGTCTTATCAGTCAAGGACTCATCCTTCCCTGCTGTGTTAATGGCTTCATCAATCAAGAGCCTGCTTATTTTTACTATCGCTCACAAATTGTCAGCATTCTGCACAATTTAAACTATTCTACTTTTGAGTATATAAAATGGTTGTTAGAAAAGAAACAAAAGTTTTGTCTTTTATTATAGATCAGTCTGTGGTCCAGGCACATCTTAAAGTTTAAACCGAAATTACCTCTCACACTATAACAGGCAATAATATTGGAAGAGCTCATTTATCCACCATTTTCCAAGGGTGGGTAATGGAGGCATATAAGGGACATTGACCTGCCAGACACAAACTGGGAATTTGTGTCTGAGCATAAGTTGGACTTTCTCTGCAGATTGCAGCTGCAGTAACATATCCCTATTGTGACCTTTTACCACCTGCTGTAGTTGCTTTATCAAACTCCCTGCTCAGTTATGAATATTTCACGTTCGGAAAAGATTTCTGTGCTGTGGATCTCTGTGACTATTGGACTCTTTGTGACACTCTGTGACAATCTATTTCTCTCTGTGACTCTCTGTGACTCTGTCTCAATCATAATGAGAAATGCCACAATGTATTTATTGCACATTTCTGATAAATAATTTGTCTTGTGGAAAGGGAACATGCATTTAGCGTGAAGTGAACTGGTAGAGTTGTGAAAAGAGGTCTGTAATGTAAGAAAAAAATGTCAATCATGGTTTAATTTTACTAACGTCAGTAAATGACTATTAACCATTAATTTACATAAATGGAACAGTTACATTGTGAGAAGGAAAAGAGACTAGATAATGTAGGGACCAGGAAATGGGACTTGGCCAGATTAGCAGTTGTTTACTGAATGGTAGAGTCTCAGAAAAACAACCAAATATTTGCAGGGGCAAATATTTGGCCAAAGGACTGTTATAAAGAAAGAAATATTTACATCGAAATAATGAGTGTTGTGGTTATGGGACATCTCAAAATGGCTCTCTGCCAATGAAGTACTTTTTGAATTCTGGTCATTGGTTCAAGGGAGGTATTATGACGTCGTAGCTCCAATTGTTCTGGCATAATAGCCACTTGATGATCACGATAATCTGGATAATCAGATTCCTCACAAAAACTTGGTTGAATATACAGCACAAAAACCAAAAGAGCTGATGGAAATCTGAAACAAAAATAGAAATTGCTAGAAAAGCTGAGCAGGTCTGGCAGCATCTTTGGACAGAAATCAGTTAACATTTCTGGTTCAGTGATCTTTGTTGTTATGGGACATCTCAAAATGGCTCTCTGCGAATGAGGTATTTTTTGAATTCTGGTCATTGTTCCAAGGTAGGTATTACGATGTCATGGCTCCAATTGTTATGGCATAATAGCCAGGGGAACAAGGACTTGGACTTCTGTTGATGGTTACTGACATTATTTGATTTTGGTTCTGGTGTATACACACACAGATGCTCCTAGTTTGAACCTACTACTTACTACTAGTACATTCCTCACTGAAGCTACATTATCTCTCAGGACTGGAGAACGTCCCACATTTGAGTTTCTGATTGCAAGCTTGTAATGTAATCTAATCTGAATCTGAAAATCTGTGTTGTTGATTATCTTTGCTTTGTTTTTGTTTTAGGTGAGCTGACAAATTGTGGAGTAGAACATCTAACAAGTCAGCCCGACTAAATCAGAGACTGATAAAGAGTCGAAGTACGAGGCAAGGTATAGTGGTGCTGATTTGCAAACTACTCCAGTTAGTTGTAGTGCCTTCGATCATTGTTGTGGTGACTACTGGGTCTAGCCATCAATACTGTGTGGCAGATTAGAGATCATTTGATCCTGTGGCCAAAGAACTGTTATAAAGAAAGAAATATTTACATTTAAATGGTGACTTTTGTGGTTGTGGGACATCTCAAAATGGCTCTCTGCCAATGAAGTATTTTTTGAATTCAGGTCATTGTTACAAGGGAGGTATTATGATGTCGTGGCTCTGATTGTTATGACCTCATAGCCAGTTGGTGTTAGTACTGGATAATCAGATCCCCAGCAAAACCTTGATTGAATATACCACACAAAAAACAAAAGAACTGCTGGAAATCTGAAACAAAAAAAAAGAAATTGCTGGAAAGGCTCAGCAGGTCTGGCAGCCTCTGTGGAGAAAAATCCGTTAGCATTTCTGGTCCAGTGATCTTTGTTGTTATGGGACATCTCAAAATGGCTCTCTGCAAATGAGGTATTTTTTGAATTCTGGTCATTGTTCCAAGGGAGTATTATGATGTCGTGTGTCGTGGCTCCAATTGTTATGGAATAAAAGCCGGGAGAACATGGGCTTGGGCTTCTGTTGATGCTTACTGATATTATTTGATTTTGGTTCTGGTGTACACACACAGATGCTCCTAGTTTGATCTTACTACTTAATTCTTTCACATTCCTCACTGAAGCTACATTATCTCTCAGGACTGGAGAACGTCCCACACTGGTGAAGGATTTGTTTGTGCTGTAAGGCTCAACGTTGGTATACAAACCAGATTTCAATTGTTTATACAAAATGTTGTATTTCATTATCATTAAATAATGTCGACTTAATATTTCTGTTTTTGACCAAATTGAAAATCCAAATCCAAAATAAGTATTTGAGTTTCCAATTGCAAACTTGTAATGTAATCTAATCTGAATCTGAAAATCAGTGTTGTTGATTGTCTTTGCTTTGCTTTTGTTTTAGGTGAGCTGACAAGTTGTGGAGTGAAACATCTAATAAGTCAGCCCTACTAAATCAGAGACTGATAAAGAGTCGAAGTACGAGGCAAGGTATAGTGGTGCTGATTTGCAAAACTACTCCAGTTAGTTGTAGTGCCTTCAATCATTGTTGTGGTGACTACTGGGTCTAGTCATCAATACTGTGTGGCAGATTAGAGATCATTTGATCCTATGGCCAAAGGACTGTTATAAAGAAAGAAATATTTACATTTAAATGGTGACTTTTGTGGTTATGGGACATCTCAAAATGTCTCTCTGCCAATGAAGTATTTTTTGAATTCTGGTCATTGTTTCAAGGAAGGTATTACGGTGTCATCACTCCAACTGTTATGACATAATAGCTAGTTGATGTTACTACTGGATAATCAGATCGCTAGCAAAAACTTGGTTGAATGTACAGCATAAAAACCAAAAGAACTTTGGAAATCTGAAACAAAAACAGAAATTGCTGGAAAAGCTCAGAAGGCCTGGCAACATATTTGGAGAGAAATTCGTTAACACTTCTGGTTCAGTGATCCTTCCTCTGAACACTGAAACATTAACTCTCATTTCTCTCCATGTTGTGAGGCAGAGTCTCTGAACCCAAAATGTTAATTGATTTCTCTCTACAGATGCTGCTACTGAGCTTTTCCCGCCATGTCTGTTTTTGAAGACACAGTAAATGTTTTATTAACCAGCACCAATGGGACCAGGAGTGCTGGTTGATCAAATATTCCAGTAGCCAACAAACTGACACAGTCAATACAAAAACACATGCTAAGTATGAGAAACGTAATGCAGGGGTATACACATCACTTTATTTATAGTATAACTCACTGAAACAAGCATGCAGATTTGCCTTAAATAAAAATTAATGGCAGAGTGCCTTCTCACTTGCAGCCTCAACTGACTACTCTGACACCACGAAAATGCAGTAACCTTCGAGTATTTCAGGTGAATAATTTTTGTTGGTTTATCAAGAGCGACAGTTCATAAAGTGCTGGTTAAAATAAAGTTTGCTGTCCATGATTGTTTTTGGCTATCTAGATGAATTACTATGCGCGTGTCTGCATATACTTGTGAACATGCGTGTGTGCACGTGTGTTATGATAATGATTTGTTGTGGGATACATGTGGGTGGCACGGTGGCACAGTGGTTAGCACTGCTGCCTCACAGCGCCTGAGACCCGGGTTCAATTCCCGCCTCAGGCGACTGACTGTGTGGAGTTTGCATGTTCTCCCTGTGTCTGCGTGGGTTTCCTCCGGGTGCTCCGGTTTCCTCCCACAGTCCAAAAGATGTGCAGGGTCAGGTGAATTGGCCATGCTAAATTGCCCGTAGTGTTAGGTAAGGGGTAAATGTAGGGGTATGGGTGGGTTTCGCTTCGGCGGGTCGGTGTGGACTTGTTGGGCCGAAGGGCCTGTTTCCACACTGTAATCTAATCTAATCTAAAAAAAAAACTAGCGCATGTTGCAGTTCACCATCTACATTGCACAATTCAGTAGTGTGATAGAATACTTTCAACTTGCCTGGATGAGTGCAGATCTAGTAATACTGAAGAAGCTTGACACTATTTGGGACAAAACAGCCCAGGGCTAACACCACATGCACAAACCTTCACTTCCTCCACCTTCAACACTCAGCACCAATCTGTACCATTTACATAATACACTTACAGAAGTTCTCTGAGGCTGACAGGGTGGCACTTTCCAAATCCATTGGCACCTTGAAGGACAAAGGCAGCAGATACATAAGAGCACCAACACCAGCAAGTTGCTATCCAAGCTGCATCCTGTTCCTGATCAGAAATATATCATCTCATCTTCAGTATTGTTGGTTTGAAATCCTGCAACTCTCTCTCTAATGGCATTGTGGGTTGACCTGCAATAAATGGACTGCAGGGCTTCAAATATGTGGTTCACCATATCTTCTCCAGGGCATCCACGGATGGGCAATAAATGCTGGCTCAACCAGAGAGACACTCATCGTGAATAAATCAGTTTATTTCTATTATACAGGAAAATTCCAAAGCTGGACCCATGGTAGAGTCATAGAGGTGTACAGCACATGAAAGGACTCTGGCTCAAGTCTTCACTGGTCAAAAGCAGCCACCTGACTATTTTGATTCAATTTTCCAGCACCTGGTCCATTGCCTTGTGCACTTTGATATCTCAGTTGTACATCTAATTAAATGTCACAAGGGTTTCTGCTTCTAACACTCTTACACCACTCCCTGATTAAAAACACTTCTCCTCCTATTCCTTTTTAACTTAAATCCATGCCTCCTGATATTGATCACTTCTCCCAAGGGAGAAGGTTTTTTTCCCGTCTACCCTGTTTACGCCCCTCATAATTTTATACATCTTGATCATGTTCTCACTCCATCTCCTCTGCTGTGAGGAATCTGTTAATGAAAGAAATTAGGGAAATTAGTATCTGAAGTTAATATCAGACTTGAGGTTATTGTGCAAAGATGAGTGGCAGGTCAGATGATTGGTCAGAATATAAAGATAGCAGGTAATAACTAAAAGGTTAATCAGGATGAAAAAATTAATATGGGAGGAGAGAGTCAGGCATGCAAAATGGACAGAGTAGCTGGGATGAAGCTATTTCCGCTTGTGAAATAAACAGCGATGGGAGGACATAGATTGACATATTGTGCCAATGAAGCAAGAGTGGTGTGAGGAACAAAATATCTTTTTCATACAGCGAGTTGTTCGGATATGGAATACACTGCATAGAAGTGTGGAGCAGAAAGGTTCAGTTAAGTCATTCAATAAGGCATTGGGTTTTTTTTGGATAGAAATGGTGTGCAGCAATAAAGGAAAAAAGCAGATGTTTGTCAGACACTAAAGCTGGTGAAGGCATGATGGGCTGAATGACCTCTTCCTGCACTGTGAAGTAAAATGAGGTGCTGGTCCTGCAGAAAGTGAGAATGGAGATTAAATAGTAGATAACAAGGGAATGGTAGAGGATTCAAAGAGACATTCCTGGACTAACTGTCAATCAGGTAGTGGAAAGGAGCAGTGAACTTGGTGAAATTACAATCATGAGGGAAACTGATGGAACTCTGCTCTGCCAATGGGGGTGGGTTCATTGAATTTTTTTTACAGACGTGGTTTATGTTTGCCATGGGAATTGAAGGTAATTGGAGTTCGAATTGGAAACAGAGCAGCCGTGATTATATTGAAAGGTGGAGCAGATTTGAGGTGCCGAATGGGTTGCTTCTCCTATTTCGTTTGCTTAGAAAGATACAGAGAATGTAAACATTATTGAAAGAAGGCAAGTAATTGACGTTTTTCGTCTTGTACTTATTGGGATTAGGATACCAAAAAATACTAGAATAGTTTTACTCAAGAAACATGATTATGTTGATAAAATGCTGTGCTCACTGATGATTCTAACTTTTTCTGTACAACTTGCCATTACGTGACCAAAGAGCTACAGTAGAGGGCAAGTTGCACACAACTGAGACAACTCCTGAGCTTGTGGAGATCTGGTGGCTCTCACTGTCTTGTTCTCAGACCCAACTGTTTATTTACCGAGAGCCAATCACCTCACTGTTGGCAGGCAGAAGACCCTTGTCATCGATGGGTACTAGTCTGCATACTAATCTTGTTGCTAACCGGATCTTCCCTTGTACACAGACCTTGGCAGCAGCTTATCTGTAAACCTTTCAATACTGCTTGAATCAGCAACTGTGTAAACAGAGCTTAGAATAAGTGACAGGTAACTTGCTTTCAAAAACTTCAGCACTCCTTGGTTTTTAAACAGTTTTCTCACTTCAATCCAAAATCAAAAATACAGAAAACTGAAAAGATCTGGTCTTTACATAGTTTATTTACCAATGTACCACTCCAGGGAAAAAGTGAGGACTGCAGATGCTGGAGACCTGAGTCAAGTGTGTGGTGCTGGATAAGCACAGCAGGTCGGGCAGCATCCAAGAAGCAGGAGAATGAACGTATCAGGCATAAGCCCTTCATCAGGAATGAGGGCTTATGATGAAGGGCTTATGTCCAAAAGGTCGATTCTCCTACTTCATGGATGCTGCCTGACCTAAGAATGTCCCTTTTTTATTTGATAAAAGGCCACATTAAAGGTTATTACTGAAAGTAATACCTCATCTTACAAGAGTTTAACATGTTACCATAAATAGGAGATTGGCTGGGAAACAGGAAGAGAGTCGGCATAAATGGGTCTTTTTCAGGTTGGCAGAATGTAACAAGTGGTGTGCCAAAGGGCTCGGTGCTGCGTCTCAACTGCTTATGATTTATAAAATGACTTGGATGAAGGGATGGAAGATAAGTTGCCAAATTTACTGACAACACAAGGAGAAAAGTAGGCTGTGAAGCAAACATGGGGTTGCAAAAAAGTTACCAGTAGTTTAAGTGAGTGGGCAAAGATCTGACTTAGTTGAAATGTGGGAAAAGTGAATTTTTTTCACTTTGGCAAGAAGGATACAAAAGTATATTATCTAATTGGTGGGAGATTGCTGAGCTGTGAGAGAGAGGGATGTGAATGTCCTGGTGCATGATTTTCAAAAGGCTCAAATGCAGTTATAGCAAAAAATTGGGAAAGCTGATAGAATGTTTTAATTTATTGCAAAGGGACTCGAACACGAGGGAGGTTATGCCTCAGTTGTACAGGCCATTGGTGGGATCCCATCTGAAGTGCTGTGTATAGTATTGGTCACCTTATTTAAGGAAGGATGTAAATGTGTTGAAAGCAGTTCAGAGAAGATTTAGCAGCCCTGCAGTGGAGGGTTGCCTTATGAAGAAAGGTTGCATGGATTGGGCTTGTCTTGCTGGAGGTTAGGAAAATAAAAAGTGACTTGAGAGGCTTTGATAGGATGGATGTAGAGAGGATCCTTCCACTTAATCGAGGCATCTAGAACTGTTTAAAAGTGAGAGGTTGCTGGTTTAAAATGGAAAGATTGGCTCCATATTTTTGAGGGTCATAAGTCTTTGGAGCTCACTTCCTGAAAAAGCAGTGGAAGCAGAGCCCTTGAATATTTTCAAGTCCATGGAGGATGCATTCTTGTAAAGAGGGAATAAAAGGTTATCAGGAATAGGAGGGAATGTGTATTTGGGTTACATTCATGATCGCCATGGTCTTGTTAAACCGTGGAGTAGGCTCAAAGGACCGAATGGCTGATTCTTCTTTGTGTGCAGTTTCCACATGCTGACTTCTTTCATTCCATGCTGTACATTTCTACACATTCTATCTTCTGCATCATAGCCCTGCTTGCTTATCACTCTCTTGTTATTTATCTTCATTCTCTGCCTTAACCCAGTCCTTCAGCTGCAAAATTCCTATGTACAGATTTGTTTGTGGCTCCTGTTTACTTTTCCAACTCTTTTCTGCCCTGGCCCCCTCCATGTCTCAGGTCATTCTGTCCGCTGAACATTTTAGCTCCATACTTCCCAGTCTCACCCTGACATTTCCTGCTTCTTAACTTCCAAAATCCCTCAAAATATATATTTGACACCCTGCATGTTTTCTAGTTCCCCTTTGATTCCTGCCTGGGTCTATCCTAAGAGTTTTTACTGCAGGAAACAGACTATTTTAACTTGCATTGTGTTTGATTCATTATTTTTCTTTCATCCCAAGTTGCAGTACATAGAAAACAGGCTTGAAGCTATACCCACCACTACTGCAGTGACAGAAACAGTGATGGATACGAGGGAAGCTTTGAGCAGTGCTACTCGAAAAATTAGCAGACTGGGTAAGTGGAAGGAATACAAAATAGTTGTTCATGGCAATTAGATCAACAGTTACTCTTGACCTCATGCTGGCCATTATTGATCAGATAAAAGTAATAACCCTGGTGAAATTAAGTTAAATGGTCGAGGGTCATGCACTGACATTTTGCAGTGTTTTGAAAGCATTTGCAACAGAAACTGAGGCTATGGAATCTTTTCCTTCTCTCTAATTTATGGAGCTTCTTTAGTAAGACTTAGCAGGCAAAGTCAACCCTCCTGAAGTGGTCATCTCCCGCTCCCATCTGTGTCAACACCTGTTGCCCATTGCAGATTCCCCCAAATGTCTGGTTTATCACTTTGTGCTGGTCCACAGAATTTGAGGAGGTGGACAAGAATTAAATTACCATCTATCTCTTCTATATTCTGACAGCAACAATTTGAGAGAAACTTGTGCTTACTAACCAATCCCATTGATTGTGATAATGGAATGCATGCTCCTTTTTTACTTCTTAAACTTTGTTTCTATTTCTATCAGATGGAAGGTATCTGGAGAATTCTATACCCAGTGCTACATCTGTCAAATCCAGTAGTCGCAGAAAATCACGGAAGGTCAACACCTCCCGCAGCCCCTTGCGATCTACCACTCTGGAAAGTAACATTATGAAGAGCAGTCAAGTTGAATTCAGAGATCCACTAACTGCAGATAGGTATGACCAGACGTATGTACTTTCTGTCGGTCACTTTCTGTTATCAATTCCTTCAGTTGTGCATATATTAGAAACAACCAATACCTGCATGACAGCTTATAATTGCACTCTCCTGACACTCAATGCACGACAGAGTGAACAGTGGCAGGATAGATACGTAGAGGATCCCAGACTTCAGAATGCTTGTTCTTTCACACGTAATCTCATCCGAGAGTGTAATTTTAAAGATCTTGCATGCAAACATTTTCTGTACTTATGACTTTTTACAGTGTGTTCCAACTTGTGTCCAAATTGGACTTGCAGAAGCACTCGAGAACAGAAACCATTCGTAAACTGGGGTCTGCCAGTAGCCTGAGGCAGTTTCCATTAGAAACATGGGCACAATTTCCAATATGGAATAATAATAATAATAGAATGTGTTTACAAGAATCCTTTGCCATGTAGCCCACCTTAGTTAGTTCTATTTGGTTTTTATTCAATGCTCACTGCTCTGTGAACCAACTATTAATGGAGATATGTTAGTGAAGCTCAGTCTTGTGCAGTATTTAGATCATCATCAGTTCATCAGAGCCATTAAGCTTTTATAAATAGGGACTGGAGTACAAAAATGAATGATGTTAAACCATCACAAATCACTGGTTAAGCTACAGTTAGAATGTTGTCCCCAGTATTGGGAACCCTAATTCAGGAAGGACTTCAAGGCTGTGCACAGGAACCAGAAAGTGTTAACTTGACATTCGTTGATTATAGTAATCAAGAGAGATTCGATAAATTGCTGATCAGTTTGATTGAACAGTGATTCAGAGGAGACCTCAAAATTGGTCAGGACTTTGGAAGAACTGCTTCTACTGGTGGAAGAAACAGTAAGTAGAGGGAAAATACAAGGTGAAGTTATGGAAGTCACCAAATTAATAAAGTTACAGACTGTCATTGGCATCAAGTTTCATTTCAAGGGGAGGTGATAGCTGAGTGGTATTAGTGCTACGCAAATAATCCAGATACTCAGCATATTCTAGGAAGCCGACATTGGATAGTCCAACATATGTTGAGCTGGGGTGAATTCTCCTTGACGCTTATAGAAATTGGGTTGTTGGGGTTTTTTGGACTTCATCAAGGGCAAGTAGTCATCAGTGAGCATTTGCTTTATGTAGTGCATGTGATTTTGGAAAGTCTTCAGCTCTTGTATAATGGTGTGCTGTCTGTTGATGTGCATGTGATGTAGTTGTCCTTTATTTTTCCTCTGGCATCCCAGAGAGCTACCAACCAGACGGTGGCTAGTGTGATGGTAGTCACTGATGAATCCTCTTGATGACTCAAATGGACTGGTAAACCCGAAGGACCTTTTAGGCCTTGGCGAGTATGTTGCGAAGCTGTTGTCTGGATTGTCAGGTTTGGCAGGTTCATCAGCCTTTAGGCTGCTGTGTCCAGTCAGTACGTTGTTGTTTAAATTTAAGAGTGGGAATGGTATTGTAGAAGATTGGCTTTTGGGAATAGTAGAGGGAACATGGGCCCATCAAGTAAGGATGGCTGTTTATCCTCATGAAAGGCTTGTGCCGGAATCATGGACTCTCCTCTTTGGATGCTGCCTAACGTGCTGTGCTTTTCCAGTACCACACTTTTTGACTCTGTTTATCCCTAATGCCGACTAAGTCCGACAGATTGTTTAAAGCAGAGCTTCAGCAAACAGGTACTTGATGGCATGAAATCTGCAGTGTTAAATGGTTTAAGTGATGTCTCATTTTGGCAGTTGTCAACATTTGTGATTATGTAAATTTTGTGCTTTCAGTGCTCACGGGGAGTCATCAAAGAAAAGCACAAGCTCTCCATCGTTCCATTCCACTGTGAGTTCTATGTCTCAGAGCACTTTTCAGAATGGCGCAGTGATAACATCCAGCGAGGGGAAAAGGCAGCTGCGTGCTACTACCTCCACACCTTCACCTTCTCTAGCCGACGTCAGTGTTACTGCAGCCAGGCCCTCCACATCCTCTGCTGCAGGTTGGAACTCTCGGAATCATGTCTTCTGTAACTGTCATTTGTTTGTCCTAAACATCGCCATGGGAGTAGGTTTTTTAAAAATAAAATCCTGAGTAAGTAGACAACCAAGGTGAAGTGAGAGGCATAGTGATGATTGGAAGAAATGATGAGGTGCCACGTGACGTGGAAGCAGGTGCTTTTTCATTCAAGTGGTCGGATCCTGTCTGAGGAACATGAAGCAGAAGTAGGTTATTCAGCCTGTTGAGCCAGCCCCTGTCATTCAGTACAATCATGGCTGATCAGTGCTTCAGTATCGTTTTAGCCACCCTGTTCCCATGACCCCATACACTGTTGGAAAACAAATCCTGTCAATTTTTACATAAAACATACTTGATGACTATGCTTTCACAGCTCTCTGTGGTAGTGAATTCCAAAGGTTCATGACCCTGAAGCAGCAACAGAATTGTCATCAGCTCAGACCGAAGTGACATGCTCTCATTTTTAAGTGGTCCCACCAGTCCTAGACTCCCCAACAGGGGAAATGTTACCGACATCCACCCTTTAAGTATTTCGTAGATTTCAATGAAATCAATTCAAAATGCTGGAGAATGCAGGTCCAGTTTTCCCAATCTCTCCCCATGAGAATGTCCTGGAAACAAGTCTGGTGAACCTTTGTTGCATTCCTGATCATTCACCAGGACCCAAATACAATGATTGGGTTTGGATCTTCTGCACGCTTTGCTATTTGTTGTATCCTGTGAATCTCATGAAAATTTCAATGTCTTGTCCCTTGTCATTTTTTATGCAGTTCCTGAACTTGTTTTGAATCCTGGAGAGGCGTGCAGTTAACCTCATGATCCCAATGCGTTATTTAACTAATTGTAAAAATTGTAATTACACTTTTCATTTTGGTTATTGCAGCCTCGATGCTCAGCTCCCCGCCAAGTGTCCAACACCACATGACTGCTCAACACACTTACTTGGATGCTATAGAAGAGTCCATCTGTCAGCTATCGGAGATAGACACGACTCGGGGAGTAGCCCTTGCTCAACAAGAGACTGTGTCGTTGGCTCAGATCCTAAAGGTACGGTCTATGCCTTGTGCTGTTTCAGAAATGATTTTGTAAAATTGTCTTAAGTGACAATGGCTGCGCTCGTTTTCCAAACCAGGCAATATTCTGAGCAACGTTCTTCAGTTAAATCAGGCAAACAAAGATTTTTCCAAAACTAAAGATTAAATTTACTTACCCTGGTGTTGTGTTGTACCAGGACAATGCCTAATCTTAAATGTGCAGATATTAACATCGAACCTGCGCATGACTGCACTTTACAAGTTGACTGATAGAAGCAGGGCAAACTTGCCAAGTTTTCAAGAAATTTCAGCTTTATAAAATTTGTGCCATTATGATGAGATTTATGAGAATTTTTTTTTATTTATAAAGTTGCAATCTGAAAATTAATTGATTAAAATCTTGTCATTTGTTACTCTTAAGATTTTGGTGCCTTTGCATTTCAATTGTTACTCTCTCTCTCTGGACACTGCAAATTTAAATACCAGCTTTTCACAGAGCAGAGCAGTTGAATGTAGAGTGATGGTTCCTATTTAATCTTTGTTTGTGTCCAGGCCCAACAGCAGAGACATGAGCACGACATAGCCCTGCTGAAGCTGAAGGCCGAGCAGGAAGCTGCTGCAAGTCAGAGGCAGCTAGAGGAGGCCAGACAGAAAGCTGTACAGGTACTTGAACATGTAACAGGTGTCTGGAAATGCAAGGAATTCAGTGTTGACTGCTTCTCACCGTGCAATAAGAACAAACAAATTATATTTATAAAGTGCCTTTAACATTGAAGCCAAACCTCTCCCCACCCCTGCCCTGTTCTGCTCCACTGGTAAACTGCCCCTCTCACCAAAAGCACATCATGAAGATATCATCATGAAAATCAACGGCAAACCCAGACTATGGGGACAGTAGAAGGTACAGTTTTAGAAGCAAAAACATAGGTTGCTGGTGACACTCAGCAGCATCTGTGGGAGGAAAGAAGAGTTAACATTTCGGAGATTCGAAAGAAAACCTGGACAGATTGTAAGACCTTAAGGAGTGAATTCTAAAGACTGAGACACACAACTTGATGGAGTGGGGTTGAACAAGATGACGTCAGGAATGTAGATGATGAAGGGGGATATAGGACTGGAGCATGTTACAGAAATGGGACAAAGGGAGGCTATGCTGACTTTGATTTGGGTGAGTACGTTTGGAAGGTTGCAGGTTCCTGTGTTTTTACTTCTTGGAATTCTGTATCTTAAGAGTTAGAAAGCTTAATCAATATAATCCTTGCTATTGTTCTTAGTTACTTGTGCAAGCTTGCTCCTGTGTTTTAATGCCTTAATGACAAGTTGTGAATTTGCATTCTGTAATTCTGGTGATCTCTAGGTGGGCCATAAAGGCCTGCTTGTTGGCATAGTCCTCAATCCAAGAACGATTCAAAAAAAGGCTGCAGTCTATTTTAGTGTCTGATTGACAGTGGCTCCTTCAACTATTGACGATCCAGGCACTGAAATTTGTTTACTGAACCTGAATGTGTCTCTGTCTTTCTTTAAGAAGCTCCTTAAAAACTATGTTTTATCTGAGCACTTCTTATGTGGCTACTTGTCATATTCTGTAATCATGTTCCTGTCAACGTCCATGGGATGTTATAGTATAAAGGTGTGATACATATGTCAGTTTATCTCATTGTGAATGCAGCTGCCTCTAAATGAAAACATTTTTGTTTCAAGCCCCATGCTTCGACTTGAATGTAAGCCGACCATATGCCCTCACTCTAGAGCAGGACTGCGGCATTCTTAGAGATGACACCTTTCAGGCAAGACGTTAAAGCAAGTTTCCATCTTCTATTCCAGTGGATAGAGAAGATCCGTGTTAATACTTGAAGAAGTCTAAGGGAGTTCTCCTGTTATCCTGCTCAATATGAATTCCTCACTATTGTAGATGCTGTCTTTTTAGGAGCTTGTCAAAAGGCCCTTCTTGGACAGCGTGACTATATTTTGAAAGAACTCCATTGGCTGAGAAGGACTTTGCAATGACCTGAAGATGTCAATGACATCGTGAAAACTTTAGCTTCTTTAAACGGCAGTTTTTGCTTCAGATTGTCCCCATCTGAGGAACACAGTGCAGAACTGCCTCTGATGCCATATTTGTGATTTCTTTGGTAGAACCCATACAGAGAGAGTAGAACCATGAGGATAAGGAGTATCCACTTGACCAATAAAGATCGTGGCAATAAAAATAGACTGCAGCTTTTTTTGAATTGTTCTTCAGTTGAGGACTATGCTAGCAAGCAATGGCCTACCGAGGGATCACCAGAATTGTGGAATGCATATTCACAACTTGTCATTGGGATATAGGAACAAGAGGAGAACAATCAGCCTCTTAATTCTCTTATGCAATTGAGTTTAAATTTGTTTATGCCGAAATGCCCTTTCGCTTTTCATCAGCCTTATCCCTCAAAACACATGCAAAATAAAAGTATCATCTCATCACAGCAATTTGCTGTATAAAAAGCATTTAAAATAATAAAGTATCACAAAATACTTCAAAAAAGGATCAAATGGAAAAGTTTATGCTAAGTCGTGCAAGATATTCAAAATTTTGGTTAAGTTGGATTTTAAGGAGTGTTTAAAGGAGGAAATGGAGCTGAGAGATGAACAGGTCTAGGAAAGCATTATGATGGAATACTCCCCGCTTACCTGGAGGAGTGTAGTTCCAGCGATACTCAGGAAGCTCAACATCATCCATTACAAAACATTAGCATGATTTGAATTATGTCCACCACCTTAAGTGCCTATTCCCTCTGTCATCTGTATATGGTAGCAACAAGGTGCACCATCTATAAGATGCTCTGCAAGAACTCATTGAAGGCTCCTTTGACAGACCTAGACTCATGACCTATTCTGTCTGGAAGAACAGGGCAGCAAATGCCTGGGAACGCTGCATATAGTTATGACTTTAAAATATATTGCTCTTCCTTTGCTGCCTACAATGGTCTGACATACATTGGGAGTATCTTGCAGCCACGTGGACTGCCGTGGTTTAAGAAGATCACTAACTTTCACCTTTTAATGACAGTTGTGGTTGGACAGTCAGTGTCAGGGATATCTACATCCTGAGAATGAATTAAATAATTAATTCCTGCTTTTACAGTTCTGAATGGTCTGGTTTTTAGTTTTAAGGTTGAATACATCTCCCCATCATGGAAACAATCTCGCAATACCATGACCAGGTTAAATAAAAAAAAAACAAAGAACTGCAAATACTGGAAATCAAAAAAATAAAATCACACTATGACTAGGTTAGTGTGCCATTGGAGGAGAGGGAAAGGCTTAAAGGCTTGATTGTAAAACAGAAGCCATGTCAGTGAGCTTACGTTGCATGATGAAACATGATGCAAGGTCAATGCAGTGTTCTTACTGGATCATAAGTCAATTTCACATTGCATTTTAATAGTGCTCTGTCTCTTGATTAAAGTATCTGAATTATCAATTGCTGGACATGAAAACCTCTCTTTGTCTTCTCAGGCATGTGCAGAAACTCTGCAGCAGTTTGTACAGGTTCGCCAAGAGATGCTGCAAGAGTCCACAACTAAAATGATCGCTCAGCAGGTGGAACTTGCAAGGCTGTTGGCTGATACAGCACGTCAGGTTACAGAGGTACTTTCTTCTAGTGTACTTGGCAAGATGGCCCTTTCCCCCAGTCATGCTGAAGAGCCAGTACTTTCTGGAGTTTTGAAGGAATTTCTCTCATACAGTTGCTGCATTGAGTTAATTGTCACTGCAGTTTGGAATTATTTCATTCCTCTAATGTAGTAAACTGTCAAGGAAGAGCAGGGCAAAGCTTAACAGCACACCATATGATATTAAGAAAGATGACCAACTGCTTGGTCAAAGAAATAGGTCAGATAGAATGTTGGAAAGAAAGAAAATGTTACTATTTGAGCTGTGTTAGGACAGAATTGCATAGCTGATGACCATGCAGCTGAAAGCTTCAGTGCTGAGCTGGGGTGGTGAAAATGAAAATGCTAAAATGGGGAACGTAGACACTTCAAAAGTTTCAAGGATTGAAGGAAATTGCAGAGATAGAAAGGAAAAATATGTATGGAAGGACAGGACTTCTTATACTGAAGCTGTTGGCAAGTCATTAATCAGCAAGCACGAGGATCATGGGTAAAAGGGGCTTGGTATGAGGGCATGGTCAGTGGAGCTTTTGAATATGTTGAAGTTGATGAAAGTACAGTCAAGAGAACATTGAAATAGTCATGTCTGGAAGTGAACAAATAAGTAAACAGCTGAGGATTCAATTTTGGGTCATGTGATGGAAGAGTTTACTGAAGGTAAGAATTCGTATGAACTCTGTAGTAGCTTTCCTTTATTCATGGAGGGAATTGCCTTCATATTCATGACTGCATAGCTGTGATTGATTGAAAAATGCTATCGGAATCAGTATATAAACACCCCATTTTCATTCCTTTTCACAATGTCTGAGATCTTTTAGCACATTGTATCATGCTCCCCTTTGGAGAAAAGAAAGCATGAAATGGAGCCTTAAGGAATTGAGCAGGAGTAGGGTATTCGTCCCCTTGAGCTTGCTCTCCCATTCTATCAGATCATGGCTGGGCCAACCCAGGCCTCAACTTGTCTTTTATGCTTGATCCTCATAGCCCTCAACTGCTTAATATTTCAAAAATCTATCTACCCTCTTTTAAAATAATTTGAGATAGAATCATAGGATCCCTACTGTGTGGAAACAGGCCCTTCAGCTTAGCAAGTCCACACCCACCATCCGAAGAGTAACCCAACCAGACCCATTCCCCTATCCCATTTAGCTGTCACAATTCTTTGGGCGAGAGAATTCCAGCCATTCACTGAGAGAGAAAAAAAAACTTTACTTTTTTTTAAATGAATGTTCCCTTCTGTAATGTCCCCTGGGTTGAGACTTTACTAATACGAGAACATCTAGTCAACATCAACCCCTATTAAGCTCCTCAGAACATTGTTTCCATAAGATAACCCGTTATTTGTCCAGACTCTATTGAATAATGACCTAACCTATTCTTGACAGACCAACCTTTTCATCCTCGAAGCAACTAAATTAATCTTTTTTTGAGTGGCCTCCAATGCTAGTTTATCCTTTCTTAAATATGAGAACAACAATTGTATACAGTACTCCAAGTGAGGTCTCAGCAACAGCCATTGTGGTTAACCAATCCTCAGTCCATGCTAATACATGACCCCCAATACCGTGAGCTCCTATCTTGTGCAATTGTCTTTTATGTAGCACCTTATCAAATGCATTTTTAAAATCCCAATACAGAACATCATCAGATTCTCCTTTATCAGCTCTACTTGTTATCTCCTCAATGAACTTGAGCAAATTTGTCAAATATAGTTCCCTTTCACAAAATCCAGTCTACCATGTTTAATGATAAGCTTTTCCAAATGTCCTGCTATTTCTTCCTTTAATAATCAACTCTGCTGTTCTGCCAAAACAGAAATTAAACTAACTTTCCTGATTTCTGTCTCCCTCCCTTCTTGAACAGGTGCATCAATCCACTGGAAGCTCCCTGTATCCACTGATTCAGGAATAATTCAAAAGATGCCTTGAATATCTCTGCAGCCAGTTGCCTTAAAAAATGTTTGATACATGCCATTTGGTCCTGTCTGCCTTTAATCGTATTATGATTTGGAGATGCCGGTGTTGGACTGGGGTGTACAAAGTTAAAAATCACACAACACCAGGTTATAGTCCAACAGGTTTAATTGGAAGCACACTAGCTTTCGGAGCGACGCTCCTTCATCAGGTGATTGTCTGATGAAGGAGCATCGCTCCGAAAGCTAGTGTGCTTCCAATTAAACCAGTTGGACTATAACCTGGTGTTGTGTGATTTTTAACTTTAATCGTATTAGTTTGTCATTACCTTGTCCCTTGTGACAAAGACTGTTGCAGCATTTTTCCTCCCATGAATACCTTGCTTTTTGTTATCTTTGGGATGATAACGGTATTCTCCTCCATGAAAACTAATGTAAAATATTGGTTTAAATTATCTGCTGTTTTCCCTGTACACATTATCAATTCCCGAATCAGAACCTCCAAGGGTTCGAAGCTCACTTTAGCTACTCACTTTTTACATTCCTGTAGAAACTTTTGCCGTTCGTTTTTGTTTCTTGTCAATTTAATTTTATGATCAATTTTTTTCCTTTCTCGTCCTCCGCTGTTGTGTCGTTCTTTTCCTGTTGGTACTGTCCTTGACTGCCTTTGTTACCCACGGGTGGTTCACCTTTCTCTCAGAGTTCTCCTTTTTGCCTCAAATAAAATTTTGCTCAGCGTTATGAGAAAAGCCCATCATATCTCAGTGACCGAGCATGTGAATTTTTTTAACACTGGATGCTTCAATTTTAATGACGTTCTCATTGGTTTTTGCTGTTTCAAAGAAGAGCTGAGATCATCTGGAAAGGAGGTGGCAGCTGATTCAGTATTAGTTCCAGAATTAATTTGAATACTTGCAAAAAGAAATTATTTGCAATACTGCGAGAGCAGGGGTCTAGCCAAATAGCTATTCCAAAGAGGCGGCACACATGTGATGGGTTGAGTAGGGGCCTCTGATTTCAAAAGCATGATGTGATCCAAGTTGTCTTCTCATCTGTGCTGTGCTAATTCTTTCTGGTTTAGATGACAGAATTGGCATGTGCACAGGTAGCAGCAGGATCTCTGACTGCCACAAACCTACCTCATGGAACAGCTCCTGTGCCAGTGACAGTGCTGTTGGACCAACAGAGGCAGCAGGATTCAGACTTCATGAACCAACTTCGAACCAGAGCTGAACCTGACAGGTAAGGTTTTTCCACTGCACCAACCTGATCAATAATATTTAGCTTCTTGGCTTAATAACCTGAGGTTTGTTGCTTGATGCGATGCACAGTTTTTGATGTTTTTCCTCTTATCTGTGATCAGGAGAGGCAGGGTCAATGCACTCAGTCTTTTAGGAAAAAAGGAGGTGGCTCAGTGGTCAACACTGCTGCCTCACAGCGCCAGGGACCCAGGTGACTCCAGCCTCAGATGACTGTCTGTGTGGAGTTTGCACATTCTCCCGTGTCTGCATGGGTTTCCTCTGAGTGCTCCGGTTTTCTCCCACAATCCCAAGATGTGCAGGTGAGGTAAATTGGCCGTGCTAAATTGCCCATAGTGTTCAGGGATGTGCAGGTTTGGTGCATTAGTCAGGGGTAAATGTTGAGTAATAATGTTAAGAGATAGGTTTGGTCGGGATACTCTTCAGAGGGTTGGTGTGGATTTGTTGGGCCGAAAGGCCTGTTTCCACACTGTAGGAATTCTATTCTATTCTATGATCAGAGTAATTTTGGGGATCTAATAGGATCCTGGTATTCAGAGGGTACTCTGTTCGTTAAAATAGTATTGTGCACTCTTACCTTCTGCAGCAATTTGAGGTAGACTGCTCTGTACAATTTCTTCAAACATTTTTTTCTGGAACCAATCAGGGACTTGGTAAAATGATTGATTAATGAGTTCAAAATTGAAGACCCTTTTGGTAAGATTCAATGCAGCAGAATAGAATTTAGCTTTAGGCGAAGGAATTTGGTTCTTTTACTAGTTTCTAAAGTTAAAGGCAGTCACAAGGGTATAAAGTAATAGTGAGCTAAATGGGAATGGGATGAGAGGTTAGAATGTTAAAGCAGAAGAACATATTTAGTTATTTCATAATTCGCAACAATGTACATTTACTTATAATAGAAATGCACGAGGAAAAGATGGCAACAGCGGTGCATAGCTAAAGGAATTGTGGGTGACATCAAATTGAAAGAAAAGATATACAAAACTGCAAAGGTGGTGGTAGGCCAGAAAATTTGAGAATTTCAAACTATTGAAGGATGAACAAAAACTGCTGGAAGATATTTTGTCCCTTGTGATAGAGACTGTTATAACATCTTACCTCCCATTATATACTTTGCTTATTTCCCAAATTTGGGATGGTAACAGTATCTTCCGGATTTGTAAGATAATTGGGCAAATTATCCCACGAGTTACTCAGCCTAAAACAAAGTGCTCTTGTGATGCTGTGGTCATGTCTCCAACTTTGAGCCAGAGGCCTGGATAAGTCCCATCTGCTCCAGAAGTGTTGATTAGGATGGAAACATGAGACAAACTTCAGTAATTGAATGTACAATCTTGATGGTCTCTGGAAGTTCCAAACTTGACTGTTTTGTATCCTCACCTGAGGCCTGATCTCAATTAACCCATCTCATTTAAACTGAATTGCCTTTTCTTGTGTTGAATATAATTGAGGTTTGTCCTGTCTGCATGCTCCCTTGTGCAAAATCTGTTGCAACCTGTCAAAGAACAAGATTGTAAACTCAGATTCGCTGATAGCCTGTTCAAGGGACAGTAGGTGCTGCAGTATTGATCCCATTTTCCATTGAACTGAGACAGGAGATGGTGAACTTGCTGACATGTCGTTCACGGAAAAAACTGTTTTAATTTTAAAAATTGCCATGGCTGTGGTGGAATTGAATCCAGAGACTTAGCTGGAAGTAGCTGATCGTTGTTTCTTTCTTTGTTTCATCTCAGAAAGAATGAGTGCAGTCCAACACCAGCTGGATCTGCAGAGAAACTGCCGGACACTAAAATGCGTAACTCCACTTTGTTAGACAGTCTGTCTGAGTCATCCAGACTCAAACATCATGATCGGAGGTGGGCACTTTATGTTCGCTGTGGATGCTTTTACATAGTATAATATTAATCCATAACATATTTCTTGAGTACTGAAAACAACAAACACTGGAGATCACAGTGGGGAGATGATGGCCCAGTGATATTATTGCTGGACTGGTAATCCAGAGATCCAGATAACATCCCGGAGAACTGGGTTCGAATTGTTCGAATTGAATTCAATAAATATCTGGAATTAAGAATCTAATGACCAAGAATCCTTTGTCGACAGTTGGGAAAAACCCATTTGGTTCACTAAAATCATATAGGTCGGAAACTACCATCCTTACCTAGTTTGGCCTACATGTGACTCCAGACACACAGCACTGAGGTTGACTCTGTACTGCCCTCTGGGCGTGTTAGGGATGGACAATAAATGCTGCCCAGTCAGTGACACCCTCATCCCATAAACATATATTTTTTTAAATCCATGGAGACAGCAAGCTAACATTTTGAGTCTAGATGACTCCTCATCAGAGCTCTGAAGAGTCATCTTGACTCAATGTTAGCTTGCTCAGTCTCCATGGATGCTGCCTCACCTGCTGTGAGCTCCAGCATTTGTTGTTTTAAGTACAGATTCCACCAGCTGCAGTGATTTCCTTATTTATTTATTAAATTCCCCCTAAATTGCAGCTCCTACTCAGCACCTTACCTTACAGAGTACTGTGACCCTGGTGCCAAAAGCCTCCATTGACTTGTTCAATCACACCATATGTTGGGGCAATTGCAAAATGCCACTGTGGCTGAAAGGAATAGAATCAGAGTCATACAACATGGAAACGGACGCTTCGGTCCAACTCGTCCATGCCAACCAAATTTCCCCAAATAAACTAGTCCAATTAGCCTGCATTTGGCCCATATTCCTCAACCTTTCCTATTCGTGTACCTCTCCAAATGCCTTTTAAATATTGTAACTGTATTTGCATCTACCACTTCCTCTGGCCGTTCATTCCATGTATGAGTCAACCTCTTTGTGAAAAAGTTGGCAACTGATAGTTTCACTGTTGCCTACAGTGAGTGAATCGCTAGGGATTATTGTTCATTCAGGACCACCCCTTGCTGAGCATGGCTCAGGGCCTCAAGAGATTCCAAAATGTGGCTTCAGCCTCTTTGTGGGTTACCACATGCTACTCAAGGCCTTGTGTTTGAGAAGCGCAGGTATTAATGGATGGGCGTGCTATGGAAGGAAGGAAGGAGGCAGCGTTCATTAATTAATTAATTTATGGAATGTAGGTGTCACTGGCTGTGCGAACATTTATTGGCTAATTCTAATGCCCTTGAGAAGGTGGTTGCGAGCTCCCTTTTTGAATCACTGCAGTCCGTGTGTTGTAGGGCCGACTGGTAGTGCTGTTGGGAAGGAGTTCCAGAATTTTGGCCCAATGACACTTAAGGACAGCTGAAAGATTTTCAACTCAAGATGGTAGTGGCTCGGAAGGGAACCTGTAGGTGGTGGTGTTCCCATGAATCTGCTTCCCTTGTCCTTCGAGATGATATTGGTCATGGGTTTGGAAGATCCATATCGAAGTATTATGAATTTCTGCAGTGTATCTTGTTGATAGTACACACTGCTGCCCTGGGCATTAGTGGTGGAGGGAGTGAATGTGGCCCCAATCACGTAGTCTGCTTTTTCCAGATGCCGTCAAGCTTCTTCAGTGTTCTTGGAGCTGCACCCAAACCAAGCCAAGTAGCGAATAGTCTATTGCACTTCTGACTTGTGGCTTGTAGATGGTGGACAGGCTTCAGGGATTCGGGAGGTGGTTTATTTTTGCAGGATTCATTGCCTCTGACCTTCTCTTGTGGCCACAGTAGTTAGATGGCTAGTCCAGTTCAATTTCTAGTCAATAGTAACCCCCCAGAATGTTGATGGTGGGGAATTTGGTGATAAAAATTAGTCACTAGCAGCAAATGACACCGGGTTATAAAGAAAAGTTGAGCATGGGTTTATTTCTGGGGCTACAGAATGGAGATGTGTTAGATACGTGTCGAACCATGAACAGATCACCCTTGGAGCACTGCAAACAGTTCTGATCTGCATATTGTAATATGGATGTAGAGGCAGTAGGGAATATATTAAAAATATTTACTGGAATTATATCAAAACTGAATTTTAATCCATCAAGCAAGATTGGACAGTCTTATCTTGTTGAAAAAGAGTGACATGGTCGAGGCCATTAAAGTTATGTCGGGGTTTGATAGGGTTGACATAGAAAAGATATTTCTGCTTTTGAATGACACTATCCACTGGAGCTATGGATACAATAGTAGTCACTATTACATCCAACAGGGAATTTGCTGGGGAGGATGTGACGGGGGGTAGGGGGGGGGAGGGGGGAGGGGGGAAGGGGGAGGGGGGAGGGGGGAAGGTCTTTACCCAGAAAGAGGTTTGACATCAAACTTACATCACCAGGAATAATTGAAGCAAACAACAGATGAATTCAAGAAGAAGCTTGGAATACAAGTTATCAAAGAAAAATATGTTGATGGGTTTAGGTGGAGAGATACAGAAGGAGGCCTGTGTAAATCACAAATACTGAAACTCTGTTTTTGTGTTCTAAACCTGTGCATGTGTGTTGATCTGTGACATATCTATGGCAGCAGTGGCAGCAGTAAACAAGACAGCCCATCCTTACCATTCTTGGAGAAAAGCAGAACCTCCCACCATACAAAGGGAAACAGCTGTATTGAAGAGGTGGTTCAAACAGCAGCTGACAACTCAATCCACAGTGACAGTCTGCCTTCATTACCTGGTGAGAAAGGCGAATTCTTTAACCAGAAATGATGTTTTGTCCTTCCACTGATCTCATGACTTAAATGGGGAATGGTGTCTCTTCAGTTAACTGATTCAAATCAACCAAATCAATTGCCACATAAGCACTCCTTCCATACCCAAAGGACATGTGGGTCAAATAGTAACATGTCTTGCACTGATTTATTTCAAGTTCCCTTTCTTCAGTCATGTGCTTAAGCTATTCAATCCAACTTTCTTGTGTTCCCCTTGGATCTGTGGTTGTGCATAAGGAAACTTCCACATGTCCCCTTAAACAATGTGTGATTCAACATAACAGTTGTGTTGAATCGATAATTGTAACCCAACTCTGCTCCTTGGGCAGATAACTAATCCAAGGATTCTAGCTTGGCCTTTAACTTCATGTTCAAGTTCTAAATCTTTCAGTGAGCAATGGAAAATAACAAAGAACAATGTCAATCATTTATTGTCTCTCCAGATTCTGTTTCTGTTGCCATTGAGTACTCCCTTAAGTCCGATGACTCAATGACTGAAGATGACACTGAAGAGAAATCCTTCCGTCCCCTTCTGCCATCAAAGAGCCATCGCTGCTTTAAAATGGGGAAGAAACGCAGCCAGCAGGATGATTCTGATGAAGACATACTGCAGGATCAATCGGCTTCAGTAGCTGTAAAAGTGAGTTCTCCCATGGGTTAGCCAAGGGTGAGTGGTGGTGCCAGTTAGTGGGATCTCAGTGCTTGGAATAGTTGCTACTTTCCATGTTCTAGGTATCTTGCCATGAGATTCAGATGTAGAGGATGAGGAGCAGCTGGGGCAATGAGTGTAAGGCAAGTGTTGGGCAAGGGCTGTTTTTTTAAATGATAAGTACCACTCGCTAACAATGTGCCCGCAGTTTATAAATCTTGAAGAGGAATTAATCTTTTACATTGTTAATCTTTGTGATCGAGTTACCATGCAGTGAAGACAGAGATTAATATTTACGGGGATTCCTTGCTCACCTAGTCAGGTAAACACAAGCTAAATTTGACTGAATTTACAACTTTCTACTGTCCATTAAAGGTGGTAACAAGATGCAAAAGACAAGTGGTGCTTGCAGAGGAATTTGATTTGAACAAGAGACATTTGTGCAGATAATAAGAGATATTCTAATTGGAAGGATATGGTTAGTGATATCTTGCATGGATCTATGTTGGTGCCCTAACTATTCAGTATTCACAATGAAAGGAAAGCCACATTCAAAATTTGGGGCCACTCTACAGATTAGAGGCAATCTCGAGTGGAGGTAGATGGAAGCATAAAATCAGAAAGCAATCTTGATAGTTTAAATAAATGAAAAAGTTTGTGTCGGCAAGTGAGAGGTTGGATCAAACTAGGATATTTCTTGATTGTGAAAATTGAGAGACAGTGGAGTTTAAAGAAACTTGATGGGGGTGATCCAGCTGCATACAGTTCATGAAAATGTCACAAACAGGCTCAGAAATGTGATCAAGGGGCCAGTGGAATGTTGACATTTATGTCCAAAGAAGACTCAAAAACAAAGGATTAGAAGTCATGCTTCAGCAGTTCAAAACCTAGTCAGTCCAAGCCGTCAGGGCTGGGCACCATGGCTTAAGAAGAGTATCACTCTTGGTGGAAGTGCAATGTAGACTTACTGAAGTGATACTTGGGTTCTGAGGCTTAATTTAAGAAGAGAGATTAAATAGACAAAATGGTGGAGTCAGAACATTGAGATGTGATATTGTGGAACACTTTTGCACAAGGAAATGGATGAATTTTGAAACTCACTTCCACAAACAGTGATTGATTTGAAATCAGTTACAAACTTTAAATCTGAGATTGGTAGATTTTTAATCAAAATGCTGAAGGATTATGGGACAAAGACAGGGATTTGTCATGATGTTGAAGATTACCATGATTTGGGTGAATGGTGGAATAGGCTCAAGAAGCTAAATAGCCACCTCCTGGTTAATGTTGATGTAACCATGACACCCTTATTCTCTGTATGTGCAACTCCTATTCTGTTTTTGGTTATTTATCAGAACCTGGCAGCAAATTAGTAACTGGAGTCCTGACCATAAAATTATCAGTATGAGGGACTTTGCCAGTCTTAATGTGTTTTACAGATGATGAAATGAGACAGTCAGCATTTACTCATCCTGATAAATATTGGGATAGTTTGATGGGATCACTTGTGATGCAGCATGATTGGCATGTCTGATGATACTCCAACTCCTTTTAATTGTTGTTGTTGTCTGCACTCAGTCCTGAGTTTTCATGGATTAGGGGGCAAGTTTTGTTTGGGTCAGGGGAAGCAGATCACCTCACTCTGTACTGTTTGTCCTCCTGTCTTTCGCTATTCAGCATGATTTGAGCCTGCCCTTCTCTGGCGGACAAGACAGTTTCTCTCAATTCACCATGGCGATGGTGCGACAATACATGGAGGGGGAGGAGATGCGTGCACAGCACCAGGTGTCACTCCTCAAGCTGAGAGAACAAGCCTTGAAGGAGAAGACCAAAGCAGAGCTGGCCTGGTTGGAGCACCAGAAAAAGTGAGTAGCTGACCGATGCAGTGATGTTAAGCTGAATAGCCTTTCAAAAATGCAATGTAAGAATGTGCAGATACTTCTAGTAATCCTTTCCGGATAAGGGAGAAAGCTGGTGTCTTTTCTCATTGCAGTGAGGCTGTTGTGCAGAAGCTAGGTATTCACGTCATCTTTCCCCTTTTCACTATTTGGATTGAGTAGAATAAAGGCAATTTTGATTTTTTTTTCAAATTTTTAAGTTTGTTCTTTGAATTTGGGATGTTTCCGGTAATGCTGGTATTTATTTACTATCCCTCATTCTCGAAATGGTCATGGTGGTGAGCTGCCTTGAGCCACTGCAGTCTGCTTGGTCAATATAAACATATCAACTCGCAAGTGCTGTTAGGTTTGGAGTTCAGGGCTCTGGAATAGATTGATGCAAGACTGTTGTCCTAATCCACGGGTCAGGATTTTAAACAAATTATTTCAATGGATTTCTTCGCTGCTGGTAAGGCCAGTATTGTTAGTATTGTTGTCCATCCTTCATTGCACTTGGGAAGGTGATAGTGAGCCATTTCCTCAAACATCTGCAGTTCACCTGCTACAGGTACAACCACAATGCTGACAGGAAAGGAGTACCTGGGATTTTGATCCTATAGCAGTGAAGGAATGGTATATTGCTGAGTCAGGATGTTGTGTGGCTTGGAGAGGAATTTACAAGTAATGGTGTTACCATGTTATCTACTGTCTGTGTCATTTTAGGTGGTAGACGTTGCAGGCTTTGAAAATGCTGTTAAAAGAATTGAGTGAGTTCCTGCAGTGCATCATATAGTGCACATAGCTCTCACTGTTTATTGGTGAAGGGCGTGAATGTATAGATTGGTGAATATGATGCTGATCAAGCAGGTTGCTACATCCTATTTGGTGTTATTTCTTGGGCATGTACTGAGGAGACAGGAAGTAAGTTACTTAGTGAAGAATTTTCAGCTTCTGACCTGGTTTTTTGACACAGTATTGTTTAGCTGATCAGGTTCAGTTTCAGGTCGAGGGTAGCTCTAATGTGTTAATTGTGAGGGAAGCAGTGATGATAATACCACTTCATATCAAAAGGATTGCAAGAGATGGTCAATGCTTGGTCGGTATGGTGTGCATGCCATCCATGCTGCCGTAACACTGTAGTCACATATGTCATACTAGCTGTGGGCAGAAGATTTCCTTCTTCAAAGTCCCTCCATGAATTAGTTGGGTTTTTATGGCTGCTCAACATCTTTGTGGACACTTTTACTGACACCAACCTTTTATTTCCAGAGTAACTTTTAAAATACCCTTTTTAATTTTGTGAGCATAAACAATATCTTGTGGAGATAAATTTTCTCCAAATCGAGTATGACAAGCATGGAGGGCATTAAAGTTATAAAATATTAAGAAGAATTTGCTGTTTAACAAAATCTTAAACCCTGATCATTCTCTTTCTGGTTTCGTTGCTAATTCACTAGTGGTGAAACTGTGTGATCTACTTGGGCAGATTTATCCAAGTTTGTCTGTAAATTCGAGCATTATTATACCATGTGTTGGGAGCCGTGGTTTACTAAAGAAGTTGAATCTCTTGTCAAGACGAAGAAAGGACTTATGTTACGATGAGATGTGAAGTTCAGTTATGGCACTTGAGAGTTACAAGTTAGCAAGGAAAGACCTAAGGAGAGAGCTAAGAAGAGCCAGGACGGGACATGAGAAATCACTGGCAGATAGGATCAAGGAAAACCATAAAGCTTTCCATAAGTATATCAGGAAGAGAAGAATGACGAGAAAGATCAGGGCCAATCAAGGATAGTTGTGGGAAGTTGTGCATGGAGTCCGAGGAGGTGGGGAAGCACTAAATGGATATTTTTTTTAGTATTCACACTGGAAAAAGACAGTGTTGTCAAGGAGAATACTGCGATGCAGGCTACTAGACTAGACGGGATTGATTTTAACAAGGAGGTGTTAGCTATTCGGGAAAGTGTGAAAACAGATAAATCCCCTGGGCTGGATGGGATTAATCCGAGGATTCTCTGGGAAGCCAGGGAGGAGATTGCAGAACCTTGAGCTTTGCTCTTTATGTTGTCATTGTCTACAGGAATAGTGCCAGAAGACTGGAGGATAACAAATGTCGTCCCCCTTTTCAAGAAGGGAAATACAAACAACCCTAGTATTATAGATGAGTAAACCTTATTCGGTTGTGGGTAAAATGTTGGAAAAGTTTCAAAGAGATAGGATTTATAATCATCTAGAAAGGAATAAATTGATTAGGGATAGTCAACACAGTTTTGTGAAGGGTAGGTCGTGTCTTACAAACCTTATTGAGTTCCTTTGAGAAAGCGACCAAACAGATAGATGAGGGTAAAGCAATTGATGTGGTGTATATGGGATTTCAGTCAGGCATTTGATAAATTTCCCATTGTAGGCTATTGCACAAAATACAGAGGCATGAGATTGAGGGTGATTTAGCTGTTTGGATCAGAAATTGGCTAGCTGAAAGAAGACAGAGTGTGGTAGCTGATGGGAAATGTTCATCCTGGAGCTCAATAACGAGTAATGTACCGCAAGGATCTGTTTTGGGTGCACTGCTGTTTGTCAGTTTTGTAAATGACCCAGATAAGGGCATAGAAGGATGAGTGAGTAGATTTGTAGATGAAACGAAGGTCAGTGGAGTTGTGTATAGTGCTGAAGGGTGTTGCAGGTTACAGAGGGATATAGATAAGCTGCAGAGCTGGGCTGAGAGGTGGCAAATGAAGTTTAATGCAGAAAAGTGTGAGGCGATTCAGTTAAGAAGGAGCAACAGGAATAAGGAGTACTGGGCTAATGGTAAGATCCTTGGTAGTGGAGATGAGCAGAGAGATCTCGGTGTCCATGTATAGATCTCTGAAATTTGCCACCCAGGTTGATAGGGTTGTTAGGAAGGCATATGGTGTGTTAGCTTTTATTGGTAGGGGGATTGAGTTTCACAACCACAAGGTCTTTTGCAGCTGTACAAAACTCTGGTACGGCCACACTTGGAGTATTGTGTACAGTTCTGGTCACTGCATTATAGAAAGGATGTGGAAGCTTTGGAAAGGGTGCAGAAGAGATTTACAAGGATGTTAGCTGGTATGGAGGGAAGGTCTTATGAGGAAAGGCTGAGGGACTTACGGCAGTTTTCATGAGAGAGAAGAAGGTTGAGAGGTGATTTAATTGAGAATTATAAGATAATCAGAGGGTTAGATATGGTGGACAGAGAGAGCCTTTTTCCCCAGATGGTGATGGCTAGCACAAGGGGCCATAGCTTTAGATTGCGGGGGTGATAGATATAGGACAGATGTTAGAGGTAATTTCTGTAGTCAGAGTGGTAGGGGTGTGGAACGCACTGCCTGCAACATTGATGGACTCATCAACTTTAAAAGGCAATTAAATGGTCATTGGATAAACATATGGATGATAATGTAATCGTGTAGGATAGATTAGATTACTTACAGTGTGGAAACAGGCCCTTCGGCCCAACAAGTCCACACCGCCCCGCCGAAGCGCAACCCACCCATACTCCTACATATACCCCTTACCTAACACTACGGGCAATTTAACATGGCCAATTCACCTGACCTGCACATCTTTGGACTGTGGGAGGAAACCGGAGCACCCGGAGGAAACCCATGCAGACACGGGGAGAACGTGCAAACTCCACACAGTCAGTCGCCTGAGGCGGGAATTGAACCCGGGTCTCTGGCGCTGTGAGGCAGCAGTGCTAACCACTGTGCCACCGTGCCGCCCAGATAGGCTTCAGATTGGTTCTGCAGGTCGGTGCAACATGGAGGGCCAAAGAGCCTGTAGTGTGCTGTAATGTTCTATGTTCTATGTTCATGTGACTTTGCCATGTTCTCTAACCAGACGCCTTCGAGACAAGGGAGAAGATGATAAGATGCCATCCATCCGTAGGAGACAACGTGGGCTTCTGCTCAGGTTGCAGCAGGAACAGGTATGACCCACTGAATGCCAGGGAAAATGTCGGGCTATCCACTAATACTTCATGAATGAGCATATTTCCCCAAGGTTCCGATGGTTGCAAACCTTTTTTTAATGGTGATATCGTTTTTCCTTGAAATGCCAACAACAAATGCTGCTGAATGTAATGTATATGCTCGGCCTAGGGACAGATTTCCATACCATGGTGTTTCTGAATGCAATTCTCCTACTGGCAATGCTATGCTATGATTATCCTCAATAATGCACATTAAGAGGAGAATTATTAATCAAACCTTGAGAAGAATGATTGTACAATGAGGCCACAATACTTTTAATGCTGCTTGTTGTATTTTGAACCCCCCCCCCCCCGCTGTTATTGCAATGGATGAGCTCTCACACATACAAATGAACAGATTCCAGCTCTCGCTGGTTGTCAAGTGCCCTTGATTTGTCTTTAACTTATGACATTAATTGAAAGGATGCATCATTTATTGCCATTTAAATGTTTTACTTTTCACCCTTGCTTTCCCCTTGCCCTTGTATTTTTTTTAAAAACTGCTTACAAGGCATGGTATTGCTGATTAGGAGATCACTTAGTTTGGATTCCTAATTGCGTTGGAAAAGCTGGTGAGCTGCTGCCATGATCCAGGTTAAAACATTGTCCTGTCTCTTTGTTGCATCTGACTTTGTCCTAAAGCCATCTTTATGGTTTTCACTTTGTCCTGTTTTCTTCATGAATTGTACATTTGAAGTTTGAGACAGAGATTGCAAGCCAAGCCAAATTACGTCACTACCATAAGTTGGAACACAGTGAAATTGAGATATTAACTAACGCTCAAAATTGCTCAATTGTTCTGACCTTGACTTTAGCAATAACAGATCTTGGACAACAAGGTTAGAACTTAAACAAAAACATGCAACTTTAACAGAATGCAGATGAATTACAAGGAAACAAAATTAATATGTACAATGTAAGCTCAATCTGCTTTGAACATTTACCCTACTTCCATGGAACATTACAGTGCAGTACAGGCCCTTTAGCCCTCGATGTCACGCCAACCTGTGAAACCAAACTAAAGCCCATCTAACCTACTCTATTCCATTATCATCCATATGTTTATCCAATGACCATTTAAATGCCCTTAAAGTTGGTGAGTCCACTACTATTGCAGGCAGTGTGTTCCACAGCCCTACCACACTGAGTAAAGAATCTACATCTGACATCTGCCCTCCATCACCCCTCAATTTACAGCTACGTCCCCTCGTGCTATCCTTCTGCACTCCACCGACTTTAATGTCATCCACAAATTTACTAACACATCCTTCTATGCCCTCATCTAGGAGATTTATAAAAATGAGAAGCAGCAGTGGTCCCAAAACTGATCCTTGCAGTACACCTCTGGTAACTGAATTCCAGGATGAACATTTCCCATCAACCACCAAGTCTGTCATCTGACAGCTAGCCAATTTCTGATCCAAACCGCTAAATCACCCACAGTCACATGCCTCTGTCTTTTGTGCAATAGCCCACCTTGGGGAACCTTAGCAAACACTTTACTGAAATTATATACACCACATCAACCCTTATCCACCTGTTTGGTCACCTTCTCAAAGAACTCAGTAAGGTTTGTGAAGCATGACCTACCCTTCAGAAAACAGTGTTGATTATCCCTAATCAAGTTATTCCTTTCTAGATTATTATAAATCCTATCTCATGTAACCCTTTCCAAAACTTTGCCCACAACTTGGCTTCCGCAGATTTCTAGAGATTTAACTTATTTTTTTACAGTCTGAGAATTGTTTCTCAGAACTTTCAACAAATCAATCACTGGAAAATAACTAAAGAGAGCAACCAAGAACAGCCAGTCCAGAAGAAGTCCAAACCAAAGCTGCCTCCTGCCCAAAACCCAGTCAGAGCCAATTCATTTTGTTTTCCGCCTCTTTTCAACATTCGCTGTTAGCAGTCCTTCCTAGATTGTTCAACTTAACATCCAAATTGTCTCTGAGCACAGCAGCACCCTGGTGCTGAAATATCTGGAGTGTTCTTAGACCAGTAATTAATCTACATCGTCTTCCCAGGCCAGCAGACATCTATCTTTGAGCTCCCCTTTTTTTGTTTTAAAACAAGTTGCTTTTCAAAGTGTAATTCTCAACTTCAGCTCACAGTTCCAAACCAAAATTGAGAAAAATATAGTGATGGTCTCAACAAGTTGCTGATTTTTGTTGGCATAGGTTTTGCCAATCACGCAGTGTCAGGTAGTGTCACGCAGAATTGGAATGTTATGTTATTGCTGTTGGACCCACTACAGATTTGCCAGATTCTGTATTCACTCAACCCAGGCACACTTTCCAACTTGCCCAGCAGCAAGAGCTAATACGTAATTCTCGAAAGCGGAAATCTGCCTGTTCATCATCTTTCTCTTCTGCAATGTACTTGGCTGCTGAGGACAGTTTTCAGGTTTGAGAACTCAGGTTAACTCACCACAGACCTGGAAGCAACCTCCTGAAATAAAATCAGAAATGCTCACTCAAAGTAAGGCATCAGCTGTTGAAAAAGAACGTGAGTAACTCTTTCATGATAATTTTCCACCTGGAGTACTTGACTGTCTGAGTTCGTGTTGACAATACATTTTGTCGAAAAAACCCACAAAGTTTTCATCAAGAACAAGCATTATAAGTTGTAAACGTTGCACAGTGCTACTTGGAAACTGTGCAACTTAGAACTTAATGGGTTATGGAGTTGTGTGCCCTAACTTCATTTTTGTCTGTACTCTGTCGTCAAAATAAATTTATTGACGACGTAAAGACGGGTTTGGTTGGTCTCTAACATGGTAATACATTGTATACAATTTCATCACAGGCTGGAATCAGGCATCTTCAAGAAGCCAACAAGGCTGCTCACAGGGCGAGGCAGCTGATTCTGAAACAGCAGGAGGAGGTTCAACATATGCTCCAAACCACCACCAAAATTCAGGAGAGACTCAAATCCGCTGGGGAGAGCAAGTTGGTTAGTATCCCACCATTTGCAAACTCCTGAACTGTTCAATGCAAGGTTACTATTAAAGTAAGGAATTACTTACTCAGCAGCATGAATGATGGGTGATCACTTTCAATCCAAACTTGCTATCAGCCAGGTTTCTGTTCTATATTATCATTACAATATAAATAAAACTTTTAATATTTTACAGAAAAGATGTAAGAATGGTTTGTCTGCCACTGAGAAACATCAACTTAAGCCTCGGTACTTTTATTAAGTTGATAACATGTTCTCATGTTCCCTTGTGTCGAGGCCAAATCTCTGCAACCTAAAGCTGTATATAGCAGGAATACCTGCTGCTGCCGAGAATACCATCCTTTGTATTCATCGATATCGTGTTTTGTTCTGCATTCTGTAGAAGGACAACACAAGAAATGGAGCTTTCAGCCCAATGTATCTGTGCTTCTGTTCTTTCGCTCCCTGCAATCTGGTTCCGACCTGTTATCAGCATATCCTACAAAGCTGTCAAAACATTTTTGCACTTGATCATGTGCATAGGAATGGGACTAGGTTGTTGAACCACTCATCTGTTTGCACTTACTTCTATTATAATTGATTTACATCTCCCTCCCTTAATCTGTTTCCCTGAATAAACGTTCCCAAGAAACAAAAAAATCAGACTCACTTTTAAAATGTTCAATTAATTCAAAGCTCAATTAATTCAAAACTAATGAAACGCTCTGCCTGCCTGAAAGGAAATGATGTTGCTTAGTTGCAGAAACCTGTCTTTGAATCTCATCTGTGTTTCACTGCTACTAATTCTGGAGCTGTTTCCTTTTAACTTTCCATGCGTCCATCTTGATATCTCTCAGGTTCCAACTCGACAGGAGCAGCGGGATGCAGAACAACCAGGAGTGGAGAATGTTCCCAAAATGAGCCCCGCTTCCAGTCCCCTACAAACAGATACGGAGACGTGGAGTCCCTCCTCTGTTTCAACTTCAGGCAGTGAGACCAGCAGCATCACGCAAAAACTGAAGAAGATGCGCAGTCAGATGGATGAAAAGTAATATCTCTTATGGCTCCTTATAAGGCATATTGCTGTGAAAGGCTGGCAAGCCTAAGCATCTCATTTGTCAGCTGGTGATGTTATAGAGAGGGTGAGAAAGAGAGAGACAGAGTGGCTCTGAGCAGAGAGAAAAAATGAAGTCCATTTAACTCTGTTTTTCAAAGACAGTGTGTTTGCTGCATATGGTGCTTCGAATTATCCCCCCTGAGGTATTGTCATGTTTGACCCTGTGACTGGGGCAGCAAAACATCAATATGGCCTCACTGCTACTGCTCTCCAAGTAGTGGAGCTTTTTTCTTACCCTCATCTTCTTTATTTACACCCATTGCCCTGGTGTAACAGTCTCAGAATGGGATTGCAATGTGAAAACTTTCACTGGTGCAACGCTTGCTTTGCCTTTCAGTGGAGTGTGTTGGGAAACTGGAGGTACATGCAAATGTTGCAGGAATTGTTTTTCCTGGTGGAATTATCTGCTTGACATCATTGTGTAAGCTTTTTTATCCTATGAAGGCAATTGAGTACACTACAGAGGATGCAAACAGGTCTTACTAGGGCAGTACCATGGCTCAATGGCGAGCCTGCTGCCTCACAGTGCCAGGAACCTGGGTTTGATTCTAACTTTAGGTGACTGTGTGGAGTTGGCACATTCTCCCCGTGTCTGCATGGGTTTCCTCCCACAAATATACATGTTAGGTGGATTGGCCATGCTAAATTGCCCATAGTGCCTAGCGATATGCAGGCTAGGTGAATTAGCCATGGGAAATGCAGAGTTACACTGATAGCGAAGGGGAGTGAGCCTGGGTGGGATGCTGTTCGAAGAGTCATTATGGACTCAATGGGCTAAATGGCCTGTTTCCACACTGAGGGATTCTATGATTTGTTCCAATCAGTTCACATCAGTGTTACTGCTCCACTTGAGACTCCTGTCACCTTTGCTCATCTATTACCCTGACCCTCTATTCCTTTCTCCCTCTAATCTTGTCTATCTTCCCCTTAAACACCCGTATGATATTTGATTCAACCACTCCCTGTGCAGTCTTCATTGCTGTAATCCAATTCTGCAGAACTTCCATATCTCCCTGATGGATTTCTTGGTGACTACTTTGTGGCCTCAAGGTATGTTCTTCCCTGAGAAAGGAAACATTCTGTCTGTATCCAGTCTGCTGAACCCTCTCAACATGTTAAAGACCTCTATTATGTCCCTGTTTGGCCTTCTTTCAGGGAAAAGAGATGTAGCTTGTTAACCCTTTCCTGACATGTGAACCCACACATTTCTGTGACCAACCTTGTCAATCTTGTCTGTGTACCCACTTCAGTTTCCCCTTTTTCTATTTATAGTATGATGATCAGCCTGCACACAGTATCCAAGTGTTGTTTAAGCAAGGTTTGATTCAGGTTTAGCATATTTAATAAATAATTAGATAGGGATGATGTGCTAGACTACTGATGTTTTTTTCTGATCTAATTAATTTAAATAAATGTGAGGTACTGCATTTTGGTAAGGCAAATCAGGGTAAGACTTAATGGGAAGGCCCTGGGCAGTGTTGCTGATCAAGGAGACCTTGGGGTGCAGGTTCCTTGTTCCGTGAAGACGGAGTTTCAGTCAGACAAGGTTGTGAAGAAACCGTTTGGTGTGCTTGCCTATATTGGTCAGTGCATTGAGTATAAGAGTTGGCATGTCCTGTTATGATTGTACAGGAGGCCACTTTTGGAATAATGCATTCAGTGCTGGTGTGTTGTGAAACTTGAAAGGATTCAGAAAAGATTTACAAGGATGTTGCTCGGGTTGAAGGTTTGAGCTATAGGGAGAGGCTGAAGGGTAACCTTAAAAGTTTATAAAATCATGAGGGGCATGGATAGGGTGAATATCCGTGATCTTTTTCCCAGGATAGTGGAGTCGAAAACTAGAGAGCATAGGTAAGAAAGGAAACATTTTAAAGTTACCTAAGGGGCAACTTTTTCACATATGTATGGAATGAACTGCCAGAGTTGGTGGTGCAGGCAGCAATAATTACAACATTATACAAGGGTTTGTAAGCTGTGGTTGGGCTGTTAGGAAGGCAGTGCTTGACATTCTCCCACTATCTAAGTCAGAAAGAGAAATGGAGCTGGGGTTGGATTTGATGAGCTCTGTTGCCATTTGAAGTTAATGAATCCGAGCAGAAGGGGTTGTGTTGAGGTAGAGGTGTCGCGAGGTTGGCTACAAATGTTTTGATGGAATATTTGGAATTTCTCCTTAATAATGTAAGGTTTTCTTGAGTATCTAAAGATAAAGCAATTTTGGGATGATACTCAGCTGTTTTGTTTTTCTTGTTTTGCTCCTTTTGTTGTAAACATTGCTCTCCTGTCACCACTTCTTCTCTGTCCTTACGTCTCATCACTGGGCTTCTCTCAGTGTCTGTTTTCCCAACGTACATCCCAAATTCCAAGTGTACATCAGCAACCAGCTGGTCAGGTACTGTGCAACCTCTGCTTCTCACTGATCGAGCATGCTCTGTTTCATCACATGCATGTGGATGATGTGGGGGTCGGTGGAGGGTCAAGGGAAAGGAATTGTGTAGTGAAATGTGCATTCCTTTGGCTTAGTTGTGGCTTCACATAGATGCAGAAAGCAGCTAGTTGGCAATATACTGCAGACTTTATAATTAATCTGGAACCTGCTTTTAAAGGGGTATTACTGTGAAAGCAAGAAGTTGAAGTTACATAAACAATCTTGAGCTGCTCTTGCTAACAGGATACAATACCCTGTTTAACGTTGAATTGGACTTTCGCAAATAGTCTGGCAGAGTTAGCAGCCTACTAATCTTGATAAATGTAGCTTTAAGAAATCTGAAATTTGAAATGTAAGCTTGAACTTTCAGATGGCAGTGCCTCTTTAAGACTGCAAATGTGTCTTTGGTGAACATATGAGGTTGTCTTATGGATGTGAAAACTTGATTGGCATGTAACCATCACAGTCGACATGAGTATCTCCAACTACATGCAGCTACTTTTGTTAAAATGCCTGTCAGTTTAATAGTGCTGTCAGATCTCAAATCTTTGTTTATAATTGAAAGTACCAATAAGAAATAATATTCAGTGCTCAGGGCTGCATTTAGTAGCAACTGGACAAACTCAGGAGCATTTTGGATGAGTTTAGCAGTGGCAGGAATTCTGTATTGATTTCTAATTTGAATTTAATCTTGCTTCAGAGCTACTTGATTTCCCCTTTTTTATTTTGTTTTAAACTGCATTCAAAATTAAGTTTGTTACTTTAATACTTTTCTGCAGCTCCTTCGTGGACTCCCACAGAAAAGATAATCACATGTCCCTCTTTTTGCTTTGGATCAGTGTTTTTGCAAGTTGACTGTTGGTATTTCTACCGTACAGGATCTGTTATGGGATTAATATACCATCTTCTTCCTGTTCAGTTTTCAAGAGAAAAGGGCTTGGCATTGATGGCAGGGTAACTTACCTGGGATCTTAACTGGATCAGCCACATAAATACTCTGGCTGCAAGAGCAGCTCAACAGCTGGGTGTTCTGCAAAGAATAACTGACCAAAGCCTGAGAGGCACTTTTTGGGAGAGTGATGGAATACTCTCCATGTGCTTGCACGAGTACTGCTCCAATAGCAAGGAAAATGCTTGACATTGTCCTGAGCAAAGCAGCCCACTTGGTTGACACTCCACCCATTGATTTCCTCCTCAATGGCACACATTTGCAGCAGTGTGTACCAGATATGAGATGCACTACAGCAACTAACCAAGGCTGTTTTCACAGCACCGTCCAAACCCATGATCTGTGCCATCTAAAGACAATGGTAGCTACTGCTCCCTTACTAATGCTACCACCTCCCAAATCCCTTCCAAGCTGCATAACATTTTGAATTGGAATTATATCACTAAACCTGGAACACATCCTGACAGCACTGTGGGTGTACTTCAAGAGGGCAGCATACCACCACTGAAGGGCAATTGGGAATGAGAACAAATGCTGGTTTCATTGGCACCACTCTTATTCCTTGAAACTATCTTCAATGAAAGCAAGTAACACAAATATACCCCTTGGTACAGTGCAGCTGTGTACACAATCTGCAGAGACTATGCTATAAACTTTTCCTGTTCTAAATAGTATTTTCGTTAGAACGCTGCATCTAACTGAATATTTATTCATTAAATAATCATGAGAGGGGAAAAGGTTTTGTCATTTTGCAGCAATGGAATAGTATTTTGTGATAATCCAGTTTAATTGAAGATCTCTTTGTCTTATACAATGTGATGTGAATGTTTAGATTACATGTCGGCTGTACTACATTTCTGAAAGAAATTCACCCAGAATTAGTGAAATCGTTAAAAAATATTGCAGAATTTGAAGTGTGAATTATGTTTGTTGTGTGAATGTTGTAATATTGGAAAGCTAATATAAACTAGCACGTTCTCCCAGGGTGAATTAAATACCACTGGAACTTTGTAATAATTATGCTTGTGTAAACCTTTAAAGAGGCTGTAAAAAAGAATAAGCTTTCTCTTTTGTGATCCAGATAAGCAATTAACATGTTTTCGAAGTATTTGTATATTTTTGCTGTTAGTAACATGAAAAACAAGATAATAATAAGCCCCTTGAGCCTGCTCTGTCATTCAGTATGACCATGACTGATCATCCAACTCCATACCCTAGTCCCAATTTCTCCCCATAACATTTGATCTCTTTAGCCCTAAAAACTATGTCTAACCCTTGAAAATATTCAATGTTTTGTCCTGAAATACATTTTGTGGCAGAGAATTTTGTTGGTTCAACACTGTATGAAGAAATTTCTCCTTATCTCAGTTCTGAATAGCCTAACCTATATCCTTTAGACTATGACCACTGGTTCTGGCCTACCCCACCATGAAGGCCAACATACCATTTGCCTTCACCACCTGCTGCACCTGCATGCTTACTCTCAGTGACTGGTGTACAAAGACACCCTTTGTTGTAACTCTTCCTTTCCTAATCTATTCAGATAATCTCGCTGTCTGTTTTTGCAACCAAAACTCTCACATTTATCAAAATTATCTTTCATCTGCCATGCATTTTCCCAATCACTCAACTTTGTAAATCACACTTGAAGCATCTCTGCATCCGCCTCACAGTTTCCCCTTCCACCCAGCTTTGTGTCACCCACAAACTTAGAAATAGTAATAGTTCCCTCATCTAAATCATTTGTATATATTGTGAATAACTGGGTTTGAACCACTGATCCCTGCGGTACCTCACTGGTCACTGGCTGCCACTCAGAAAATGGCCTGTTTATTCCAGCTCTTTGTTTCCTGTCTGCCAACTAGCTCTCTGTCCATGCAAATATACTCCCCCCACGATCTCTCACATTATATGCTAATTTCTTATGTGGGACCTGATCAAAAGCATTCTGAAGTCAAAGTAACACCCACTGGTTGCCCCTTATCAATGCTACTCATTAGATCCTCAGAATTTCAGTAGATTTGCTAAATATGATTCCCCTCTATTAAATCCATGCCGACTCTGTCCAATCCTGTCGCTGTTCAGTAAGAAACTTGACTGTACGCCAATATAGCTTATAAATGTATCTGCTCCCAGAATTTGGAAAGCGGGCACACTGCCCTCCAAAGAAAAATCTGCTGTCGCAGGCTTCACTCTTATTGCATACATTTATTGTCCACTTCTTTCATGTGATCATTGATTTTACAAACAATTTCCAAAATTCTTTAAATCCTGAAGAAATGTGATGCTAGCCCTTTGTAGAAGTGAATGGAAAGTGTGATGCTTGCTTGTCCTTTGTCTCTATGGATCAGACCAAACCGAACCTTGAGCAAGATGTGGGATGTGTCCCACAAACATTTTTAAAAAGCAAAGATTATTCTCTGAGATTTAAGTGTTCAACTAGGTATGATCAAAAAACCTCGCAAAAATTGAGAGTTTGTTTTCAGCTCCTTTAAAGAGACATGCTCTCGGCCGACAATTTTGTGACATGTGATCATTCTTTGATAAAGGTGGCTGTGTCCAACACTGCAGGATGTTGTGCTGAAGTGCCTAATTGGGTGGGTGAGCTTTATTACTGGTGTAACTTGGCTCATTTTGAGATGGAATGCTACTTTGAGTTAAATCTTGTTTTTAAACTGAGGTATCCTTGTGTAACTCAAGTGTGGAAACTGTGCTCACGTTTACACTTTTGACTCACTTTTGCAGATTAGTATTTTTCCGTTCTGTTTTATAAATAAAGTTTTATAGAAAATGCAGTGCTGGCGAAACTCAGGTCCAGCAGCATCACTGAAGAGAAAAAGACGTTATATGTTTCAAGTCCAGTGACCTGTTGTTCGTTCAGACAGAGAGTTAGTGAACTTAAAACATAACCTTTCTTTCTCTTCACAGATGCTATCAGACCTGCTGAGTTTCTCCAGCACTTTGTTTCTTTGGTTCAGATGTTCAGCATCTGCGGTTCTTTGTTTTGTTACAGATGCTAATAATTTGACTTGGGGAGCGAGAGGCAGCAACTGTGATAAATTAGGATAAAAATCCCCCACTATGGCAAAAAGACACATAATTCTTTACACTTTGCAAAACACTGTACTGTAAATAGGAAATGCAATTGAGCTAAATGCAAGAAGGCATAGCATCTGACTTGTCTCAAACCTCTGACTAAACTTGTGAGGACCAGGCTATCAGAATTTTGTTTGCTCGCTTCCTTTGAGATCACAGTTCACTAATGTCCCAGTACCAATCCCTGGGCTGGGGCAGGTTACCAATTGCAGTGGGGTGGGGAAATCTGTGTCAGACTGAAGTTTTTTTGAAGAGCAGCATTGCACATTGATGTTGATGGTTTTGACTAATATTGCATCAGCAAACTTGGAGGAAATCCTTTTGAATGTGTTGATTAACTGCTCTGAGCCTATTTACATGCAGTAGTGCTGCAATGTTCTAGGATGTGTGAAGTGTACAAGGAGACCTTGCCCTGAATTTTGTTTGTGTTGTGAAACTATAACCCAAACAGTGTTGAATTTAAAAAGTAATAATTATACATTTTGAGCTGCAGGTTAATGTCCGATTTTAGAAATGAATATCAGCAGCTAGCTGACACTTTCTTTCTCTCCCCCCCGTCCTGCTTGCATGTCCATCAGGTTCCTCACTAAACGGGAGCAGAAGCTGATGCATCGGCGACGACATGCAGAGGAGCTGCTGGAGTGGAAGTGGCGGCTCGATGCTGAGGAAGCTGCGATCCAGCAAATGGAAAATCAGGCTCTGGCTGCTTGGGACAAGGAGCTCATGGGAAAGAGAGAGGCAAGGAAGAAGATTCCCAAATCGAAAGGTAATGTTAGCCTCTGTTTCTTGTTTGTTTGTTTTCTCTTCGAGACAGTAATGCATTTACTGTAGTTCTGACTACTTTCAAGTGCACTTTGGTATCGCTGATTGTCATGGCATGTGTGAGGTGATGTATTGATGTGTAAATGTCATCAGTCTGGATTAATGCAGAAGAAGCAAGGTGTAAACCTGGCCTTTTATTTTGCCTGTCTCATTCATTCAAGGAAATCACGTTTCCCAACCATCTGCCGTGATCCATTTAATCAGCATAGCTCAGATGTTGGAATTATCATCTTTCTCAATGGTACCTTGACACAATAGCCCAGTGTAGTTTCCCACTCACCCTCTCGAGGGAGGCTGAAGTTTCAGATTTGAATTCCTTTCACTGCTGGTGGTTGTATATCACTTGCAGAGTTGAGAAGCAGCAAAAGTTGTAATCAGTGTGAGAGCTTGGACGTTGTTTACACAAGACTATGTGGCCACTTTGTTAACACGGAAGAATCTAATTTTCTTTGCAAGTTCCACCATCTTGCATGGTGGGATGATGACATGAATTCTGTCACAGGAGGTTTTCCCTCTCGTTTGGCTTATTACTGTATTGTCACTGTAATTGAGGCTGACAGCCCAGAGTTAAGTCAGCATCGGTGTGGTAGATTGTCTGTTAACATCTCGTTCTGTCAGTTCCCTTTGGAATCTCTGAAGTTGAACAGTAAGAGCTGAATGCCTGTGCAAGTTTGATTTCATTGGTCTGTAACTTCAGTCATGTTGCACCTGTCTAAATTGGAGAAAGAATGTCACCAGCTTTTCAGAAAAAATTGCACACCACTGAAGTATTCAACAAAGGAAAGTCAACTCCAACAGGTTTGCCTGTTTCTGACTCTCCAGCTGTGCCCCTTTGCCACTCCAGCCTCTCATTTGCTATCCTCAGCTGGTCCACACCCTTTATATCTCAGCAGCATATTCCAGCATTGAGTAAACCCAGCATTTACTAATCACAAACCTGTCTCTGGAAAGTTACATGCCTCCTGCCTCATCATCCACAACTCTCACCCAGAGACTTGACCATTCCATCCTCTTCTGGTCAGATTTCTGTCCTTATACTCCATGAATGTGAGCACTTCCAAACGTCCGGAAAGAGCGCTTATTCTGAAAATTATCAGACTGTCCTTAATTGACCTTTGCCTCCCAATTTTTCAACATCTCCAATCTAATTTGCACATTTAAGAAAACCCTTCATGATGAATCCCTGTCTCTCTTTGTGACTTTTAGTCTAACATCATCCTTCAACCTCTTGTGGTCTTCATTTCCCTTCCAGAGTTAACCTAAATCATCGCCATGTATAGTAGCCCGATGGCAGAATTAATTTCCAAATCCCATTCCTCTCCTGTCCTTCAAATGCACATCTTTTGCAAGCTTTTAGTCTCTAGCTTCTCATTTTGGCTTTTTCCTCAATATGGTTCTAACCATACTCACCGTTACTGACTGCCCACATAGTTCTGCTGTGTGATCGGCCGGTATGTACGGTGATACTGCAGGTCTGAGGAATTGGTGTGTTTGGTGACACTGTGGCCCCCAAGTGGTCAGCGTGTCCATTGCGTGAGGCTTTGTCAGTGGTACAGCAGGTTTGATTAAAGTTGTTGAACAGGTTGTGAGAAGTGTCGCCAAGAGTTATGCAGGTTTGCATATATCTCTTATCCGCTAATGTTAGTGTCCAAGTTGAATTTGATTGTAACGAGACCTGTTAACATCCATTGGGTGGATCTTCAACAGAAACTACGTCAGACCAAAAAAATCCGAGGGGAAATTAACTTTGCTTTTGCTGAAGATGCTGTCGAGATTTAGACACTGGTTCATGGAGTGGCTGAGGAGCTGTGCAAATGGCAGGAACTTGGCCATGATCTGGGGGATTTGCAAATACCCCCAGACTTTGGGAATTATAAATGGAAGGATGACGAGGGTGTCAGCAGAAGAGCTTATTGTGAGGTGAGACCCAGATTTTGCATTTGAAAACAAAATTATTTTTTCTTAGTTAAGCAAGAAAGGTATGGGTGAAGAGTGCTCCACAGCAGCTCTGATTGATGATATGTATAACAGAGCATGTTAAAAACATTATCTCGATCCTGATGACTGTATTGAGTTCAATTTACCATTTTGCCCCTTCTCTAAAAATCCAAAGTCCTTTTCTCCTCCACTGTTTGTACTCTCCCATTATTAATTTATCATCCTCATCATCATCATACTGTTATCCATTAAACCCCATCTGTCATAACTTTGCCCAGTCTGAGAATCTGCAGATTCTGTTTCTATTTACATAATATGTGGTGTCCCTTCCAGCCACTCAGTACTTTTTTTCAAATTCTTCTCTATCGTTTCAGTCTTTCTATTGCTGTTTCCACTGGTTGATAATACAAGATTTGATTATTATTCACCTTCTTAAAACTCTCTAGAATCTTGATCTGGAATCTAGAATTTAGAATCATGGGTCATTCCATAACTTTCAGATGAAGAAAGCCTTAAAGGTTGAACTTCTCAATCTGTGATCATGTTTGTACCTCTTTTCCTGATAACATCTTGAGAATTTGCACGATGTTGAGATTCCCAAAATTGACCAAAGTATTCTAAGATCTTATGCAACTTAACGTGGCTTAAATTGTTTTTGTTTATGTGGCCTTTGTTCTTATCTGATTAGGCAAGAGTTTTTTAAAAAAGATTTTTAGTGTTACTTTGAAGAGGAGTGGAGTTCTCCCTCATGGTCCTGGTCAATCTACGACATGAGTCTGTATGACTAAACATTTACTGAACCATTTCTCTAATTTGTGGTAACTTGCTGTGTGAAAGTTTGTTGCAGCTTTTGACGATATTATAATTAGTGGCTATACTTCAAAAGTTGGGAACAACATGGTACAAGTGTGAAAAGTTATATATGTTTGCAAGTTGTTTTTGACAATTTGAGGTTAAGGTGGGTGACTTGAGCATTGGTTACAAAGTATTGTCCAGCATGCAGACCAAGTTCTTTACTATTACAACAATGCAACTTCTATTTTACTGTGGCACTGACATTGAAGTGTACACTGGATCACTCCTCCCAGTAACTCAGACTTGAAACACTGCAATGTGAACTTTTTACCACGGTCTAAAGTCAACATCAAGCTGCTCATTGTCTAGCCTGACGTCCCTTTGAGCACAGTTTGTGAAGTGTTGCACTTTGCCAGGGACTGAGAATGGGCATGTGTAAATCAGCTTTTCATTCACAGAGCAAATTTGGGACTGTTCATTTCCTTTGTTTTGTCTTTATAACTCGACTCTAATGTATCTTCAGTCTGAGCTGTTTCACACACCAATATTTCTGGGCATGTTACTTGCCTTTGACAGTGTTAGCCGAGAAACCTATCAAAATCTTCCTGCCTGGAGCTATGTGAGGCAGTGATCAGTGGTTAGGTCATATAGCTTTGAAGCACTCATCTGTTAAATTGAGAATGATTTGACCTTCTTGAAAGGCTGGGTGCGCTGTATGAATCCATGTCAGCCCCAATATTTATTGTGAGACTTCCCACAGCGCTGATCTTCAGTTAGCTGCCTACATTCAATTAAAGGCAGAACATTTTTGGAATTTGACAAAGCAGAGGTTTCTTCGAAGATGATGTAGGCAAAGTGCTGAACTATGAAATGCAGTAAATCAATCAGTGAATAATTAATCATTTCTCAGCCAAGGTCTTAAGCAAGGGAAAATGTCAAACCTTCTCTCAATTTGGGAGCATTGCATGTTACCTTAAAGTAGTATTGTCTGTGCTTTTGGATCTCACTTTTGTTGTCGTCAATGTGAATACTGAGTCACAAATAAGTAGAATGGATGGCTTTGAGGTATGTAGAGAAGAGGTGTTGGAAATCCTGGAAAAGGTGAAAATAGATAAGTCCCCTGGGCCTGATGGCATTTATCCTAGGATTCTCTGGGAAGCAAGGGAGGAGATTGCAGAGCCATTGGCCTTGATTTTTATGTCCTCTTTGTCTACTGGAGTAGTGCCAGAAGACTGGAGGATAGCAAATGTGGTTCCCTTGTTCAAAAAGGGGAGTAGGGATAACCCTAGTAACTATAGGCCGGTGAGTCACACTTCTGTTGTGGGCAAAGTCGAAGAGAGAATTGTAAGGGATAGGATTTATGCACATCTGGATAGGAATAATGTGATCAAGGATAGTCAGCATGGTTTTGTGAAGGGCAGGTCGTGCCTCACAAACCTTATTGAATTCTTTGAAAAGGTGACGAAGGAGGTTGATGAGGGGAAAGCGGTAGATGTGGTATATATGGATTTTAGTAAGGCGTTTGATAAGGTTCCCCATGGTAGGCTACTGCAGAAAATACGGAGATATGGCATTGAGGGTGAGTTGGAGGTTTGGATTAGGAATTGGCTGGATGGAAGAAGACAGAGGGTAGTAGTTGATGGCAAAGTTTCTTCATGGAGTGCCGTCACTAGCGGTGTTCCGCAAGGATCTGTTTTGGGACCATTGCTGTTTGTCATTTTTATAAATGACCTGGAAGAGGGGTTAGAAGGTTGGGTGAGCAAGTTTGCGGATGATACGAAAGTCGGAGGAGTTGTTGACAGTGAGGAAGGATGTGGCAGGTTACAGCAGGATATAGAGAAGCTGCAGAGCTGGGCAGAAAGGTGGCAAATGGAATTCAATGTAGCTAAGTGTGTGGTGATTCACTTTGGGAAGAATAACAAAAAGATGGGGTACTGGGCTAATGGTCGGATACTTGGTAGTGTGGATGAGCAGAGGGATCTTGGTGTCCATGTACACAGATCTCTGAAAGTTGCCACCCAGGTAAATAGTGCAGTGAGGAAGGCATATGGCGTACTGGCTTTTATTGGTAGAGGAATTGAGTTCCGGAGTCCTGAGGTCATGATGCAGTTGTATAAGACTCTGGTGCGGCCGCATCTGGAATATTGTGTGCAGTTTTGGTCGCCATACTATAGGAAGGATGTGGAGGCACTGGAACGGGTGCAGAGGAGGTTTACCAGGATGTTGCCTGGTATGAAAGGAAGATCGTATGAGGAAAGATTGAGACACTTGGGGCTGTTTTCATTAGAGAAAAGAAGGTTTAGGGGTGACTTGATTGAGGTGTACAAGATGATTAGGGGGTTAGATAGGGTTGACAGTGTGAACCTTTTCCCGCGTATGGAGTCGGGTATTACAAGGGGGCATAGCTTTAAATTAAGGGGGGGTAGATATAGGACTGAAGTTAGGGGTAGGTTCTTCACTCAGTGAGTCGTAAGTTCATGGAATGCCCTGCCAGTAGCAGTGGTGGACTCTCCCTCTTTATGGGCATTTAAGCGGGCATTGGATAGGTATATGGAGGATAGTGGGTTAGTATAGGTTAGGTGGGCTTGGATCGGCGCAACATCGAGGGCCAAAGGGCCTGTACTGCGTTGTATTCTTCTATGTTCTATGTTCTATGTTCTACTGTTATTCATTTCAATTATAATTGAGTTTTAAAGCATTTCGCAGATTTTTGTTTCATTGAACATGCTTTGAGTTCCATCCAATTTTACATAATTCAGAATGGGGGAAGAATTAGAAGGTCGAAGCATCAAAGTCTTCATTGAGTAGTTTTAGGGAAGGCTAATGGATTGGGGGTGGTTTGGTCTGTATTTAGGGTGTGTGCAACAGCTGCCATTTCTCCTGTGCTTCTACCCACAGATCTTCATTTCTAATGAAGTTTTAAAGTTATTTGGGTTGAACGAAGAGCAACATCAGAAGACGGCTTGGCAGAAGTTGAAGAAATTTGGCAACAAACAACGTGATCGGGTGGACCATATTTTGGTAAGTGCTTCAGTTTAGGAACTGTTCAGTTTTATATTGTACCACTGCATCACAATTATGAACACCTCATCGTACATCTGAATTTTCTATTATTTCAAATGACAAAGGCTTTATCTGTCTTTGGCTTACCTGTCTGGCTATCCTGCATTTGTCCAGAAAATGCTTCAACTTTCTGACTGAATTGAAAACTTGGCCCTCGCTGGAGTAATTTGCTGAAACTCAATACCTGCTATTCATTAGTTGCCACAAATGTTTCAAAGAAATTCAGAAGTACATTGAATTCCTTACTTACCTAATAAAAACAAATTACTGCAGATGCAGGAATCGGAAACCAAAGGAGAAAATGCTGGAAAATCTCATCGGGTCTGGCAGCATCTGTAACGAGAGAAAAGCGTCAGTTAGACTTGAAACGTCAGCTCTTTTTTCTCCTTACAGATGCTGCCAGACCTGCTGAGATTTTCTAGCATTTTCTCTTTTGGTTCCTCACCTGTCTTTTAGACCCAGTTTTACAGTAAGTACAGGTCAGGGTTCTTTGCTTAACAAGAGTTACATTTTGTTACAAAAAAATGCAAATAATTACCAACCACTGGCATATAACTACTAACTAAAACTAACAACCCCTCCCACATGCATTCCTCATTACACATACACAGACAGAAAGACAGGGACAAAGTGCACTGGGTGTTTTGCATAAAGGGAAAGACTGGGAACATACTTCCAATGTTACCTATTGATGGCTTTTCCTGAGATAATCCTTGTGCTGATCAGAATGCTGTTCCTTGATCTTCCTTCTCCAGATGCTTCCATTGGTTTTCAGAAGGCACAGGGTGACTAGTTCACACGTGTACAAGTCTGTAACTTATTAATTAATAGCCACAGATTACAGCAAGTGCTGAAGGGAAAAGAAGCTGGTTTTCTTCAGGCTTTTTACTGCAGAGACAGATCCTTAACTTGTGGAGATCTGGTGATTTCTCAATTCATTTGTATACAGCCCCAGCTGATCAGTTACCTGGGAGCCAATCTCCGTTTTTGTCCAAAGGATATTTGTCTGTGGCCTAGTGACTAGTTAGCTACTTACTATTGACTGAAGATCCCGTTGAACACAGCCCTTGGCTGCAGCTTGTCTGAAAGCCATCTAATACTGCTTGAACTGTGTGAGTAGCACTTAGTGCATGTCAGGGAACTTGCTACTGTGAAGTGCCAGCAATCCCTGAACAATCCTTGGGTTTTAAAATTGCTTTATTCCCATTTGAGTCCAAAATCAAAAGTATAGAAAAATTAGAAGGCAGTTTTTGCAGACCTTTCCAGTCCTTCCCATGTGCTGGTGTGTCACAGCACAACATGTGTCAGCAGATTGAGTTTAACAGGTCTGTAAGAACATCGTTATCTTCAGGCCACACCACCACCTTGACTTGGTCAGATATCACCTTTCCTTTTATGTTTACATGTTTAATCTCCTGGAATCCCTGAGTTTGCAGTGCTGTGGGAATACCTTCAACACGTAGGCTGCAGCACTTCAAGAAAAATATCTTTCCATGGAGAAATGGGGAGGGGCAGCATGCATCCCAACACTGAAGTTTTAAAAAATTGGGTGCTTGATGTGCCAAAAAAATCAAATCATTGCTTTTTTTCCCTCTTTGGATCAAACACTTCCAGCTGACAGTGTGTGTCCATTAGGCAAGGGTTGAAAGTCTCTGCTCTGCATCAGCTCAAGTAGAGATACCGTCAGGCCACAGCTACACCAGGGCAGAGGGCCAGCCTAAAGCTACAACGTGTAATTCAGTTACACTCACCAGCTCTTTCCTTGTGGTGGGTATTCCTTTCTGGTTGTGCGTGCTGAGTAAAACATCTCCACTCGTTTATTATGTTACTGGCAACATTGGTGATTGATCTCACTGGTTTGAGGAGTTGTGACGTTGGAATCAAATTCAAAACCAGGTAGGAACAGGATTAAGCCAGCAGCACCCTTCAGTCTGTTCTCGTACTCCGAATCATAGCTGATTTGTATCTTAATTCTGTATATTGATTTCCTAATTGCTCCTAACTGTTACTTGACCTTACAAATATCTCTCAACACTCATATTGAAATGCTGTAACAGTCACAATAGTTTTTAAGGCCAGAGTGTGATAAAAGGCTACTTCACATCACCCCCTAACCAACCTAAGTCTTATTTTCCTGCATGCCCTATTTCTAGCATGCCTCGCTAAAGGAATTAGTTTCTCACTTCCTTCGCTGTCAAATCGTTTAATCATCTCAGTCACTTCTATCGATCCATCCCCTAGTCATCAATACTCAAGAGAACGCAGGCCTCGTTTATCAAATAAAAGTAAAAAATGCTGGAAATATTCAGGTCAGACCTAATTTATGTAGCCAGTCCTTAACCTTCCCAGCCTTGGTATTGTTTTGTACAAGAATAACTAGTGACTCTCCATTGATCTCACAGTGAGCCCTCCAGAACTCCTGTCCAAGCTCCACTGCTGTGTGGGAATGGCCACTTGTGTGATCCTGGACACAAGGAAAGTGGGAGGCCTGAAGTCTGAATGATTTCAGGGCAAACACTGCTTGGTACGAAAGGAAAGAGCTGTAACAAATAAATCTTGATATAAAAACAATAACACCCCCTCTGTTTTTCTGGCAGGTTCAAGAGCTTTATGAGGAGGAAGCCCAATGGGTGAATTATGATCAGGATGAGCTTTGTGTGAAGATGCAGTTGGCAGATGATATTTTTGAAGCTCTGATAAAAGACACAATAAATGTACTGAATGAGATTCACGGGCAACAGTTAAAACTCATGTTATCCTAACACGGGCCATGCCATCGGCCAACTTGTGGACTCCAGAAGGAAACCAAACCTCATGCCCCGAGCAGAAGAGAATCCACCTCGGCCTCTGAACTCCTCTCTCTGATTGAGTTTTGACATCTGGCATAGAATTTCCTCAATAAGTAGCTGGTTTGGGATATCGAACCTTACTGGCGTCAGCCGACTGGCAGGATGTGGATACCAGAAGTGCCAATCTTTCTCCCTACCTATTCATATACAACCCAAACCCATTTATTTATCCAAACTGTAGCATAGACTTGAATTCAAAGAAGTTTGCACATTCAATTTTGTTTTTTATTTACACCTACATTTACCTTTTTAAAAAGTATATCTAGTGGTGCAATAATATGTGTTTGGTGTATGTTAGCTCTGAGAGTTGAAACAATGGCTGATATCAGACACTGAATACTCCCTCTGAGTGAGGAGGACTATATCTGCATGACTGAAGTGGAAGGCAGAGGTATTGAGGATTTTAAATACTTGCACTTACTTCATTATGATAAGTCTTGATTTTATTTTTTGGTTTTAAATGGGCAGCACGGTGGCTCAGTGGTTAGCACTGCTGCCTCACAGCGCCAGAGACCCGGGTTCAATTCCTGCCTCAGGTGACTGACTGTGTGGAGTTTGCACGTTCTCCCCGTGTCTGCGTGGGTTTCCTCCGGGTGCTCCGGTTTCCTCCCACAGTCCAAAGATGTGCAGGTCAGGTGAATTGGCCATGCTAAATTGCCCGTAGTGTTAGGTAAGGTGTAAATGTAGGAGTATGGGTGGGTTGCGCTTCGGCGGGGCGGTGTGGACTTGTTGGGCCGGAAGGGCCTGTTTCCACACTGTAATGTAATCTAATCTAAATTATTTCAGAAAGGACAATTGATTTTTATTCATGTAAATGGACTGTATTTGTGATATTCGTTTTCAGGAAAAAGTTGCAAACTTTGAGCAGCTTTTGAGATCACTTGCACTGATTCAGAACTTCTTCAGAACTTTCTCTCTCTCTCTTTCTCTCTCCTTCAGAACTCACTCTCTCTTGCTCTCTCTCACTCTCACTCTCTCTCTCTCTCTCTCCATACTACAGGAATCTCTCTTTCTCCCTCCTTTCTCACCACTCCTGATCATTTCTGTTGCATGCTGCATCTATCTGTTAATTTTCCCTAATGTTCCTCTTTTTTTAGTAAATATTTATTGAAAATTATTATATTATAGTACAGTAATGTCAATAAACCGCCGGCTGTTGTTCAAGATACAGTTGTCTCATATTTGCTTAACTAAAACCAAATCAGCACAAACTCAAATTAAATAAACTAACATTAAATTTAATGTGGTGGGCGGCACGGTGGCACAGTGGTTAGCACTGCTGCCTCACAGCGCCAGAGACCCGGGTTCAATTCCCGCCTCAGGCGACTGACTGTGTGGAGTTTGCACGTTCTCCCCGTGTCTGCATGGGTTTCCTCCGGGTGCTCCGGTTTCCTCCCACAGTCCAAAGATGTGCACGTCAGGTGAATTGGCCATGCTAAAATTGCCCCTAGTGTTAGGTAAAGGGGTAAATGTACGGGAATGGGTGGGTTACGCTTCGGTGGGTTGGTGTGGACTTGTTGGGCCGAAGGGCCTGTTTCCACACTGTATGTAATTTAATCTTAATTACAATCCACTAAAATTAAATTGCTGTACATTGTACTACATTACATGACTCCATTTGCCGCACCCTCCAACAAGGCTCCTGTCCACAAGAGCAACAGTGATTATATACCCGTATTTACGAGACCACCCCCCCCCTCCCCCACCCACCAATTCCCCGGGGTCCCCAGACCACCACATACAGCCCTCGTGCCTATATAAAGGCCCTAATCAGTACTGCCGACAGATCCATGTTGATGTAAATTAGAAAGGGCCGCCATGTCTTATAAAATTGCTCCATTCCGTGGTGCCCCATACTGTCAGGTAATCTTGTGGGACGTGCTCCATCACAAGTCTGTGCCACCCTGCAAGACCTGGAGGCTTTGCTGATATTCATTTCATTAGGATGTCCTTCCTCTCACAATGTGTACGAATGTTGAATCACCTCCTCCCATGCTCACCCAAAGAGGGAAGTTTCGGTCGTCCCAAAAGGAGGGACACCAGATCCTCCCAAACTTCCATTCCCAGGATTGTCTCCAGCTCATTCACTATGGCCCCCCAGGATCCGCGGATCTTGTAACAGGACCAAAAGCAATGTGTAAGGATGTCAATACTGTTTTTACATTTGAGTCATTTCAGGAAAGACACTTTCTTCAACTTTGCTAATCTCTCTGGCTCCATTTGGGCCCTGGGGAGGATCTTCAATTGCATCACTTGTGCCGAAACGCAGATTGAAATTTTCTTTACATCCCCTCATACGTCTTCCCACATTTCCGATGAGATTTCTTCCCTTACTCCTGATTCTAAATTTCCTTGACTCTCTCCATGTCCCCCAAGGCATTCCCTCTCTGCAGATGATATGTGGTACGAACTGAAAGACTGCCCCCACATCGGAGCACTCTTCATTCTCTCCGACTTGTCGGGCTAGGTCAAGAACATAGTGTTCTGTATGTAATCCCTAACCTGGAAATATCAGAAAAGGTCCCTCTTGGGGATTCCGTATTTCTGACCTAATTGGCTAAAAGACATCAAGACCTCTCCCTCAAATAAATCTCCCAGACAGGGGATTCCTTTCCGCTTCTATGCTCTGACACCAGAGACCTTTGATTCCAGTCTAAATCCTGGAGCTCCCATTAACGGGGTGAATGGCAAATTGCCCCCACCCTGCCGCATTATCCTCCATGCTTTACCGTATTTATGCTAATCAGACTTGCACAATGCGCACCTACTGATCTCATTTTATCCATGAATAGTAAGCTTCTGAAGGGACACCTCGCCTGTGAGGCCTCTACATCAAGCCACATCGACTTTGAGTCATTACGCACCCATTCATGTACATATGGCAGCAGGGTGCCGATTTGATATCTCCTCAGATCTGGGAGGTCCACCACACCCCCATATCCTATGGACATTGCAACTTGATAAATTTAATTAAGTTGCGCCTACAGCACCAAATAAATGATCCAAGCCATCCCGCAAACCTCCGCAGCACCTGGTTGGGTAAGAACAAAGGGAGCATCCTCACAGGATATAACAACCAAGGAACAACATTCATTTTAATCAAGGCTATACGGCCGAGTCATGATCTGGTTATTCCCTCCCATCGCGGCAAGTCCTGCTTTACACTCTCAAACAGCGACACAAAGTTAGCTCCATACAGTTGCGGGAAGTGAGGGGTAATAAAAATTCCCAGATAGAGAAAACCTTTCTGTGACCATCTAAAAGGAAACTCCATTCCGTCCTCCAGCTTCAGTACCTCCACCAATCCCCCCACAGGCAGGACTTCCAATTTTGGAAAATTTATTCTGTATTCCGAAAAGCTGCCGAATAATTTAATGTTTTGTATTAGCTGAGGTATGGACTATTTGGGGTTAGCTAAAAACATTAGGACATTGTCCGTATAGAGAGTGATTTTGTTTCCCCAACTCCCACCTTTAGTGCCGTTATTTCAGGGTCTTTTCAGACAGTCTCTGCCAGTGGTTCAAGTACCAAGGTAAACAGTCGCAGCAACAGGGGGCATCCCTGTCATCTGCCCCTCCCCACACCAAAATTACTCAATTTCACATCATGCGCGATTCATCTCTCCCATCAACCAATCAGGTCATACTCTCTACATTTCTCAACCTATCCCCACCTCACCACACAGCTCCCCTAAAACCCACCCTGAGTCCTGAAGAAGGGTTACACCCAAAATGCTGACCCCTGAAGAGATTAGACAGAAAAGATTGGATTGCAACAAGAGTCACAGGTATTTCTTACCTCATCTCATTGAATCAAACTATCGAGCCCATCAATCCTGAAAACAGATTCCAACATTGAAGTCCCATTTGCTGGTTGCAAATGTAAGGTCTCTGTCAGGCTGAAAGAAGGAAGCTCTCGACTGAGAAATGAGTGAGCTTAACCCAGATCCTGAACAACAGCACAACAGAATGGAGTGATATAAATCAGAAACAGTATTAATACAGGGCAGCCATAATACTGCAGCTAGCACTGAGTGCAGCCAGCACAGAGGGGAATGCTGGGAAGTTTGGTCCATGTGGGAGTTCGGTGAACTCGCGGAAGGAATCTACCTTTGCTTTTCCAAACTGATTTGGAACTGCCACGTCAGCTGCTGGGAGCCTGCACATGCACTTGGTTTGAATGAAGCAAAATGATAAACATGAGAATAGGAGTCTGGTAAGCAGATCAGCTGGGAATTATTTAGTATGAGGGACTGTCTAAATAGACTGCTTCAGGACATGTCCATTAGGGAAGGTTAATAAATGGAAAGTACTGAAACTTCAAAACAGAGATTGAAGACAATTACTGGTCCAATGAAGGAATGGATATTTTTCATTTGTAAGTGAGATCAATATATTTATTGAATTGAACTGATTCAGCGTAAATACATCTGTAGTGAATGTATAAAACTACAGGAACTCCCACTTGGAGGCTGAGTTGAAAAAAATGATACATTCGGGAGGGGCAGAGATACTTGGAGACTTTGTTCCAGATGGAAGTTATAGGCCTCAGGACTGTACAGTTCAATCCATCGTGTAGTAAAGGGCAGGAGGTTATGACCCGTGAGGGAAGCAGATGGGAGTTGGAGAATACAGTGGGACAGGAAAACCCCTCACTCTTCTCAACTCCAGTGAGAACAAGGCCAGCATTTCCAACCTTTCCTCATTGCCTGTCCTCGGATGCTGCCTGAACTGCTGTGCTCTTCCAGCACCACTGATCCAGAATCTGGTTTCCAGCACCTGTAGTCATTGTTTTTACCTCGTGCATTATCACTTGCTCACTGCTCCCCTTTTACATGATAATGGAGAGAGAACGCTTGCTGGTGCAGTTTTTTTTAATCATCTCAGGATATTGAAAGTTGTGAGCACAGTGCAGTCACTTTCACGGACAAGATGGTGAGGTCCCACAGACAGGAAACAAATGACGAGATAAATCTATTCATAGAGTCATAGAGATGTACAGCATGGACACAGACCCTTCAGTCCAACCAGATATCCCAAAACCCAATCAATCCCACCTGCCAGCACCCAGCCCATATCCCTCCAAACCCTTCCTATTCATATACCCACCCAAATGCCTCTTAAATGTTGCAATTGTACCAGCCTCCACTACTTCCTCTGGCAGCTCATTGCATACATGTACCACCCTCTGTGTGAAAGAGTTGTCCTTTAGGTCTCTTTTATATCTTTCCCCCTCACCCTAAACCTATGCCCACTCGTTCTGGATTCCCTGACCTCAGGGAAAAGACTTTGTCTATTTATCCTATCCATGCCCCTCATAATTTTGTAAACCTCTATAAGGTCACCCCTCAGCCTCCGACGCTTCAGGGAAAACAGCCTCAGCCTGTCCAATCTCTCCCTGTAGCTCAAATCCTCCAACCCTTGGCAACATCCTTGTAAATCTTTCCTGAACCCTTTCAAGTTTCACAACATCTTTCCGATAGGAAGAGACGAGAATTGCACGCAATATTCCAACAGTGGTTTACCCAATGGCCTGTACAACTGCAAAATGACCTCCCAACTCTTGTACTCAATACTCTAACCAATAAAATAAAGCATACCAAACACCTTTGAGCAGGATATCTGAGGGAATCTCTTCAGAATGGGGATCTTGTCAAGCCACGTAAAGGTGGGGGTGGGGGTGGTCGGGGTGTGGTGGTGGTGGAGCCTCAAATGATGGTGCCAGAGACTGTGCAACTTTCAGCAGTGCCTCATTTCTGAGGTGGCTTTCAATCCGATGACCATTTTGACGATGAGGCAGGAGCATTGCCCATGGAGCCACGGTCAGTAACAATGTAAACTGTGTGGCTCTGAAAGCCTGAGTCTGCATCTCAGCTCAGAAGGATATCAACTCAATTATCAAATCTGTTTCTGCCCCTCTGCAGGCTGACCAGGCTGCCGGTGCCTTTCCAACACTCCCACCTTTCCTCTTGTGCCACAGCTCATTCTCCTGAGGGATACTTGTGCTCGGAGTCGAAAAGTGTGGCGTTGGAAAAGCACAGCAGGTCAGGCAGTTGTGCTCAGGCCGAGGACATGACCTTGTCCCTCTGTCAGATCCTCTTCAAGAAACTCATGGCTCACCACCACCACTCACCAGTTAGGGAAGGGCAACAAGCAAGGATGGAGATGGGGACACGAAGCCTAAAGTGCAGTTCTCTGCAGTTTGGGGGCATGCTTTGACAGCCCTTTGTTAGATCTTTGAGTGTAATTCATTTTTTGCTGATCCTAGTGTCAATCTGAAGGACACCCCACCTTCCTGTCTGACAAACCAGGTTCACCCGTTTCTGGACGAGGCTCCAGTCTTTCAAAGAGATGAAGTCAAGCCTCACCAGTTTGATCATTTGAATTATACGCTATTTATTCTGATTTCTCCTGAGATGTGGTGGGCGTTGATGTGTCGGTTATTTGTTGGCCTTCCCTAATTGCCCTGGAGAGGTGGTGGTGAATCATGTAATATCTAGGAAGCAACTGACAGGTCATTCCCACTGGAATCCACTGGAGTGACTGTGGGTTTGTTCATGGCTAATGGATGAAGTCATTACCCATAATCCTCAGTTGCAGTGCAAGTACTCTATAGTTATGCGTAGGCAGCTGTTTCACTGTGTCTGAAAAATACAAAGTCAGAAGTCACACAACACCAGGTTCTAGCCCAACAGGTTCATTTGAAATCACAAGCTTTCGAAGCGCTGCTCCTTCATCAGGTGTACCCCAGCCACCAATCGGTATCCCCACATTACTGAACAGTACAAATAAACTGGGGCTCTGCGAGGATCTAACCGGCTCCATCTGTAGAAACGAGGTTGAGAGAGAGAACAGCTTTCAGACCAGGATACTGATCGCACCACAATGAAAATGTCCTGCATGCTATGAGTTTTCAAAAAAGAAGTGCTTTGATGTGGCTTTTGATTGTCTTCACGATGTACTGTTTTGTTCATTCTGTGATATGCATAGACTATGTCAGTATTGGGGATCACAAAGTGTGTTCCCTCCATTAAACACTTTCCAACACACCCTCTCCATCTTGCTTTACTCCTTAGTGACTCTTCTACAGTTGTCCCTGTTCCCTCACTCCATCCCGGTCCCAGAGGGATTGATGGCCGTAGTTCATGATCCCGCACTGTGTGAAGGTTGGTGTGAAGTGAGGCCAGTGTGTTGGAGCTTGGGCTCCTGCCTCAGTCCCAGGTGTAGGGGCCTGTTCACCAATCTGCACATTGTCCTTTTTTCTTTCTGATCATACTGGAGTTTTCAAGCTGCAGTAATTAGCTGGAAACCAGCTGACTTGTCCAAAATGTTCCCAGCACTGGACAGATCTCTGCTGTTGAATTTTACTCTCAGGAGACAGATCCGTATAAAGTGTCTGTTATTTTTACTTTGTTAGAATTCATGTGTCAGATGCTGCTTCCTTGCTCTGGTACTGATAAAATCACCAATGCAGAAAGTTTTCAAGAAAGTGTTTGGTACAATATCAAATATTGTTTAACAATCTAAAGCTGTAGATACATCAGTGTCCGAGTTTAACATCATGGCCTGAGTTTTTAATGGCCCCTCACTCGTGATAATTCAGTTTTCAATGTTTCTCTTCCCTTACATGTTATGAATATGATTGCAAACATATTTTGATGAGATTAGAGCGTCGTCAACACAATTTGACAGAGTGGGCGGTTGTTGAATTCTCATCCCACAATTGTCTAGCTTTCAAAGAAAGCGCTATCATCTTTGTGGTTACAATTGAAATTAAATTGCTCCCAGATTTTATAAATACTGTGTTTGGATTTTTGGAATGCTAATTTGCAATACACACACCACTCTCTGCATGAAAAACGTCGCCCGTTAGGTACCTTTCAAAATTTTCCCATCTCATCCTAAACCTATGCCCTCTAGTTCTGGACTCCCTCACCCCAGAGAAAATACCTTGTCTGTTTCCCTTATTCATGCCTCTCATGTCTTCATAAAGTTCTCTAAGATCACCCCTCAGCTTCCTACGCTCCAGGGAAAACAGCCCCAGCATATTCAGCCTCACCCTGTAGCTCAAATCCTCCAACCCTGGCAACACCCATGTAACTCTTTTCTGAACCATTTCAAGTTTCACAACGTTGTAGATTTGTTCCTCTACATCCCTCCCACAAGTCAGTGACCCAGAGTGAAATCTGATTGCACATTTTTTTCTTCTGTACCTCGAGTGAATAAATTCTGTCCTTGACCCCTCTGGGACATTCACTTACTCCAGCTCCACACTGATCTCTATAAACAATCCTCAACCATTTCTCTATTTCCTATCTTTCATGAACACTTGGGATCCAAAAACATTTAAAACCCAATCTTGCCCTTCTTTGAGCCGGGTTTCAGTTGGTGGGAAAACATCAGATTCCCACATGGCAATCTGTCTCTGTAACTCCCCAGTCTTGATTCCCACACACTGTGTCGTCCCATACATGCACAGTCACCTTGGTTCAGAATTGATTAAACTCTCCCGCTCTCTGGCCCTGCCTAGTAAGTTACGATTCCTCATTCTGGCGAAATCTATCACCCAGCATTCTTGGAGCTTAGGGTTCGTCTCTGATATTACCTTTTGGTTCCACAGCCCTGCCAAATCAGTTGAAACCCTCCCAACTAGCATTTGCAATTCACTCCAGAAGGAACTTAGTCCCCAGTTTTGTTCAGGAGCAACCTCTGTCCAGGTCACAACTCACCAGGATCAGTCACAACATCCCAAGAATCTAAAGCCCTCCCTCCTAGCTGAATATTGGACCAGGAGATATCAACTGGACCTCAGTGGGAGCACTCTCCCCTCGGACTCATAATGTTTTGGCTTCACATCCCACTCCAGAGATTTCAGCCCATCATCCAGGCCGAGAGTGCAGTGCAGTACTGAGGGAGTGCTGCATTGTCGGAGGGTCAGTACTGAGGTATTGCCACACTGTTGGAGGGTCAGTACTGAGGGATTGCCTCACTGTCGGAGGGTCAATACTGAGGTATTGTCACACTGATGGAGGGCCAGTACTGAGGTATTGCCACACTGTCGAAGGGTCAATGTTGAGGTACTGCCTCACTGTTGGAGGGTCAGTACTGAGGTATTGTCACACTGTCGGAGGGTCAGTACTGAGGCATTGCCTCACTGTCGGAGGGTCAGTACTGAGGTATTGCCACACTGTTGAAGGGTCAGTACTGAGGGGGCACCACACTGTCAAAGGGACCACCTTAAGATGGGGCCACCTGATGCCTTTCCCTCTCCAGTTCGTGGAGGGGGGGGGTGTATGGGGTGGGGGGAAGTGCAGTCAGAGATGCCATGGCACTATTAGATGAAGAGCAAGGCAGTTTCCCAGGTTTTCTGGTCAATATTTATCCTACAACCAACATCACTAAAAAAAGGTGATCTGCTCATGACCATTCTGCTTTCTGGAATCTTGCTGAACACAGTCAGACATGTGGGACATAAGGCACCCTATGGTGTGGAACAGGTGCTACACAAATGCAAGTCTTTCTTTGAAGGTGGGAGTCTCCTGATCCTGACCCTCACCCATTATTCACACACTCTCCCCTTCCAGGGGTCATGGGGTCATTAGGAGCAGTGATCCTGTCTAACCCTGGGACACTGAGACTCATTGCAGCCTCACCCTTGACCTAAGCCCAGTGCTGGGAAACAAGGTTCGAAATGAAATCTAGAACCTTCTACATGAACATCCAATGTGACTCTTTCCTGAAGTGTGTTGATCCGAGTCTGTTCCAGTGTTCTTGGATAAAGTTCTCCTGATCGGTGTGTGATCAGGGGTTTGTTAAAGAGCTATCGACATCAAGACCTGATGTCCTTTAAGGAAGGAAATCTACTGTCCTTATCCAGTCTAACCTACACGTGACTCCAGACCCACAGCAATGAGGTTAACTGTTAACCACCCTTTAGTTTTTTGAAGAAGTAACAAAGAGGATTGATGAAGGCAGAGCAGTAGATGTGATCTGTATGGACTTCAGTAAGACGTTCAACAAGGTTTCCCATGGGAGACTGATTATCAAGGTTAGATCTCATGGAATAAAGGGAGAACTAGCCATTTGGATACAGAACTGGCTCAAAGGTAGAAGACAGAGGGTGGTGGTGGAGGGTTGTTTTTCAGACTGGAGGCCTGTGACCAGTGGAGTGCTACAAGGATCGGGGCTGGGTCTTCTACTATTTGTCATTTACATGAATGATTTGGATGTGAGCGGCACGGTGGCACAGTGGTTAGCACTGCTGTCTCACAGCGCCAGAGACCCGGGTTCAATTCTCGCCTCAGGCAACTGACTGTGTGGAGTTTGCACATTCTCCCCGTGTCTGCATGGGTTTCCTCCGGGTGCTCCGGTTTCCTCCCACAGTCCAAAAATGTGCAGGTAAGGTGAATTGGCCATACTAAATTGCCCGTAGTGTTAGGTAAGGGGTAAATGTAGGGGTATAGGTGGGTTGCGCTTCGGCGGGTCGGTGTGGACTTGTTGGGCTGAAGGGCCTGTTTCCACACTGTAATCTAATCTAATCTAATAAGAAGTACAGTTAGTAAGTTTGGAGATGACACCAAAATTGGAGGTGTAGTGGACAGCGAAAAGGGTCACCTCAGATTACAACAGGATCTGGACCAGATGGACCAATGGGCTGAGAAGTGGCAGATGGAGTTTAATTCAGATATATGCGAGGTGCTGCATTTTGGGAAAGCAAATCTTAGCAAGACTTATACACTTAAAGGAAAGGTCCTAGGGAGTGTTGCTGAACAAAGAGACCTTGGAGTGCAGGTTCATAGCTCCTTGAAAGTGGAGTCACAGGTAGATAGGATAGTGAAGAAGGCGTTTGGCATACTTTCCTTTATTGGTCAGAGTATCGAGTACAGGAGTTGGGAGGTCATGTTGCGGCTGCATAGGACATTGGTTAGGCCACTGTTGGAATATTGCCTGCATTTCTGGTCTCCTTCCTATTGGAAAGATGTTGTGAAACTTGAAAGGGTTCAGAAAAGATTTACAAGGATGTTGCCAGGGTTGGAGGAACTGAGCTACAGGGAGAGGCTGAACAGGCTGGGGCTGTTTTCCCTGAAGTGTTGGAGGCTGAGGGGTGACCTTATAGAGGTTTACAAAATGACGAGGGGCATGGATAGGATAAATAGACAAAGTCTTTTCGCTGGGGTCGGGGAGTCTAGAACTAGAGGACATAGGTTTAGGGTGAGAGGGGAAGGGGCAACTTTTTCACCCAGAGGGTGGTATGTGGATGGAATGAGCTTCCAGAGGATGTGGTGGATGCTGATACAATTGCAACATTTAAGAGGTATTTGGATGGGTATATGAATAGGAAGGGTTTGGAGGGATATGGGCCGGGTGCTGGCAGGTGGGACTAGATTGGGTTGGGATATCTGGTCGGTATGGACGGGTTGGACCAAAGGGTCTGTTTCCATGCTGTACATCCCTATGACTCTATGACTCTGTAATGGCCGAGCATGGCACTCCATTTTAACAATCACTGGAAAGTCTCAAAACTGGAATGAAACCGGGCAGACCACTTGGCATTGACATCGGTGTCAGAAACAACATCATCAAACACAGTCCTGTCCACCCTGTACCATTCTCCGTACTTTATCTGGGGGTGAGTGCCAAATTCAGGAGAGCTGTCTCACAGATTAGTCAAGCAAGAGCCTGACACAGTCATACTCACAGAATCATACCTTACAGACAATGTCCCAAACACCACCCTCACCATCCCTTGATATGGCCTGTCCCACTGGTCGGACAGACCCAGCAGCAGTGGTGGTGCAGTCTTTATCATTTCAGGCACAGATTATAAGATCAGGGAGGATATGTTGGAGCTGGGCAGAACTGGTTAGGCCACAGCTGGAGTACTGTGTGCAGTTCCGGTCACCACACTGTGGGAAGGATGTGATTGCACTGGAAGGGATGCAGAGGAGATTCATCAGAGAGTTGCGTGGAATGGAGCATCTGAAAAGATGTGAGGAGAGGCTGGATAAGTTTGGATGGTTTACTTTGGAGCAGAAAAGTTGGATGGGGGACCTGATCGAGGTGTACAAGGTCATGATGGGAATGGAGAGGATGGATAGAATGTAGTTATTGCCCTTAGTTGGAGGTTCAGTAACAAGTTGGCACACATTCAATGTGAAAGGCAGAAGGTTGAGAGGGGATTTGAGGAAATGCTTTTTCATCCAGAGGGTGGGAGTCGGGAATGCACTGCCTGGGAGGGTCGCTGAGGCAGAAAGCATCACAACCTTTAAATGTACTTGAAGGACCACCAGAAATGTCCGAACTTTCAATGTTATTGATCTGGTTCTGGAAAGTTGATGCAGTGCAGTGTTGGTGGTACAGATTTGATGGAGTGAACGGCCTCTTCTATACTGTATGATTCGATTAAACCACTGGTTGATTGGCACATACTGTCCTCCCTCGGCTGATGAGTCAGTCTCTCCTCCATGTTGAACAGCACTTGGAGGAAGCTCTGAGGGTGTTGAGGGTACAGAATGTACTCTGGGTGGGGGACTTCAATGTCCACCATCAAAAAGGAATTTGAATAAATATCCATCCTTTTGTTGGGTTTAGTAGGTATTGGCTACAAATGTTCAAACAGATTGTATTCCCAGTGAATGTTCGGAGCATGGGCATTTAATCCTTCGAATGCCCGGGATTAAAACTGTTTCTCTTGTCGTTCAGGCCATGAGAACTCTCAGCCCAAGCTGACCCTGCTGCCCCCCTCCTCGGAGCAGGTCAATGCCAAGGGCACTGCCACCCTGGTGTGCCTTGCCAATCACTTCTATCCCAATGAGCTGGAGGTGCAGTGGAAGAAGGACGGTGCAGTCATTTCGGACGGGGTTCAGACCAGCAACTACCTGCGAGCTTCGGACAGCACCTACAGTGTCAGCAGCCTGCTGACCCTCTCTGGGTCTGACTGGGAGTCCAATGCTCGCTTCACCTGTGCCCTCACCCACGTGACCCTCCCCTCTCCCCTCAGCAAGAGCATCAGGAGATCAGAATGTGTGTAGAGTGTTGGAGACAGTCCACAGAGGAGACACAACTTTAAATAGAACAGGGCTGAGCTGGCAGGACAAAGGTCATTGTCAGCACTGAATATCAACTCTCCTTCTTCTTTGGACTGGCTCGGAGATGTTTCTGAGGTTCAGGGGTCAAGGCAGCCCATTGAGACAGTGTACAGTGAGCTTTTCTCAGCACCTGACCCTGTGCTCTTTTTGTCCTGGGAGTGTTTGCATGGAACAGTGTTGAGACAGCTTTATTCTGTATTTAACCCAAGATTCTCCCTGTTTGATTGGGACAGTGGAGAGAGACAATTTCTCTGTATCTAATCCTGTGCAGTCCCTGTCCTGGGAGTGTTTAATGGGGAAAGTGTAGACTCCTATTGCCAAGTAAAATGCCTCAAAGATGTTGAAGACTGTCAGCTTTACAAAAACGTGAACCTCAGAAGTCTCTGCTTCAGTAAACCAGATCTCCTTCCTGCTCTGTCGCCAGTTCCAACCTCAGGATTTGTCACTGTTTAAAGGGACAGGATTCTCATATTGTTGAGAAAATCTCCACAAGTGTTTGCCTCAAGCTCCATCGTGACTGTGAATTGGTGCAGCTTCCTCTGTCTGGGCTGTTAATTGCAGTCTGTTTTCTGTCAATGTCAATCTGGAAGAGGGAGTAAAGATGAAGGTTCAGTCTCTGTCTCTGGGTGCACCACCTCCCTCTCAGCTGATTGGCTACATTTCAGCAGTGAGTGTCATGGTTGGCTGCTCGGACTGTCAATGACTGGCATTGGACTGATGATTGGACTGAGAGAGAAGTGTCAATCATTTCCAAGTGATTCCTTTGATCTGGCCTCCATCAAGTTTACAAAATTCAAATCAGAACAGAAACTGAAAGCTGCTGGGGGTCAATCATTACAATGTGAGGCATTCACTCTTCATTCTGTTGGTCCAGACCCAGTTGGTAGGATCGCACTGTGCACTCTCTGCTGCTGCTCGCTAACACCTGAAATGAACTTAGGCCAGTCACAGGCTGCAGTCGTAAGGTTCATTCCCCACACCTGTTACTCACTGTGGCAAAAGTGAGGGTTGCAGATGCTGGAAACCAGAGTTTAGATCAGAGTGGTCTCTCCACCCTGGAGGCTTCCTGCCTCTATTCCTCATGAAGGGCTTTTGCCCGAAACGTCGATTTTCCTGCTCCTCAGATGCTGCCTGACCTGCTGTGCTTTTCCAGCACCACTCTGTTACTCACTGTGACAACTCGAAACTGAACTCAATGAGGGCATTGTTCAGAGAGAGAATCAGCCAGGATCTCACAGCGTACATGACCTTGTATGGGTGTGACTCTAACTCTGTACTATCTGTAGGTGCGTCAGTCAGTGTGGGTATGACTGTTGCCCAGTGTAGGTGTGTGTCCATGTTCCCCAGTTAATGTCTGTGAATGTGTGTCTCAGCCTTGCAGCACGTCAACCCTCCTTGAGTTTGATTTCAATGTGAAACCAATTGGTGATTTCAGGTTTGCTTTGAAGTGGGGAGTGGAGAGGATGTGCTGGGTCAGGACAATTTGTGATCATATCCTGGCCACCATTCCCATATTCCGGTTAAACCTGGCTTAACGGGATGCTGTGATTGGTGTGTCTGTAACTGAGATTTGCAGGACAGAATGCAGTCACTTATTGACACCCCACTTCTCTCCAGAATGTGGTCATGATGACAACAATCAAATAGTTTGAAGTAAATGGGAAAGAATTGGGATATTTCTATACATCTAGATGAAGGGCCAGCAGTGTGGAGCGATCACAGAACACTGGCAGACCAACAACAGTGAGTCAGCTTATTGTTGTAAATACAATTGTTACAAATATAAGCTGCCCCCAGAGATGGCTGAGCCAGGGAGAACGACTGGGGGCAGCTGGCATTATAGATAAGCACACCAACAAAAGGAACCTGTTCACTGGGACAGCAAATTGCAAGAAGTTAAGCATAAATTTTCCTAAATTTTAACTACGTTTAATATCGAAGCTGTTTGAAATGAAAGGAACAAGTTAGATCGTTTGCTTTTGTGCATCGTGCAAAGTCCTTTAGCTGTTTCAAAGTAAACTATCTTTTTTAACTGTTTCCATATTTCTGGATTCCCCCACAGGATGCAACATCCTCTTGGAATTCATCTGTCACGTCACGTCAGGGTCTCAGTTAGAACAGCAGTATCTGCGGAGAGAAAATTAGGGTTAGCATTTCGAGGCTGGTATAACTTATTCAGGAACCCTAACTCTGTTTCTCTCTTCACAGATGCTGCCAGAATTACTGAGTTTCACCAGAAACCCCTGTTTTGGGGTTTGGATTTCCAACATCACAGTCTCTTGCTTTTATTTCTCAGGATGCTGTCTGTTTCAATAAGACCATTTCGCATTGTCTAAACTCCAATGTGTACAGCGTGTCCAATCGTTCATAGTATCATAGAGCCATCGAGATAAGCAGTGCAAAAACAGATTCTTCGGTCCAACTCATCCATGCCAACCAGATATCCTACATTAATCTAGTCCCATTTGCCAGCACTTGGCTCATATCCCTCTAAATCATTCCTATTCACATACGCATCCAGATGCCTTTTAAATGCTGTAATTGTACCAGCCTCCACCACTTCCTCTGGCAGCTCATTCCATACAACACATCCTGCTAAGTGTAAATGTTGCCCCTTAGGTCCCTTTCAAATCTTTCCACCACCCCAGGGAAAGACTTTGCCTGTTTACCCTTTCCATGTCCCTCATGATTTGATAAACCTCTATAAGGTCACCCCTCAGCCTCCGACGCTTCAGGAAAAACAGCCCCAGCCTATTCAGCCTCTCCCTGTAGCTCAAACCCTCCAACTCTGGAAACATGCTCATAAATGTCTCCTGAACCTTCTCAATTCTCACAACATCTTTCCTATAGGAGGGAGGCCAGAACTGCACAGTGTATTTGAAAAGTGACCTAACCAATGTCCTGTACAGTCACAACATGACCTCCCAATTCCGATACTCAGTGCACTGACTAATAGAGGAAAGAATATTAAACATTTTCTTCAGTAACCTATCTATCTGTGATTCCACTTTCAAGGAACTATGAACCTACACTCCAGGGTCTCTTTGTTTGGCAACAATCCCCAGGACTTTCTCATTAAGTGTCTAAGTCCTCCCCTGATTTGCCTTTCCAAAATGCAGTACCTCACATCTATCTAAATTAAGTTCCATCTGCCATTCGGAGGTAGGTGAGCACTTTGATGATAGTGAACAAAATTTGGTTTTGTTTACTTGAGCAATGGAAAGGGATAGGTATATACTGCAGGGCAAAGGTTATTGATGGAGGAAAGGCTCCTATGATGCGATTAGGCAAGATTTAGGATGAATAGGATGGGGGAGGGAAACTGCAGGGGATGGACACAACTGAAATGTGGAGCTTATTCAAGGAACAGCTACTGCACGTCCTTGATAAGTGTGTATCTGCCAGGCATGGAGCAAGTGGTCGAGCGAGGGAGCTGTGGTTTACTAAAGAAGTTGAATCTTTTGTCAAGAGGAAGAAGGAGGCTACGTTAGGATAAGACCTGAAGGCTCAGTTAGGGCGCTTGAGAGTTACAAGTTAGCCAGGAAAGACCAAAAGAGAGAGCTAGGAACAGCCAGGAGGGGACATGAGATGTTGTTGGTGGATAGGATTGAGGATAATCCGAAAGCTTTGTATAGGTATATCAGGAATAAAAGAATGACTAGGGAAAGATGAGAGCCGATCAAAGAGAGTAGTAGAAAGTTGTGTATGGAGTCTGCAGACATGGCAAAGTGCTAATGAATATTTTCCTCAGTATTCACACTGGAAAAAGACAACGTTGTCAAGGAGAATACTGAGGTCCAGGCTACTAGACTGATGGGATTGACATTCACAAGGAGGAGGTGTAGCAATTCTGGAAAGTGGGAAAATAGATAAGTTCCCTGGGCCGGATGGGATTTGTCCTGGGATTCTCTGGGAAGCCAGGAGGAGATTACAGAGACTTTACCTTTGATCTTAATGTTGTCATTGTCTACAGGAATAGTGCCAGAAGACTGGAGGATAGCAAATGTTGTCCCCTTGTTTAAGAAGGGGAGTAGAGACAACCCTGGTAATTATAGGCCAGTGAGCCTTACTTCGGTTGTGGATAAAGTGTTGGAAAAGGTTAGAAGATATAGGGTTTATAATCATCTAGAAAGGAATAAATTGATTGGGGATAGTCAACACTGAAGCTTGGGCCTCGCAAACCTTATTGAGTTCGTTGAGAAGGTGACCAAACAGGTGCATGAGGGTAAAACGGTTGATGTGATGGATATGCACTTCAGTAAGGCTTTGATAAGGTTCTCCACAAAATACCGAGGCATGGGATTAAGGGTGATTTAGCAGTTTGGATCAGAAGTTGGCTACCTGAAAGAAGACAGAGCGTGGTTGTTGATAGATAATGTTAATGCTGGAGTTCATTTACTAGTGGTGTACTGCAAGTATCTCTTTTGAGGCCACTGCTGTTTGTATAAACGACCTGAATGAAGGCATAGAAGGATGGGTAAGTAAATTTGCAGATGACACTGAAGTTTGTGGAGTAGTGGATAGTGCTGAAGGATATTGCAGGTTACACAGGGACATGGATAAGTCGCAGAGCTGGGCTGAGAGGTGGCAAATGCAGAGTTTAATGCAGAAAAGTGTGAGCTGATTCACTTTGGAAGGAGCAACAGGAATAAAGAGCACTGAGCTAATGGTAAGATTCTTAGTAGTGGAGATGAGCAGAGAGATCTCTGTGTCCATGTCCACAGATCCTTGAAAGGTGCCATCCAGTTTGATGGGATTGTTAAGAAGGCTTATGGTGGGTTAGCTTTTATTGGTAGAGAGATTGGGTTTAGGAGTCATGAGGTCATGCTGCAGCTGTACAAATCTCTGGTGTGGCCGCAATTGGAGTATTGCAAGCAGTTGTGGTCACCGCATTAAAAAAAGGATGTGGGAACTTAAGGGTTCTGAGAAAATATACTAGGATGCTGCCTGGCATGGAGGGAAGGCCTTATGAGGAAAGGATGAGGGACTTATGGCTGTTTTTGTTAGAGAGAAGAAGGTTGAGAGTTGTCTTAATTGAGACATACTAAGATAATCACAAGGTTAGATAGGGTGGACAGTGAAAGCCTTTTTCCTTAGATGCTGAGGGGACATAGGTTTAAATTGAGGGGTGATAGATATAGGAGAGATGTCAGAAGTAGTTTTTTTACTCAGAGACGAGTAGGGGCATGGAATGCACAGCCTGCAACAGTAGCAGACACCCCAACATTAAGGGCATTTAAATGGTCAAGGGATAAACATATGGATGAAGATGGAATAGTGTAGGGTAGATGGAGTTTAGATTGGTTGCATAGGTTGGCGCAACATCAAGGGCTGAGGGCTGTCATGTTCTATGTTCTATGTTCCAGATATGACATTGCTCATCACCGCCCTCTCCAGGACAATTAGGGAAGGACAACAAATAGCAGACAAATTAAAACTTACCCCACCCAAGGAGAAATCAAAATAAATGACGTACAATTCAAATGATTAAACTGGTGAGGCTTGAACTCATCTCTTTGAAACACTGGAGCCTCGGCCATGACATGGGTGAACCTGCATTTTTCAGATTGCAATTGGAGTGCCCTATGGATCAGGCACAAAATGAATTACACTCAAAGACCAAACAAACGGCTCCCAAAGTGTGTCACCAAACTGCAATAAACAGCAATTTGTCAGGAAGAACTCAAGAGAAAGCCATTAGTGGGTGTAAGCGGGTAAGACAGACAAGTGTCAGATGTCATTGAATGCACCATAAATACACTAAAGCTGTTGGGATAGAGCAGGGAAATGGGATTAATTGAATTTCTCCACTGAGAGCTTTCCTGGTTGTCATGACTCAGAACGTTAAAAGATGAAGTGTAGCTCATATTGCAAACAATGTACTGCAGTGGGCAAGAAAGGATGTTGAGCAACATAAATGCTTAAAATTGGGAAAGAAAATTTGTAAAAGAAATGGGAAAGGCCAATGAGATTTTGGAATGAATATTGAGAGTGAGGAGATGGAGGGGAGAGTGGCCAGGACAGCTGTACTGAAGAATGGTTAGGTCACATCTGGAATATGGTGTACAGTTAGGGGCTTCATTGAGGGGCAATGCAGAATGGGACAGGGATTGGGGACCTAGGTTACAAGGAAATGCCAGACCAGGATCTCGAGGAGGGAGGGAGGGTATTCTGATATTCAAAACATCTTAATGAAATCGACACAGTAAATGTAGATTTACTGTCAATGCCGGCAAACAGAAAGGCAGGTACAGGAAGGAGATCAGGAAAAATATTTTGATGTAGAGATTGGAATTTAGTAAGTGCTGGTAAACGGAGTCCTCCATTCATAATGGGACAGAATTTGGAATTTTGAATTTTTGAATTTGAACAGGTCTGAAGCAAAAGAGCAAATTAGGATCAATTAGTCATTTGAGAATATTGACTTAGCCTGAAAAATGCTCGGTTTTTGGCAGCTTTTCATTTTGCCCTCATCAGGACAATTGTAAAAGTACCAATCAAAGGAGAAAAACATGACATTTATATTGCATATGAGGAAAGTGCTGATCGGTTGAGGTGTTGTCACTATGAACACGCCAGTTTAAATATTGTTTTCCTTTGCTGTGGCATTTCTTGTAAATTGTCCTGATGCATGCAAGACAAAAAACTTCAACAAAATGCTTTGAGTTTTGCAACATTCAAATTAGGATCAGTTTGGAGAGAAAGAATGAACATGGAAATGAATTAAGTTAACAATGAAAATTAGTCTAAATTCAGGATAGCTTCACCTTGAACTTAATACAGGAATTATCAGGTGAAGTTTAATCACTGGAATTATTTAATCATCTTCCACCAGTTTAATTGTTTGAATTGTCCATCAGTTATGTTGATTACTCCTGGGATGGGGAGAGCATTGATGTATCTGCTATTTATTGCCCTTCCCTAACTATCCTGGAGAGTCATGATTTGGAGATGATGGTGTTGGACTGGGGTGTGCAAAGTTAAAAATCACACAACACCAGGTTATAGTCCAACAGGTTTATTGGAAGCACATTAGCTTCCAGAGCGTTGCTCCTTCATCAGGTGATAATGGAGGGCTCAATCATAACACAGAATTTATAGCAAGAATTTACAGTGTGATGTAACTGAAATTATACTGAAAAATTGATTGCCTGTTTCATCTGTTAGAATACAGTGATAGTTTCACTTCTTTCATGTGTAAATCACAAAACCTTTTTTTTAAAAAAAGTTGCGTTCTCGGGTTAGCTGTTAACAATGGTGATAGCTAGACAATATGTTGAAGGTGTTGGCCCCCTGTATTCTCTTTCTATGCCATGATGTTTAGATTGATTCTAAGCTAAAAAGTGAGATAACGGAGTTTTACATAAATTCATGCAGTTTTTGAGCTCAGAGTTCTACATGAATGCATGTAGTTTTTGAGCAAAGTATTATGTAACCCTGCAAGTACAAATTCACCCCATTAAACATATGTGTGCATGTGGGTCTTTGTCTGTCTGAGTGTGTGTGTCTGTCTGGGTTGAGGGTTGTGAGTGTGAGAAAGTGTATGTGTGTGTGTAGTGAGTGCAGAGTGTCTTAAGTCTGTGAGGGGGTGCATGTGTGAGTGTGGGAGTGTATGTGTCTGTAAGGGTGTGTGTGTGGGTGTCTGTGTGTGCGTCTGTATGTATGTGTGTCCATGTGTATGTGTGCATAGGAGTGCCTGTGTGTGTGAGAGAGCGTGTGTGTGTAGGAGTATCTGTGAGTGTGTATAGTGCAATGGTGGTCACCTGTAATGTGACATGAACCCAAAGTCCCGGTTGAGGCCCTCCATATGGGTACCGAACTTAGCTATCAGCCTCTGCTCGGCCACGTTTCTCTGCTGCCTGTCCCGAAGTCCACCTTGGAGGATGGTCACCCAAAGGTCCGAGGCTGAATGTCCTGGACCACTGAATTGTTCCCCAACTGGGAGGGAACCCTCCTGTCCATTGATTGTTGTGCGGTGCCCATGAATGGTGTTGTGTGATTTTTAACTTTATCCTGGATAGGGGGGTGGTGAGCCATGAGTTTCTCAAAGAGGATCTGACAGAGGGACAAATCATGTGCTGGGCCTGAGAACAGCAGTCCCTCAGGAGAATGAGCTGTGGCACAAGGGAAAACCTGGGAGTAGTGGAAAGGCACAGGCAGCCCGGCTAGGCTGCAGAGAGGCAGAACCAGTTTTGACGAATGAGCTGAGGTCCTTCCGAGCTGAGTTGCAGACTCAGGCTTTCAGGGCCGCACAGCTTACACTGTTACTGACCATAGTTCCATGTTGATGAAGCCTGCCCCATGAGAACATCCACAGAAAGCTGCCTCCTGTGTGTCTCTCAGACATGACTGAGCAGGGAGCAAGGGTTTCAGCAGCAACAAAGATGTTACTTTAGTGCCCCTCCCACTTTCACCCATCGACTTACAAACTCCTTCCGGGGAAAGGGTTCAGCACATGCTATCGCCTGCTTCAATGTCTCACACCCCAACTCGAGACAACAGACCCCACATCCCCTGCCCCCATCATCTGCTCTCCATCTCTCTCCTGAAGGCACTATCTCTGGCTGGGAAACATCTCTAGCTTCCCCAGGTGGTCTCATTCCTCCAAGTGTGGGCTGGGATGGGGAAGCAAGGCAGGCTATTGGACTGGGAGATGTCAGCCTGGCCTCAGTGGGGAGCACTCTCCCCTCAGACTCACCATGTTGCAGACTGGGTGGATGAGCCATTGGGAAATGCAGGGTTACAGGGATTAGATTAGATTACATTGTGGAAACAGGCCCTTTGGCCCAACAAGTCCACACCGACCTGCCGAAGCGCAACCCACCCATACCCCTATATTTACCCCTTACCTAACAGTACGGGTAATTTAGCATGGCCAATTCACCTGACCTGCACATCTTTGGACTGTGGGAGGAAACCGGAGCACCCGGAGGAAACCCACGCAGACACGGGGAGAATGTGCAAACTCCACACAGTCAGTCGCCTGAGGTGGGAATTGAACCCGGGTCTCTGGCGCTGTGAGGCAACAGTGCTAACCACTGTGCCACCGTGCTGCCCACACAGTGGCACAGTGTAGTGGTTTGGATCTGGTTGGGATGCTCTTCGGAGGATTAGTGTGAACTCATTGGGGTGAATGGTCTGCTTCGACATTCTACAGATTTCATCATAACATGATTCTATCTCTGAAGCAAATTATCCATGCACAGGGAGTGCCATACTGTCAGAAGGTCAGTACTGAGGGACTGCCACAGTCAGAGGGACAGTACTGAGGGAGTGCCACACTATTGGAGGGTCAGTACTGAGGGAGTGTTGGACAATTGGTGGGTCAGTACTGAGGGAGTGCTGCACTGTCAGAGGGTGAGTACTGAGGGAATGCCGCACCGTCAGAAAGTCAATGTTGTGGGAGTGCTGCACTGCTGGTGTGTCAATACTGAGGGAGTGCAACACTGTCAGAGGTTCAGTGCTCAGGGACCATCTTTCAGATGGGATATTCTGATATCTGCCCTCTCAGGGGAAAGTAGAAGATGCCATGACGTTATTAGAAGAGCAGAGCAGATCCCCATGGTGTCCTGATCAATATTCTTAAAATATACCTTTTAAAAAATACCTGGATCAGCACCTGAAATATCCGAACATTCAATGCTTTGGGCCCAGTTCTGGGAAGTGGATGGAGAGTAGATTTAGTTTTGCCTTGGTGGGACAGACATGATTGGATGAGAGACCTCTCCTACACTGTATGATTCTCTGATTCTGCGAAACCTCTGGCTGATGACCACGTACTGTCGTCCCTCGGCTGATGAATCAGTCTCTCTTCAACTCTTCACCCTTCCTCCTTCGTGTCTAAATCCTGAGCTCTCATTGTTGCTGGGAAATTTGAGAAGCAGATTTACTCACTTGCTCATTCACTCACTTCTCAGCCTCTCTTTATCTCCTGAAACTCCACTCAACACCAATCTGCTGGGTCAGGAGCAAGGCTCTCAGCTCAATGGATAAAGGAACCTTTTCCAGCACCAAACTGGTGAGTGTCAGCTGGAGAACAATGTTCCATTGCAATAATCAAGGTGTCCAGCCATTCTGTACATCCACGTTCACTCCTGGAGGGACCAGGCAGAGAGGAAGAGTCAGTGCAGCCATTGTGCAGCATCCAGTGTCGAGTTGCCCCATCTCCAAACCCATTGCAACATCATTGTCTGCCAACACCAAGCAGATGCTCCCATCACAAGAGGCTCCATGGCCCTGAGGACTGTGAGAGTGAGCCCTGTCCATTCAGCTCGATCATCAAGCTCCAGCCTTCCTGATGTGGTGGCAGCCAGGATAACCCTGCCCATGGGAGATTCCACACACACTCCCTCCCTCCCTGCAGGGAAAGATGATTCCCTGTCCCTGCTTTCTCTCTAAACTGATCCGAATTTGAGTGTTGCTGAAAAAAGAGACGTTTTGTGGAAGCTTTTGTCTTGCACACATCAGGGCAATTTGCAAGAAATGGCACAGCAAAGGCAAGTAGACTGGAGATCCTAGAGGGTCAGGCAGCACCCCTGGAGAGAAAGCAAGGCAAAATGAAATGTTTTCATAAGAAGGACTTTTTCTCACTCTAGTTCCAAATTCTCAAATGACTATTTGATCCTGATTTCCTCTTTTGCTTCAGACCTGTTGAAATTCTAAAAAATAATTCTGTCTTTTTGTGAATGGAGCACTCAGTTTATCATCATTCATTATTAAGTTCCAATAACTGCATCAAAATATTTTTCCTGATCTCCTTTCTGTACCTGGTATATGACTGGAGAATATGTTATTTTGCCTTTCAGTTTGTCTGCACTGATGGTAAATCTACATTTACTGTGTTCTTTTGTTTAAGAATTTTTGAACATCAGAATTCCCTCCCTCCACTGTCGAGATCCTGGTCTGACCTTCATAGAATCATAGAATCGAGGAATTCCTTCAGTGTGGAAGGAGGCCATTCAGCCCAGCAAGCTCGTACCGACCCTTTGAAGATCATCCCACCCAGACCCACACTTTCCCTACCCTATCACCGTAACCCTGCATTTTCCATGGCATTTTCCATTTGCTAGCCTGTGCATCTCTTGGACATAATGAGTAATTTAGCACGGCCAATCCACCTAACCTCCACATTTTCTCTCAGTTTTGTAAATGAAACATCAGTTTTGAATTTTACACTTTGGGCTAGATGTAACACAGTTGGAAACATAACTCGAGGCACATTTAATCTTTCAAGTGCCCCATTTCAATGCCCCCAATGGTAGCAACATTTCTCCCAATGAATATCAGGATAGAAGGAGTGAACTGGAATTCCCAGCCACCAACAGACGACATAAGCTAGATTGAGGAGCCAATTGACATCAACATTCCTGAATCTATCCTGATTTAATGGCAGTTCAGGGATTAAATCAGCTTGGCTTTCCCACAATGTGTCCAACCAAGGGACCTTGCTTCAGATGATGTCCTCATGTTAAACTGCCACCTCTCCCATGACCCACACCTGCCTTTAGTTGCATTTGGCCTGAGATTCCATAATAAGTCAAGGTCTCCAGTGAGAGCCCTGCCTCCAACAAGCATTGCTCTGCTCACTTCCAACTGGGGACCTCCCCAGGATCCAAAAGGAGCTCCCCAGCAGTTCTGATCTCACTGATGGGTGAGATCGTTGTTGACCCACCTTAGAGTGGACTGAACCCAAACCTTTCTGACTCCATGGAAGGAGTTCTACCAACTTAGCCAAGGCTGAAACTTAAAGAAAGTCATAAAATCTGTCAATAATTAGCACTGCCTTTGTGTGAGGTCAGAGTTTTGAGGTTTAAACGTGTTCTTTTGGAATGCAATGAAGCGTTACCATGGAGAATGTTGCTGCTAGACAAGAACAGCCAACTCTGCCCAAAAGGTCACCACAATAATTAATCCATCACCATCCAGTCGAATGCTTTTCAGCATTACTTTCCCTTTATTATTCCTCTTTTTCAGGTCATTAAATACTTTTTAAAATAGTGCACGTATGGGAACATTGCCATCTACAAGATTTCTCCCAAACCATTCATCATCCTGACTTAGAAATATCTCACTGTTCCTTCACTGTCACTAGGTTAAAATTGGGGAATTCTCTCCCTCAGGGCATTCTTGGTCTACCTACAGCACATAGCTGCAGCAGGTTCAGGAAGGCAGCTCCTCACCACATTCAAAGAAAATGAGGGACAGGCAGGAAATGCTGGCCAGCCAGCAGTGCCCATGTCCCACCAGAGAATAAAACATGGATAGGTTTTGTTTTAACAGCCTGTGGCAGAAAATTGCAAATTCTTACCACCTTCTGTGTAAAGAAATCTGCATCCCGAAATAAAACTTGTGACCTAGCTCCTCTGTCCCTGTCCCATTATGTATTGTCCCGCAAAGCAGCCCCGAACTGTGCACCATATTCTAGCCATGACCTAACCATTCTTCAGGACAGCTGCCATGGTCACTCTCCCCTCCATCTACTCATCTCAATATTCAATCCAAAATCACATTGACCTTTGTTTCTGATATTGTTCCCAAGTTAAAGGAGATATATCACTCGACATCCTTTCTTGCGTGCTGCAGTGTTGTTTATAAACGGCCCTTCAACCTTTATCGTTCTCAGAGGCGTGACAACCGAGAAAACCCCTTCCAGCTCTCAGTGGAGAAATTCAGTTATTCCCGTTTCCCTGCTCGATCCCAATAGTTTCCCTTTATGTGTGACTGTGCTTCCGGTGTGTTCAGCAATAACTGACACTTGCCCGCCTAATGCTCTTACACCCACTGATACCTGTGGAGTTCACCCAGATAAATTGCTGCTCTTTGCAGTTTGGTGACCCACTTTGATAGCCGTTTGTTCGGTCTTTGAGTGTAATACATTTTGTGCCTGATCCCAGTGTCATTCCGAAGGGCACTCCACCTTTCAGTCTGACAAACCAGGTTCACCCATGTCATGGCTCTACTTCTAGCCTAGACTCCAGTCTTTCAAAGAGATGAATTCAAGCCGGTTGCGGATAGAATTTAATGGAAAGAGATGTCACTGATTCATTTTGGAGGGAAAATGTGGAGAGACAAAACAAACTAAAGGGTACAAGTATGGGTGGGTGTAGGGGCAGTAGGACCTGGATGTTTCTGTGCATCAGTCACTAAAGGTGGCAGGATAGGTAGCTGTTCTCATGACAGAGCAGCTGATTAAAGCAGATGCCATATCAATATGAACATAGAATACAGCGTGGATGTGAAAAGAATGCTTCCTTTTCAGGGAGAATATAAACTAAAATAAGTTCCCTCATTTAAGACCGAGATAAGCAGAGTTTTTTTTTCTTGCTTAAGATCATAGATTTTTGGAACTCTTCTTCAAACATAGAAATGAAACCTCTGAATGCTTGTAGTGAGGAAGTAGACAGTCATTGCTTATCAAAAATCTATCAGAGTGAGGCAAGAATGTGGAATAATCAGGTCAGCCATGGGGAGCAGCTCAAGAGGATGAAGCTCTTTCATTTGTCCCTAATTCATATGACCATGCGTCAGTTCCACCATTGAAGGATCAGCGCCTTGAAAGCTTGTGGTTTTCAATAAAGCAGCTGAAGTGGCTGCAGGTTTGTGTGGGCGCGAATGGAAGGGGACTTTACCCATAATCCTCAGCAGCAGGGCAAACGCTCTCTCGCCACTAGAGGGCAGCTGCTTCACTGTCCCTGATCAGTAAAACATAAACTGGGGCCCTGCTTGGAGCTAACTGGCTCAATCTGTAAAGATACATGGAGTGTTCAGCTTTACACGCAGGGTACTTGTCGCACCACAATGAAAATGTCCCCTGTGATAAGGAAAGTACTTTGATGTGACTTTTGTTTGTCTTCGCAGCGTGCTGTTTTGTTCATTCTGTTAAACACGTCGACAATGACAGTATTGAGTGGCACAAAGTATATTTCCTCCTCTAAACCCTTTCCAAAACACCCTCTCCATCTTGCTTTACTCCTTATTGACTCTTCTACAATTGTCCCTGTTCCCTTACTCCATCCCGGTCCCAGAGGGATTGATGGCCGGAGTTCATGACCCCGCACTGTGTGAAGGTTGGTGTGAAGTGAGGCCAGTGTGTGGGAGCTTGGGCTCCTGCCTCGGGCCCAGGTGTAGGGGCCTGTTCAACAATCTGCACATTGTCCTTTTTCTCTTTCTGACAGTACTGGAGTTTTCAAACTGCAGTAACTTGCTGGCAACAAACTGTCTTGTCTAAAATGATCCCAGCTCTGGACAGATCTCTGCTGTTGATCTGTTTTCTCTCAGGAGCCTGCTCTGTATTCGGTGCCTGTTATCATTTTGTTAGAGTTCATATGTCAACTGCTGCTTCCTTGCTATGATACTGGAAAAAAATCATCAATGCCTCTTGAGATTTAAAATACTCCGTCTTTATGAAAGTGGTTGGCAGATTTTTTAACATCATTTAACATTCTAATGATGTGAATGCATCTGTGTTGTTTCTGGCTGGGAGCATTTAACATCATGATCCTAGTTTTTAATGGACCCTCACTCGTGGCAATGTTTCTCTCTCCTTCCGTTTTTTTAAGAGGCTTTCAAATGTGTTATAATGAGAACACCGTGTGATGGAATGGGTGATTGTTTGGATTCCCATCTCATTATCGTCCAGCTTTCAAAGAAAATGCTGTAGTCTTTGAAATGAGATTGTACTCAGTTTTTATACATATTGTGTTTGGATTTTATTTTTGGAATGCCAATTTGTCATAAAAATATCCTGTTCGGTTTTGTAGCTCAGTAGTTGTGTTTGTTCTCTGAGATCCTGAGAATTTACACAACCCTCCATATGCCACAACCCAAGCCATTGTCTTGCTCTCTGCAGTTATACCATCAACTTGGTTTCTCAGTGTGAGCCAGGAGACCACTGCGTGGTGACTTCCTGTCCCACTATCGGTATAAAGGCAAGTGGGAACTGTCGAGGTTAATCCCATCATGAACAACAGAACATTCCGCTCAGCTGGAAATACATCCACTAACTAATTTCATTGGCTGCCATTGCAGTAAAAGCAAATCTCTCCCTTTGCCATCAGAAAGAGAAAGTGCCCATCAGATTCCCTCATGCGTGATGGTTTAGCCCAATAGGAGCAGCACTGGTAGATCATGCTGTATCAGCCTGTACAGAAACCTGGGCAACCTCCAAATGAAAGCATGACCTTCAGTGGATCTGCTGCCACACGAAATATGGAATTGGAATCCTTGTTATTGAGAAAATATAAACGAAACCCATTTCCCAAGGACATATGTCACAACAAGAAAGTGGGGAACAGACAGTTACTGTTCGCCTGTCTCTGGGGAGTGTCACGTTTCCCGTCCCCCCTCTCTCTGCGGGGTACCATTTTTACCAACCTTTCTGTCTGAGAATATTACTGTTTCTGTCCCATTGTCTTGGGGAGAGGGTGGGGTTGTCACACTCACCCAGTTTTTTTTGTTCCATTTACTCTTGTGAAATGGATAATCCCTGCTTCACTCTGTATGTGAGCCATGTGTGAAAGCCCAGCACAGCTAACCCTTCATCTCAATCAGATCACAGGGTCTAAGGTTGGTCAGTACTGTCTGGACCAGACAAAAACACTGACTGGCTGGAGACAATTTAGATCAAGGCCCATGAGACAGCTATTGACCTTCATCCTCAAAGCCCACTGAGGAGGTGGTCATTAATCCCAGTGTTGTCATAGATTAAGTTCTCCCAGATTTTCATGGTTCATTCTAGATTTTACACAAGTGTGTAATGTTGTCAGGCGACAGCTGGGAAGACATGGAGATAAAATATAAAAGGAGAGAGAATTATATATGCGTTATACGTTCCTTGAACTTCGGATGTTTGAAAATGTTTTCCAGCCAATGGAATACTTCTGAAGTCCAGACATTGTTGTAATGTGGGAACTGTGACAGCCTGGGCAAGGCAGATCATTTGGCAGCACCACCCAGAGACTGGAGACTGCTACTGCAGGCAGGCTCCAATCAGCTCTGATGTGAGAGAAGGATATTGGGGCACAGAAGGACATGGGAAATAGAAGCAGGAGGAAGCCTCCAATAGCTGTCCATCCTTTCTTAAATACAGGGACCAGAATTGCACACAATATGCCAAATGCAGGCTCACTAACACCCTGTACAGTTTTAACAAGACTTCTCTACTTTTAAATTCCAACTCTCAACAATAAAGGTGAAAGTTCCATTCACCTTCTCAATTACTTGCTGTACCTGCACTAACTTTCTGTGTCCCATGCACAATACTACCCAGATCACTCTGTACTGCACTTTGTTGGAATCTCTCACTATTTAACTAATAGTCGGCCTTTAGATTATTCTGACGCAAGTGCATGGTCTCACACTTTCTGATATTAAATTCCGTTCACTGTGTATTAGTGTTTCATTTCCAGTTTGGTCTTCTCTTTGATTGACCGTTTCAATGCATCTGTCTGTAGCATGCACCATTCCCATTTATTCATGGCCCTGACACTTGATTGTCTAATCCCTTTCCTGCTGGTTCCATTCAATGATAGGCAGGAGATTGGAAAAATACAGCAAGTTAGGCAGCATCAGGTGGTGAAGAAGTTGACGTTTTGGGTGTAACTCTTCTTCAGGAATGGGGTTGGGTGTTGGGGGAGCTGCCGATAAAGGGGGTGACTGGGACAGGATGATGAAGTGGGGATCAGTGATGACAGGTAGATGGTACTACCTGGTTGGTTAATGGGAGGAATGAATCTGTTTGGTGGCAGGGAGGAGTGGAAGGGAGGGTGAGGAGTTGGGAAGGGAGTCTGGGGATGGGAAGGGTGGTTATTTGAAATTGGCAAACTTAATGTTGAGTCCTCCGGGCTGTAGGCTGCCCAGACAGAAGATGAGATGTTGTTCTTTTGAATTGTGGTTTGGTTCATTGTGGCAATGGAGGAGGGCAGTGATCGTCATGTCAGAAAGGGAGTGGGAAGGGGAATTAAAATGGGTGGTGACTGGGAGGACCGTTCAGTCCCTCCGGGCCTGGCTGAAATGCTTGGTAAAACGTTCCCTAAGTTTACGTTTGGTCTTCCCGATGTAGAGATGACTACATCAGGAGCACCTGATGCAGTGAAATAGGTTGGAGGAGAGGTAGGTGAACCTCTGTCTCACCTGGAAGGACTGTTTGGGGTTCTGGATGGAGGGGAGGGGTTGGTGTACCAGCAGGCTTTGCATCTTTTTGGGTTGCAAGGGAAGGTTCCTGGGGGTTCGGGAGGGTTGGTGGGTGAGTGGCACAAACCAAGAATTGTCAAAGGGAATGGTCCTTGTGGAAGGCAGCCAGCGGTAGGGAGAGGAAGATGTTCTTGGTGGTGTGGTCTAGCTGGAGTAGGTGGAAGTATTTAAGGATGATGTGGTGGATGCGGAGATTGGTGGGGTGGTAGGTGAGGACAAGGGGGCTCTGTCTTTATTACGTTTGGAGGGGTTTAGAGCAGTGGAATGGGAAATGGAGGGTGGTGCAGTGCATGACAGAAGGAGGAATAGCACATTGTTCATAATAGGTGGACATCTGTGATCAGTGGAATGTCTCTTTATCCGAGCAGTTGGGGCAGAGGCAGAGGAATTGGGAGAATGGGATGGAGTTCTTGCAGGATACTGAGTGGGAGGAGGTTTACTCCAGTTAGTTATGGGAGTCTAAGTAAATGTCAGTCTGAAGATTGTCACCAGAGATGGGAATGGAGAGGTCATTAATGGGGAGGGAGGTGTCCAAGGTGGACCAAGTGAATTTGAGGCCAAGGTGAAAGTTGTGGGTGAAGTCGATGAGCTGCTCCAGTTCAGTCTGGGTGCAGGATGCTGCACCGATGCAGTCATCAATGTAATGGCAGAAGAGCTGGGACACAGTGCCTGTGTAGGCAATAAAGAGGGACTGTTCAACATAGCCAATAAAGGGGCGGGTTAGCTGGGGCCCATCCAGGTACTCATAGCCACCCCCTGGATTTAGAGGAATTGGGAGGAGTTAAAGGAAAAGTAGTGGAGGGTGAGGACCAGTTCAGCAAGGCGGAGGAGGGTATTGGTGGAGGAGACTGGATGGGTCTGTTGGAGAGGAAGAAGCAGAGGGCTGGAGGCCATCCTTATTGGGTGTGGACATATATAAGGACATATATAAGTGAAGGTAAAGCACTTAGGGCTGGGGAACTGGAGGTTACTGAAGAGATGGAGGGCATGGTTGGTATCACGGATGTAGGTGGGAAGTGTCTGAACCAAGGAGAGGATGGATTGAGGTAGGATGAGATGAGTTCAGTGGGGCAGGAGCATGCTGAGATGTTGGGTTACCCAGGGTATATGGGCTTGTGGATCTTGGGGAGCAGACAAACTGGGCATTGCAGGGCTGGGGGAGTATGAGATTAGAGGCAGTGGAGGGGAGATCACTGGAGGCAATGGGGGCACTGACAGTGCGAGTGATTTTGGCCTGATGGGTCGTGGGCAAGTGGGAAGTAGGATGTGGTGTTGGAGAGTTAGCGTTTGGCCTCTGCGACATAGCAGTGAGTCTTCCAGACTACCACTGCCCCACCTTTGTCAGCAGGTTTGATGGTGAACCAGGGGTTGGAGCGGAGAGGGTGGAGTGCTGCATGTTCGGGAAGGGTGTGGCTGGAGAGGGTGAGGGGAGAAATTGAGGCACCTGATGTCACATCAGCAGTCAGCAATGAAGTGGTCTAGGAAGTATACACAGCTGGAGGGGGTGACCAAGTGGAGGAGGAAGGTTGGAGGTGGGAGAAGGAGTCCTCAGAAGGATGTTGGGAGTTTTTGTTAAAGAAGAAGACACGGAAGTCGAGGCGGTGGAAGAAGAGCTCCGTGAGGTGGCGGGTTCAGGTTTCATTGAGGTGGGGTCAGGCGGGAATGACTGTGAGCTCTTTCCTGAGGATAGACCTTTTGACCTCAGAGAGTTCGAGGTCAGGGGGGATAGTAAATATGGGGCAAGGCTCGGGGGCGAGGTTTTCGGGGGGCCCAAGTTGGCTGAAGGAGGGGAGGGGGGAAGGGTGATGGCATGTGGTGGGTGAGGGTTGGTTGTGATGCAGCACGGGGGAATGGGTGTGGGAGAGAAAGGAGATTGGGACGGAAGTGGGTTGTGGGGTGAGGTGGAGGAGTGGGAAGTTGGGGATGAGGTGAAGAGGGAGAATGGAGGGATAGGGTGCACTGTGGGGATGGATGGGTGAGGAGGGTGAGTGAGTGTGCTGGCTAGCTGTAGGTAGGACTCAGGGTGACCCTTGGAAATGCAGCCAGAGTCTTAGTTCCAGAGTGGGCAGGGCCAGAACTAGAGGCAGAGGCTGGAGCGAAGTCAAGACTGGTCCGAGTGTTTTGACCCGGGTTTGATTCCAGCCTCAGGCAACTGTCTGTGTGGAGTTTGCATATTCTCCAAGTGTCTGTGTGGGTTACCTCTGGGTGCTCTGGTTTCCTCCCACAATCTAAAGACATGCAGGTTAGGTGAATTGGCTGTGCTAAATTGCCTATAGTGATTTTTTTTATTTCAAAAATATACTTTATTCATAAATAATTTGATTGGTCATGCCATACATATGTAAACATATACATACAGAGATCAGAATTTATCATTTTTATACAGGTCTGTACATTTTTCAATCATATGCCCATATCATTAGCTGAGGCGTCAGCAGAGCCCAAATGACTGCATGGGCCCCCTGTTCTTCGTTAGGCAGGCAGACTTTACACAGTGGTCTTTCCACACCGCGCCTTGGCGGCAGCTGCCCCAAGCTTCAGCCCGTCCCTCAACACGTAGTCCTGGACCATGGAATGTGCCAGTCTGCAACACTCAGTCGGGGTCAACTCCTTCAGCTGGAAGATCAGCAGGTTTCGGACCACCCAGAGAGTGTCCTTCACCGAGTTGATGATCCTCCAGGCACAGTTGATGTTCGTCTCGGTGTGCGTCCTGGGGAACAGACCGTAGAGCACGGAGTCCCGCGTCATGGCGCTGCTCGGGACGAACCTCGACAAACACCACTGCATTCCTCTCCAGACTTCCTCTGCATAGGCACATTCCAGAAGGAGGTGTGTGACAGTCTCGTCCCCCCCGCAAGAGGAGAGAAAGTGGCACCGTCATGGTGGTCATAGCTGTTATTAATCTACCGCAACCTCTCTTGGGGCTGCAAGAGTTCAACCTCCCTCACTCAGACAGCTCCCCTCCCTGGAAGGTAATATTGCTGCACATAGTTTTGGGTTAATTAACCACTGAAATATGACTATGGGGAGCCAGCATTGGCTGGGCAGGCAGCCACGACTGCTCTGACCCTGGATTCAGTAAATCCCCTCAGAATTGGACAACACATTCGGGAGCACAGTGCCCACGACCTCTGAAATCCCTCACTTACCGAGAATATACTCTCAGCTGCCATCTCAATTTACTGGAAATTCTGTGTCCAATGATCCTGCCCCTCCAGCTATCTGATGAAGGAGCAGTGCTCTGAACACTTCTACTTCCAAATAATCCTGTTTGACTAAAACCTGGTGTTTTGTGCTTTTTAATTTTGGCCATCTGAATGAGCTGCCATCTCAGACTGAATCAGCTGAACTGTTTTTCATTCATGATTTGAGAAGATTAAAGCCTAATCTACAATTCCCAGCACAAGGCCCATTCTCAATCCAGGGCTCGAGACACATACCTCAGAGAAACACCGACATGCAGCACAGAGTAACACACTCGCGCTGAGAGAGACACCTACAGGCAACACTAAGTATCACACGCACTCTGAGAAATAGGCAGCACTGAGTAACATGATGACACTCCATGCTGCGGATAGATCTCTCTGAATGTGCGTGTGTTACTCAGTGCTGCCTGTAGGTGTCTCTCTGAGTGTGAGCATGTAACTCAGTGCTGCCTGTCGGTGTCTCTCTGAATGTGGGTGTGTTACTCAGTGCTACCTGTAGGTGTCTCTCTGAGTAACATACCCACACTCAGTGAGACACTTGCAGGCAGCATTAAGTTAAACACTCACTCAGAGAGACACAGCTGACAATTTCTGTGAATGGTCGAGATTTTTTCAGGGGCTACCCAACATGCAGCAAGGATTGCACAGTGCAATCCCTTCAGCTGGGCCTGGACCAACTGATTGAAGAGGGAATGTGTCAGATTGTACTTATTAAGTCCTAACAGCTTTCAGTTTTTGTTCTTTTCACCTGATGAAGGAGCGTCGCTCCGAAAGCAAGTGTGCATCCAATTAAACCTGTTGCACTATAACCTGGTGTTGTGTGATTTTTAACTTTGTACACCCCAGTCCAACACCGGCATCTCCAAATCATGTTCGTATTGGAATCTTATAACCTACTTAAATTCCTGATCAAAGGGATTATTTAAAAAGGATTGATGATTATAATTGATGGAGAGGCCAAGCAACCAATTGTGACAATGACCTACTGAAATGCAACCAATCAATAGGGGGAGGGGAGGTCGTCAATTTTCAAAGCACACAGAGACAAAGACTGAATTTTCATCTTTGTTCCCTTTTCCACATTCACATTGACAGAAAAAAAAACTGAAATTAATAGCCCAGAGAGTAAGCTGCTCAAATTCACAGCCACAATGGAGCTTGAGAAAACACTTGTGGAGATTTTCTCAACAACATGAGAATCCTGTCCCTTTAAGCAGTGATAAAACCTTAAATTGGAACTGGCGGCTGAGCAGGAAGAAGATCTGGTCTACTGAAGCAGAGATTTCTGAGGTTCACATTGCTTTGTACAGCTGACAGTCTTCAGCAACTTCAAGTAATTTTATTTAGCATCACAAGTCAACCCTGTCCCCATCAAACACTCCCAGGACAAGGACAGCATGAGGTTTGACACAGCATTAAGCTCTCTCGACACTGTCCAAAGACCTGCTTTAACATCCAAACCTCAGGAGTGTCTCCAAGTCAGTCCCGAGAAGGAAGAGAGTTGAAATTCAGTGCTAACAATGACCTTTGTCCTGCCAGCTCTGCCCTGTTCTATTTAAAGTTGTGTCGCCTCTGTGGACTGTCTTGAACACTCTACACACATTCTGATCTCCTGATGCTCTTGCTGAGGGGAGAGGAGAGGGTCATGTGGGTGAGGGCACAGGAGAAGCAAGCGTTGGACGCCCAGTCAGACCCAGAGAAGGTCAGCAGGCTGCTGACACTGTAGGTGCTGTCTGAAGCTCGCAGGTAGTTGCTGGTCTGAATCCCGTCCGAAATGACTGCACCGTCCTTCTTCCACTGCACCTGCAGCTCATCGGGATAGAAGTGATTGGCAAGGCACACCAGGGTGGCAGTGCCCTTGGCATTGACCTTCTCCGGGGAGGGGGGGGCAGCAGGGTCAGTTTGGGCTGAGAGTTGTCACGGCCTGAAAGACAAGAGAAATAATTTTAATCCCTGCCATTTGAAGGGAATTCAACCCTCACAATATTCACTGGCAACACAATCTTTTTGAACATTTTTGGTCAATACAGAATAAACACGACAAAAGAACAGGCATTGTTCACATTGCTTCTTGGGATGTGAGTGTCTCTGGCAGGGCCAGCATTTATTATCCATCCCTAATTGCTCCTGAGAGGGTGATGATGAAAGAGAAGGGACAGTTTTAGACCATCGTTTATGGAATGAAAGAGGGCAGCTGGAAGGGTTATCAATGGGGGATCATTTTAGTGACAGTGATCAGAACTCAGTGAGATTGAGAGGAGGGATGGAAATGGAGAACCATGGAGCAAGTGTAAAAGTTTTCATTCTATTAAACTGTGTGGTGCTTTGGTAAAAGTGGACCGGAAGCAGTGACATGATGGGAAATCAGTGTCAGGGCAGTGGGAACCCTCAAAGGACGAGACAGAGATCGTTCAGAATCTGTTCCCACAATGAGTAAGGGTGGGACTCCCAAATCTCGACCGAATGAACAAAGGGATTAGGGGTCATGCACTGACATGGATTGGGAACTGGTTGGCAGACAGGACAGAAAGAAGGAGTCTTTTTCTGAATGACAACTTAGAGTACCACATGTGTCAGTCCTTGGTACCCAGTTATGCATAATATATAATCATAGAGTCATTGAGTCAGAGAGACCCAAAAGGCCCATCAGCCCATTGTGTCCATGCTGGTCAAAAAACAACAACTCAATAATTGTCATCCATTTTTCCAGCAAGAGGGAATTAGATGCAGTATGTGTTTAAGACGGAATTAGATATAGTTATTCGGATTAAAGGGATCAAAGAATGTGGGGAGAAAGCAGGAACAGGGGACTGTGTTGGATGATCAGCCATGATCATATTGAATGGTGGAGCAGGCTTGAGGGGCCAAATGTCCTACTGCTGCTCCTAGTTTGGACGTTTCTATCTTTTTCTCACACAATGAAGGAATGTCTCTCATCAATTTGAAGCTGGAGGTCACATGAGTGTGGAGGTGGAAGATGTGGCCATGGTGATTAATGCGGGTCAGTAAGGTGATCAAGAAGACACATGGGAGAAAGTGTTTTTCTTTTACCCTTAATGGAATGAGGACATTGCTGGATCAGTAGCATTTATTGCCCATCCCTAATCACCCAGAGGGCAGTTTAAAGTCAACCACATTGCTGTAGTTCTGGAGTCACATGGTAAGGATGGCCGTTTCCTTCGCTAAAGGACATTAAGGAATCAGATGGCGTTTTTCTGACAATCAACAATGGTTTCATGGTTGTCATTAGACTCTTAATTACAGATTTTGTTTGATTAAATTTGAATGCCACCGTCTGCTGGATTCTAACCCTGGTCCCCAGAACATTATCTGGATCTCTGGATTAACAGCTCAGCAATAATACCATTAGACCATCGCCTCCCTTATCTCATTTTCAGTTGACAGTGAAAGCAAGGAGTTTGTTTATTCTGGAACTGTATATAACCCCAGTTAGAGCACAGTGAGAGAACAGTGTACGGTTCTCGTCACCACATTACAGGAAGGATGTGATCCCATTAGAGACGGGGATAGAGGAGGATTTTGTCAGGAATGGGGAGTTTCAGCTTTGAGGAATGATTGGATTGGCTGGGACTGTTTTCTTTGGAACAGAAGAGGCTGAGGGAAGATTTGATCGTAGTGTGTAAATAATGGGGGGCCTGGATAAGGTGTGTAGGAAGGACTGATTTCCACCAGCACAGAGGGCAATAACCATGGGGAGAGATTGAAATCATTTGGGGGCAGGGTTTGAGGGGAGTTGACGGTAATTGTTTTCCACCAGAGGCTGGTGGGATCTGAGACTATCTGTCTGAAGGGGTGGGAAAGGCAGAAACTCTCATCACATTGAAAAACACTTGGATATTCACTTGAACAGTGAAACCTCCAGAGCTATGGAGCAAGAGCTGGAAAGTGGGATGGAGCTCGATACGTCTTTAACAAATCTCCGATCACCCACAGATCAGGAGAACTTTATCCGAGAACATTGGAGCAGACTTGGATCTACACAATTCAGGAAAGAGTCACGTTGGGTGTCTGTGTAGAAGGTTGTAGATTACATTCCAAGCCTTGCTGCACACCACTAGGCTGACATCAAGGGTGAGGCTGCAAAGAGTCTCAGTGTCCTGGGGTCAGATATGGTCACTGCTCCTAATGAACCCTGGAAGGTGAGAGTGCGCAGACAATGGGTGAGGATCTGGATCAGGAGACTCAAACCTTAATGACAGACTTGCATTTGTGTAGGACCTGTCCCCATCTCAGGATGCCCCAATGGATCTTTCCAGCAGACTGTGCATAGCAAGATCCCAAACACGGTATGATAATTAACAGAGGAATATATTTTTAGTGATTTTGACTGTGGGATAAATATTGACCAGTGACACCAGGGGGAACTGCCTGCTCTTCATCCAAAAGTGTCATGGAATGGCATCTTTCACAACCGAAAGACTCCCAGTTCATCCAAAAACAAAAATAATAGTTCCTTGAATGTGGAGTTGCAGGCAGGTGGGGGGTAAATAAATAATTTGGTTTGCTTTCCTTTATTGGTCAGTGCATTGAGTATTGGAGTTGGGAGCTGTTGCGGGTGGACAAGACATTGGTTCGGGCACTTTTGGAATACTGTGTGCAATTCTGGTCGCCTTGCTATAGGAAAAATGTTGTGAATCTTAAAATGGTTCAGAAAAGATTTACAAGGATGTTGCCAAGGTTGGAGGGTTTGAGCAAAAGGAAGAGGCTGAACAAGCTGAGGCCATTTTCCCTGCAGCATTGCTGGTTGATGGGTGACCGTATAGAGGTTTATAAAATCATGTAGGGTATAGATAGGATGAATAGAGAAGATCTTTTCTCCAGAGTGGGGGAGTCCAGAACTGGAGGGCATAGGCTGAAGGTGACAATGGAAAGATTTAAAATGGACCGAAGGGACAACGTTTTCATTCAGAGGATGTTAATTGTGTGGAATGAGCTGCCAGAAGAAATGGTGAAGGCTGGTACAATTACAACATTTAAAAGGCATGGGTATATAAATAGGAAGAGTTTAGAGGGTTATGGGTCAAATGTTGGCAAATGGGACTAGATTAATTTAGGATATCTGGTCAACATGGACAAGTTGGACCGAAAGGTCTGTTTCTGTGCTGTCTATCTCTCTGACTCTAATTGTATTTCAATCCAGCCCTTAATACTTCAGGCTCGCCCAAAGACATTTACAGACTGTTTTGTTTGACAAGCAGTCACTGTTGCAATGCCAGTAAAGTGGCAGCCAGTTTCTACACAGCACGATCCCACTAGAAGCAATGAGATCAAAGAGCAATAATGATGTTGGCTCAACGATAAATATTGGCCTGAACTCAACCCAAAGAGAAAGTAATTTGGTTCAGTTGGATGGAAAATGAGAAAATGGAAGGTAAAGGAGCAGGGAGGATTGCTGGTTAGTGATGGGATTGATTATTACCAGAAAATAAAAGGAAGGGACGGAATTTTTGAATATCAAAGGAACCATAAAAGTGCAGGGAAAATCAATAATAGAACAAACTTAAAGAGTTTGTATCTAAACACACGAAGCATTCCGAGTAAGGTCAACAAAGTGATGCCACAAATTGAGATAAATTAAGTTTCCAAAGAATTTAAACCAGTTAAAATGGAGGAGAGCTCAGGAGAGGGTATTCAAGTTTTTGGAAGATGTAATAAGTTTGAGAGGATGGAAAGGATCAGAGATCAAATATCAAGCACAGCAGATAAGAGGACAATGATGAGAAGGAGCTTAAAAATGTGTTGCTGAACAAATGCAGCAGGTCAAGCAGCATCCAGCATCTGCAGTCCTCACTTTCTCCTAATGATGAGAAGGAGGGCAGTCAATGCAGGACTGAGGGTGTTGTACTTAAAAGCACACAGTATACACAATGAGCTTGTAGTGCAGATTGAAACTGGCAGGTACAATGTTGTGGGTATCACAGAGACATGGCTGTAAGGGGATCCAGGCTGGGAACTAAATATACAAGAATGCATGTCCTATCAAAAGGACAGGCAGATGGTCAGAGGGGGGAAGAGTTGCCTTGTTAGTGAGAAATGAAATTAAATCAATAGCAAGAAGTGATAGAGAGTCAGAAGGTGTAGAATCTGTGTGGGTAGAGTTGAGGAACCGCAAGAAATAAAGAATCTGATGCAAGTTTTGTTCAGGTCTCCAAGCAGTAATCAGGGTGTGGGGAAGGAAATCTATCAGGAGACAGAAAAGCCATAAACTAAATGTCAGGGCAGACTTCAATGGATAGGTGGACTGGGTAGCGCATCTCAAGGAAAGGATTTCATGGAATGTCGATGAGATGGTTTTTGGAGCAGCTTGTGGTTGAGCCATTATGGAACAAGCAGTTCAGGATTCAGTGATGTGTAATGAGGCAAACTTGATTAGTGAGTTTAAGGTGAAAGTATCCCTATGGATACGTGACCATAATACGATAGAATTCCCCCTGTGGTTTGAGAGGGAGAAGCTGCAATCAGATGGAACAGGATTTCAATTGAGTAAAGGTAACTACAAAGACATGAGGAAGGAGCTGGCCAGAGTTGACTGTAAGGGGAGCCGAGCAGGTAAGATTGTGGGGCAGCAAACAGCAGAGTTTCTGGGGGTAATTCAGGAAGCAGAGTATGAATTCATCCCAAAAAAGAAGAAACATAATAAGGGGAGGACAAGGCAACCATGGCTGATGGGGGAGGTCAAGGACAGCATAAAAGCAAAAGGAAAAGCACACAATGTGGCGGAGAATAGTGGGAAGCCAGAGAATTGGGAAGCCTTTAAAAACCTGTAGAGGAAACTGAAAAATCATTAAGGGTGGAGAAGGTGAAATGTGGGGGTAAGCTAGCCAGTAATATAAAAGAAGGTTGCAAGTGTTTTATCAAATATATAAAAAGGAAGAGGGAGGCAAAAATAGACTTTGGATCGCTGGAAAATTAGACCGGAGAACGAAGAATAGGAAATGAAGGAATAGCCGAGGAATTGAATCGATACTTTACATCAGTCTGCACCATGGAAAACACCAGCAGCATACCAGTACTTCAAGACTGTCAGGGGGCAGAGGGGAATGTAGTGGCCATCACTAAGGAGGAGGTACTGGGGAAGCTGAAAGGTCTGAATGTGGATAACTCACCCAGACTGGATGAACTACACCAGTGTGTTCTGAAGGAGATCGCTGAGGAGATTGTGAGGGCATTGGTGATGATCTTTCAGGAATCAATGGAGTCAGGGTGTGGAGGTGGGGTGTGGTGGGATTTGGTGGGGGCAAGGGACAGGAAAATGGCTCACACAATACCACTGTTTAAGAAGGGAGGCAGGTAGACGATGGGACACTATAGGCCAGTTCGCCTGGACTAAGTTGTTGATAAAGTTTTAGACTTCAATTTAAGGATGAAATTGTAGAGGACTTGGAAGTGCAATGGTAAAATAGGGCTGAGTCAACACAGCTTCATCATGGGGAGGTCATGCCTGGCAAATCTGCTAGAATTCATTGAGGTGGCAATGAGCCAGTCAGACAAAGGAGAGTCAGAGGAAGTAATCTACTTGGATTTCCAGAAAACATTTGACATACGATAAGCACCCATAGTTTTAGGGGCAATGTACTGGCATGGACTGAGGACTGGCAGGTTGGCATAAAGCAAAGAGTGAGGAACAATGGCAGCTGGTGACCAGTGGAGTTCAATGTTGGGACCATAACTATTCACATTATACATGAACAATCTGGATGAAGGAAGTGAAGACATTTTTGCTAAGTTTGCAGATGACATGAGATAGGTGGAGGGACAGGTAGTGTTGAGGAAGTGGGGAGGCTGTAAAAGGTCCTGGATAGGCTCGGAGAGTGGGCAAAGAAGTGGCAGATAGAATACAATGTGTTACAATGGGAGGTTATGCACTTTGGGAGGAAGAAGAGATGCAAAGACTGTTTTCTAAATGAGGAAAACCTTTGGAAATCTAAAGCACAAACCTCATTCAGGTTTCTCTTCAGGTTAACAGGCAGGTCCAGTTTGTGCTTGGGAAGGTAAATGAAATGATAGCATTCATTTCAATAGGGCCAGAATACAAGAGCAGAGATGTACTGCTGAGGCTGTGTAAGGCTCTGGTCAGACTGCATTTGGAATATTGTGAGCAGATTTGGGACCCATATTTTAAGAAACAATGTGTTGGCATTGGAAGAGTTTACAAGAATGATCCTGGGGATGAAGAGCTTGTCATATGAGGCATGGTTGAGGACTCTGGGTCTGTACTCAATGGAGTTTGGAGGGATGAGGAGAGATCTTATTGAAATTTGCAGAATACTGATAGGCCTGGACAGAGTGGATGGGGATAAGATGTTTCCAAAAACAGGAGAGACTCGGTAACCAAGGCACAGCCTCAGAATGAAGGGCCGACCCTTTAGAGCTGAGATGAGGAGGAATTTCTTCATCCAGAGGGTGGTGAATCTGTGGAACTTATTGTTACAGAGGGCAGTGGAGGCCAAGTCACTGAGTGTACTTAAGACAGAGATAAATAGGTTCGTAATTGTTAAGGGGATTGAAAGTACCTGTGAGTAGGCAGGAGAATGGGGGTGAGAAGCATATCTGCCAAGATCAAATGGCAGAGCAGATTCCATGGGCTGAATGGCTGATTTCTGATCCTGTTTCTTAAAGTCTTCTGGAGAGTTTCCCCAAACCCCTGGAACACTGAACCCACTGGACTGTGAGCCCTGCTGGAGCTGTTTCTCATCAGAACTTTGTCAAGAGATTACCAAAGAGTGGAAAGAGTGTGCATCCATGTGGGAACTTCAGAATGCTTCCCAGCTTCTAGAGTACCATGAGTACAGGAAGTGTGATCAGTGACAGCAGTTGGAGCTCCAGGTTTCGGAGCTTGAGCAGCAGCTGGTGTCAGTGTGGAGCGTCCATGAGGCTGAGAGCTCCGTGGAGAGCACATTTCTAGATGTGGTCACTCTGCAGCTTCAGAGTATGCAGGGAGAGAGAGAATGGTGGAGCAGCAGACCGTCCAAAAGGACCAAGCAGCTAGTGCAGGAATCCCATGAGTGCATCCCACTCTCCAACCAGGATTCAGTTCAGAATCCTAATGAGAATGATGGTTCATCTGGAGAGTGCAGCCAGAGCCAAGTCCCTGGAACCACGGGGGGGGGAGCTCAGCTGTCCAGGGGGGCACAAGGAAGACTGGAAGAGCGATAGTGAGAGGAGATTCGAGAGTGAGGGCTATCGATAGGTGTTTCTGCAGCTGCAGATGGGAATCCAGGATGGTGTGTTGTCTCCCTGGTGCCAGGGTCAAGGATGTCACTGAACAGCTGCAGAGCACCCTGAGGGGATAGGGGGAACAGGCAGCAGTCGTTGTCCACATCGGTCCCAGTGATGGATGGAGGAAAAGGATGTGGTCCTGCAGTCAGAATTTAGGGAGCGTGGAAAGGAATTAGGAGCAGGAACTAAAAAGAAGGAATCTGCGCATTACTTCCAGTGACCCACGCAAGTGAGAAGAGGAACAGCAGGATAATACAAGTGACGGTGAGAGGGTCCAGGAGGGAGAGCTTTAGATTCTTGGGACATTAGGAGTGGGTCTGGGAGAATAGGAACCTGGACAGACCAGACAGCATTGCTCCTGAACAGAGCTGGGACTGAGATCCTTCGGGGTGATTTACTGGTGCTGTTAGAGCGGGTTTAAATGAACTTGGCAGGGCTGTGGGAGCCAGGGGGAATATCAGAGAGGAACACCAAGGTCCACAGAATCCTCACCACCCATTGGGAAGGATGTGGATAATACAAATTCAAGGAATTTACAGAGACCTGAAAATATGATGGAGTCGTTATAAATGGGGTGACGGGGTCTTTAATATCTGAATATAGACTGGGGTAGTAGCAATGTAAAAAGGCAGAGAGGGGCCAGAATTGCGAGACTGTGTTCAGGTGAATTTTCAGGTGGCATCGTGGCCAGTGAAGAAGGCTGTCTCAGAGTACGATGGAATCTTGACCAACTGGGCCAGTAAGCTGAGGAATGGAAGATGGAGTTTAATTCAGATAAATGTGAGTGCTGTATTTTGGTAAGACACAGGAGATGGGTGAGATCCTAAACAAATATTTCAGGTCAGTATTTATTGGGGAGAAGGACATGAAAGCGAGGGAATTTGGAAAAATAGTGATGTTTTGAAAAAGTCCACAATACAAAGGAGGAGATGCGAAAGATCTTAAAACATATAAAGGTAGATAAATCCCTAGGACCTGATCAGGTGTATCCCAGAACATTGTGGGAAATGAGGGAAGAGATTGCTGGGCCCCTTGCTGAGATATGTTTATCATCGATAGCTATAGGTAAGGTGTTGGAGAACCAGAGAGGTTGGCTAATGTTGTATCATTATTTCAGAAAGGCTGTAAGGAAAAGCCAGGGAAATATAGACCAGTGAGCATGATGTCAGTGCTAGGTAAGATATTGGAGTGGATTCTGAGGGACAGGATTTACATCCATTTAGATAATCAGTGTGATTTTGTGCATGGGAAATTGTGTCTCCCTGATTTGATTGAGGAGGTGACAAAGAAGATTGATGAAGGCAGAACAGTAGACAGTGTCTGTATGGACTTCAGTAAAATGTTTGACAAGGTTCCAAATGATAGACTGGTTAGTAAGGTTAGACCACATGGGATCCAGGGGGAGCTAGCCGCTTGGGTAAAAAAATTAGCTTGAAGATAGGAGAGAGGGAGTGGTGGTAAAGGGTTGATTTTCAGATTGGAGATCTGTGAATATCTGTGTGCCGCAAGGAGTGGTGCTGGGTTCACTGCTTTTGGTCATTTAAATAAATGATTTCTCTGTGAATATAGGAGTTAACACAAGTTTGTAAATGACACCAAAATTGGTGGGACAGTGAATAGTGAAGAAGATTATCTCAGGGTACAGCGGGACCTTGATCACATGGGGCAATGGGCAGAGGAGTGGCAAATGGAGTTCAGTTTAGATAAATGTGAGATGTTGCATTTTGAAAAGGCAAACCAGGGCAGGAGTTATACAGTTAATGGTAGGGCCCTGTGGAGTGTTGCTGAAATAGGAGACTGAGAGGTGAAGGTGAAGGGTGAGGGTGAGGGTGAGGGTGAAGGTGAGGGTGAGGGTGAGGTTGAGGGTGAGGGTGAGGGTGAGGATGAAGGTAAAGGTGAAGGCAAAGGTGAAGGTGAAGGGTGAGTGTGAAGGTGTAGGTGAAGGTGAAGGGTGAGGGTGAGTGTGAAGGTAAAGATGAAGGTGAAGGTAAGGGTAGTGTGCATTATTCCTTAAAACTGGATCACAGGGAGACAGGGTGATAAAGAAGGTGTTGGGAACGTTTGCCTTTAGTGGTCACTGTATTGAGTATAGGAGTTGGGACATCATGTTGCAGCTGTACAGGAGATTGGTGAGGCCACTTTGGGAATAATGTGAACAAATCTGATCATTCTGTGATAGGAAAGATATTGTTAAACTTTAAAAAGGTGCAGAAAAAGATTTACAAAGATTTTGCTCGGAATTGGAGGGTTTGAACGATAGGGAGAGGATGAATAAATTGGGGTAAATTTTCCCTGCAGCATCAGAGGCTGAGAAATTTATAAAACCATGAGGGACATGGATAATGTGAATAATTCAGGAAGCATGTGAATGTTTTGTGAGATGACAAATTATATTCTTAAAGATCATTCCAGAGATGAGGAACATCAGTTATGAATATCTCCTGGAGAATTTGGGACTGTCTTCTTTGAAGAAGGCTGAAAGGAGATATGTTCGAGGAATTCAAAATCAGGAGGGGCCTGGATACAGTAAATAGGGAGAAATGTTCCCATATGAGAAAGGATTGAGACCGAGAGACCACAGATTGAAAGTAATTGGGAAAAGTAACAAAATGAGATGAGGAAAAACATTTTCGGCCAGTGAGTGGTTAAGGTGTGGAATTCGCTGCCTGAGAGTGTGGTGGAGGCAGCTTCAATTGAAATGTTCCGAAGGGAATGAGAATGTTATTTGAAAAGGAACAATGTGCAGGATGACAGGGAGAAGGCAGGAGAATGGCACTCAGTGAATGGCTCATTCGGAGAGCCGGTCCAGACAGGATGGGCGGAACGGCCTCCGTGTGCACTGTAACAACTCTGTAACTGTGCGATTGAGCAGAGTTAAAGCTGGGGGAGGTGGGAGCTCGGTGTCTCACTGTGCTGCTGCTGCTGCTGCTGCTGCAGCTGCTGAGGTCAGTGAGATCAGAGACTGGGACAGGGAGCCAGAGCTCACATCAAACTCTGCCCGTGTCCGTCACACTGAGACTGGCAGGAGGCTACTCACTGATTTCACTCCATGCTGCAGGAATGGGACCACAGGCTGCAAATGGACAGAGCTCCTCCACACGGTGAGTAAAACTGACTGACTTAGATCTTGCTGCTTAAAGGGACAATGGAACTAAAGAAATACAGCTGGACACCCTGTTAGACACAGTGCTCCTCAATCAACCATTTCATTCACTGCAGCTCCCCACTAACACCTTCAACAATTCAGCATTTGTGTTTTAGAAATTGTGTTTCAGTATTGGCAGGGATAATACCGGAGGATTGAGGTTTATTTACTCAGTCTGAGCTTGATTCCTTTACCGAACGTAAACCACAGTGAGAGCTCTCAGTGCAGAGGCTGCACAAAAACCTCTGCTCTCTGCTTCCCTCCATCACTCTCACCCTCCCCCTCCCCTTCTCTCTCTCCTTCACTCATGGCTTTTGCTCAATCTGTCAGTGTATCTCTGGGTTGTGTCCAGCTAGGCTTGGGCAGTTTGTGAAATTTATTTTTTGATGTTAAATCTTGCAGCTGCTCTTCAAGTGTGGCCATGGAGTGTAGGTGGAAACATGAGGCCTTCAGTGAGTGGTGGACACCACAGGGACTGGAGTGTGTTGTGGACAGTGACAATTCTGGCATGGGTTAGTTTATTCACTTTTATTTATATGTAACTGTGGATGTGTCAGTGCAGGTGGTGGGACGGTGTGTCCATTATTATACATTTTATATAACTGTGGGTTGTGTCAGGACAGGAGGTGGTGCTGTGCACATTGAGGTTTTTGTATGGCTCTGTATCACCGTGAAGGCCAGCTGTAATACTGCTGACAGTAATAGTCAATGACATCCTCATTCTGAACGTTGCTGATTGTCAGGGTGAAACTGGTCCCTGATCCACTGCCGGTGAATCGATTGGAGACTCCTGTGAATCGAGTTGTAGCACTGTAGATCAGGAGAGAGGGTTTCTGACCTTCTCGCTGCTGGTACCAAGCAAGGTAGCTGCTAATGCTTTGACTGGCCGTACAGGTGATGGTTGCAGTCTGGCCCAGTCCCAATGACAGCACCCGGGATAGACTGGGTCATGGTGATGTCCCCACTGATACCTGAGGGGTCAGAGAGAAACACAGTGAAGTCAGAACTGTCACAGAAAGAGCCTGTCAAATGAGAGATTGTTGGAGACACTGAGCATTCCTCCGGTTTCAGCATTTTCCCTTCAATCACAAGTCAGTGGAATTGGAGTGAAATGGAGAGCAGCTAAAGATTCAAAGCGGAAGGAGAGAGATTTGTACCTGCGACACAGAATGCCAGGGGCCAGATCAGCTGGATGTGTGAAATCATGGTGTGTGCTCCTGTCCCTGTGCCTGGTCCCTGATAAACTCTCCCTTCACTGGGCTCTGCTTTATAAAGCTGCAGCCTGTGAGAGTCTGACTGGGTGTTCCTCAGTATGTAAATGGCATCGGGCAGAGAGAGCCACGTCAGCCCCTCACACTTCCTCTTCTCTCTCTCTGTCTCTCTCTCTCTCTCTCTCTCTGTCTCTGTCTCAGACAGTGATTGATGTGAACAGCACTGACTGAGGCCATTTGGCCCATTGTGTCTGTGCTGGTAAACAGCGATCTGATGACACTAATCCCATTCTCCAGCTGTTGGCCCATTATCCTGGAGGCTACAGCAACACAAGGGAATATCTAAATACTGCTCCAATGTCATGACAGTTTGTGACTCAACCAGCCTTTCACGCAGTGATTTCCAGACTCCCACCACCCTCTGAGTTAAAACATTTGTCCTCAACTCTCCTCTCTCTCTCCAACTCGACTGGGCCTGGACTCACTCAAGTTTAGAAGGATGAGAGGGGATCAGATTGAAACATATAAAATTCTAACAGGGCTGGGCAAGGAGGAGGTTTCCCCTGGTTGGGGAGTCTGGAACCAGGGGACACAGTCTCAGGGGGATACCGGGTAGATCATTTAGGGCTGAGATGAGGAAACATTTCTTCACTCAAAGGGTGGTCAATCTATTGAATTCTCTATCACAAATGGCTGTGAAGGACAAGGAACTGAATATATTCAAGAAAAAGAGAGAGATAATTGTTTTGCATTTTAACAGCATGAAGGGAATGGGGAGAAAGCAGGAATATGGTTTTGAGATGGAGGGTCAGCCATGATCATACTGAATGACAGAGCAGACTCAAAGGGTTGAATGGCCTACTCCTGCTCCGAGTTTCTATGTGCCCATGTCTGTGTTACCTTCAATCTCTGTCCCTGGTTATTGAGTCCCTTACTCTTGTAAAATGTCCTTTCCTACCCACCCTGTCACTGCCCCAAATAATCTTATACCCCTCTATCATGTCCCCTCTCAACCTTCACTGATCCAAGGAAAACAACCCCAACCTTTCCAATCTTTCCTCACAGCTGACCCTCCAGCCCAGGCAGCATCCTGGGAAATCTCTGCACCGTCTCAAATACAATCACATCCTTCTCAGAATGTGGTGACCACGACCTGTCCACCTCTCTCTTTCTATCTCCCTTTCTGACTCACATCTGCCACTTGTTTCTCTCTACTACTATCTCTTTCTCCCACTGCTAATCTCTTTCATATTCTCTCTCTCTCTTTCTTTCTCTCTTTCACTCTGTCTCGTAACCACTCTCTCCAACTCACTCCGTCAGATATTCTCTATTTCTCCATCTCTCTCTGTCTCCGTCACCCGCTTCAATTGAAAGCCTCCAAATGTTAGCTGCCCCTTTCTTTTCCTCCCTCTGTCTCTCTCCCTATCTCTCCGTATCCCAATCTACAGCCTTTCTCCCTTCCTCTCGGTCATTTTGTCTCTAACCATACTCTTGTCTGTCTCTCTCTCTCACACACACACACTCAACCCTACCCTCTCTCTCCCGATTCCCTTCATTCTTGGTCTCACTCCTCTTGTTCTTTCTGTCACTCTTTCCCTCACTCCATCCCTCTCAGTCACATCTTGTTTCTCTCCCTCTATCCCTCAACACCACCATTTCTACCTCTCTCGACCTCTCTCTTGGTCGCCTCACATATCTCACACTATCTCAGATGCTCCTCCCTCTATCCCTTGATCACACACGCGCAGACACTCTCGTTCTAACTCTCTCTGTCTCACTTCTCTCTCTTTCTCACAGTGTCCCGGGTGGTGACAGTTGAATGCAGGGTAAATCTCTCTCTGCTCTGCCCCACTAATGGATGTTAACCCTTGACCCCAGAAGCATTTCTTCTCCTGGAGTAAGGCCCTATTTCTCACATTGACCAGGGTTTGACCTCTCTCAGGAAGATGGACAGATTCTTGTCAAATGAAGGACAGTTCTGTGCTATTGGCCTATTCTCACTGGGGACTGGTTTGGACACAAACCTCATTCCATGAAGGCCCAGCAGAGAGAGGAGATCCTCAGGCCATCAGTGTGAGCTGGAGGGACAGGACAGGCTCTGACCCACTGACCCATCCTGTCCATTCAAAACATTTCCAATCCCTTCCCCTCTCCTTTCCCTTCCATGATCAGTCTCTGAATCAGGGTGTTTCACTGGGATGAGTTACAACAGAAAGGAAGTGAACCACACAGCAACCATGATGTCCATGATACACTGAGCACTCCAACAGAGACCAGTAAACATGGGCCTCCTTCTGACTGGATCCTGCAATAGAAACCAGTAAACATGGGCCTCCTATTCACTGGACCTTCCAATGGAGATGAGCAGATGACTGAATTTTTGACGAAGTAATCAAGAAGATAGATTAAGGTAGAGCAGTACACATTGTCTACATGGACTTTAGCAAGGCTTATACATGGTTCCCCCTGGTAGACTGCTCAGTAAGATTATATCACATAGGATCCAGGGAGAGCTAGCCAATTGGATATAAAATTGGCCTGATGGTGGGAGGCAGAGGCTGGTGAGAGAGGGTTGTTCTTCAGACTGGAGGCCAGTGACCAGCCGTCTGCCACAAGAATCAATCCTGGATCCACTGTTGTTCATCATTTATATGAACAATTTGGATGAGAAAATAGTAGGAACGGTCAATAAGTTTGTGGCTGACATTAAAATTGTTGGCATCGTGGACAGGGAAGAAGGTTATCCAAGAGTGCAATGTCATCTTGATCAACTGGGCCAGTGGGTCAACAAATCCAGATGGAGTTTAATGTTGATAACTGCAAGGAATTGCATTTTGGTAAGACATACTAGGGCAGGAATTACACAATTAATGGTAGAGCCATGGGGAGTGTTGTTGAACAGAGAGACTAAGGGGTACAGGTACATAGTTCCTTGAAAGTGGTGTCACAGGTAGACAGGGTGATGAAGAAGGTATTGGGCACGCTCACCTTCACTGGTCAAAGCAGGGAGTACAGGAGCTGGGACATTATGTTACAGCTGTACAAGGCATTGGGAAGCCACATTTGGACACTATGTACATTTCTGCTCACCCTACTATAGGAAGGAAGTTATTACACTGATTTGGGTAAAAGAAAGACTAACAGGGATGTTACCATGATTGGAGGGTTTGAATTATAAGGCGAAGATGGATAGGCCGAGATGTTCCAGAAGAGACCAGGAAACAACAGCCTCCCTCCCATGGGACTGTCCAGTACCTGAGCTGCAAACCCACATCCTCTCCGTCATGTAGGTCTCTTATTTCATTCTCAGCAACATTGTCTGTCTCTCCACTACCTCAGCTCTTTGACCACAGAAACCCTAATTCCTGCTTGTCCCGCCTCCTAACTATATGATTCCAATGTCCTCTCCCAGCTTCCTAAAGCCATATTCCATAAACTCCGACTTGTCTGATATGGAATGGGCCCTTCACTGTCTTACCTGTATGTCATTGCAGAATGACCCCTGACCTCACCGTCAGCCAATTGCCTCCATGGCTTCCCTCCTCCCTCACTCTGTGTTCTACTGCAGACTTAAGTTCCCTCCCTTCCCCTTCCATCTCCTGTCTCTGGTCTCCTGCCCATTGCTGCTTCCTCCATCCCACCATTGACAGCAGAGCCTTTAGACCCCTAGAGCATGCTCTCTGATCTCGTGCCCTTCATCCCTCCCCCTCTCAATGGTTGTGCTGTTGAAGATATTGTTCAGTTCCTTCACTTTTGTTTCACGGTTCACTTGCCATGGATTTTTTTTAGATTACATTACATTACAGTGTGGAAACAGGCCCTTCGGCCCAACAAGTCCACACCGACCCACCGAAGCGCAACCCACCCATACTCCTACATTTACTCCTTACCTAACATTACAGGCAATTTACCTAACCTGCACATCTTTGGACTGTGGGAGGAAACCGGAGCACCCGGAGGACACCCACGCAGACACCGGGAGAACGTGCAAACTCCACACAGTCAGTCGCCTGAGGCGGGAATTGAACCCGGGTCTCTGGTGCTGTGAGGCAGCAGTGCTAACCACTGTGCCACCGTGCCGCCCACTAATTTATTCCAGTAAATCTAGTCTGGCCTATTCCCTGAGTTGGTTCAAAACTGTTTTGTTTGAGAAAACACTCTTCTGGAAACAGGGTTGTTTGTTTCTCCCAGTCATTGTGTAAAGGTGAGACTAAGTGTGTAAGCTCTTATACAGCGCAGACAGAGGTCACTGAGCCTATTGTGACTGTTAGTCAAATGAGTCCAATGAGTCCCATTTACCCAGCCCTTCCTGTATAACCCTGCAATTGTTTCCTTTTCAGCTATTTCTCCAAATGCCCTTTTGAAAGTTGCTGTTAAATCCACTTTCACACACCTTGCAGACAGGCATCATGAACTCGCTGGATAAAAATGTTCCTATCTTCTCTCTTGTCCTTCAGACCCTTTCTGAAATGTGTGCCCTCTGGTTACTGACCCTCCTGCCTGGAGAAACAATTTGTCTTGTATTTACTGCATCCAAACTCTCTAATTGTGAAACCCTCATTGAGTGAGACCTATTTCCAGCACAGGGGGAGAACATTCAGTCTGTCAGGTAAATGCTGTCATTTCATGGAGCAATCCAGTCAGTCCCACCCCCTCCCCTACTCGACCCCCAGAGCTTTTCAGGTTTATTTCCATCAAGAGCCCATCCAATCTGCCATTGCAAACACTGAGTGTCTTCACCTGCCTCATCTGAATGGGCACTAATTTCCAAATCATTACCAATTGCTGGTAAAAACAAAGTTCTTCCTGACATCCTGTATCTCTTACCGAACAAAATGTAAGGTATTCTCAATGTGAAGATAGGATTTTGTCACCACACGGACTGTGCGGTGGTCACTCTTACTGATACTGTCATGGACAGCCACACCAGCAGCAGGCAGATTGGTGAGGGTGATAGTGAGTATGTTTTTCCCTCTTGTTGGTTCCCTCACCACCTGCCCTAGGTCCAGTCTAGCAGCTGAATCAGGTGGAGCGTGACCACCTTGCTCAGTAGTGATGCTTCTGAGCAGGTCTTGATGGTGGACTTTGAAGTCCCTTACTCAGGGTATATCCTGCATCCTTCCCACCCTCAGTGCTCCCTCCAAGTGTTGTTCAAAATGGAGGAGGACTGACTGCTCAGTTGAGGTTGGAGGGGAGGGCGGTGCTATGTGGTAATCAGCAGGAGGTTTCCTTCCCCATGTTTGACCTGCTATCATGAGGCTTCATGGGTTCCATGGTTAATGGTGAGGACTCCCAGGGCAACTCCCTTCTGACTGTACACACCACTGTGTTGCCTCCCCTGCTTGGTCTATCCTGCCAGTTATAAACTGAATGAGGGAACAATTCTGTGCAGGTTTCACAGTTTGGAGACAGAGCTGCTGCTGGATTCTGTTTCTGATCTCCGAGTGCAGGCGTGTGTGTTTATGAGAGAGTCACTGACACTTTTTCCATCACTGTGCTGTTTCTGCAAACAATAAATCCCAGAACCATCCTCCTGTGCTGTCAGGTTCCAGGGAGTGCAGACAGTTCACAGTTTTCTCCCGTCTCAGTAACAAACGTCCAGCTGCTCCGAGCTCCTTCTTTCACTTCCTCTCTTGGTGAAGTTTCAACCTTGCGATCTGACAGTCTTTGCAGTTATTTTTTACACTGGGGCTTTCTGCTGTGGTCAGAATCTCTAATAATAAGTGTCCAATCAGTGACAATCACAGCAGCTAAGAGGAGTCAGGACTGAGGAGCCAGGCTCACTGGGAAACACATTGGGAAGATGAAACCCATCCTCTTCAGATCTCGGTACAACCTCCATCCCTCTCCCTGAGCATTGTCTGCTACTCAACCAAACTCTTTATAAGCTTGGCCTCATCTTTGAGGCTGATTTGAGTCCCACATCCTCCACATCACAAAGATCAGTCACTGAAAATCTCAGCCATGTCATGGGGACTCCAAGTATGACCATTCCAATGTTGTCCTGCCCCATATCACAGCCATCACACTCTGTAAATGTCAGCTCATCCCAAACTCTGCCGCCCATATCCAAACTCACACCAAGTCCCAACCTCATCCCCCACCCATCCCTCCACCTCCCCACCAATGCTCACTGACCTACATTGGCTCCCAGTCTAGCAATGTGTCAAATTTCAAATTCTCATCCTTGTTCTCAAACCCCTCCTTGCCTTCCCTGCACAACGAGATCATGCTTCCTCAGATCAGGGGACCAAAACTGCACAGAATAGAATCATAAAATCACACAGTACAGAAGAGGCCTTTCAGCCCATTAAACCCATACCAACCAAACAACACTAAACCTACATGAGTCCCGCTTTCCAATATTAGGCCCACAGCTTTGAATGTTGTGACATTTCAGTGTTCACCCAATTACATTTTAAAGGTTATGAAGTTTCCTGCCTCAACTACCCTCCCAGTCAATGCATTCAGACCCTCACCATCTTCTGGGTGAAAATTATGTTCCTCAAATCCCCTATAAACCTCCTGCCTTTCACATTGAATGTGTGCCACCATGTTATTACCTCTCTGTCTAACGAGAACTTTCTATCCACCCTATGCATTCCCCTCATAACCTTATATATCTCTATCAGGGATCCCACTCAACCTTCTCTGCTACAAAGAAAACAACCTGAGCTTATCTAACCTCTCTTCATCATTGAAATGCTCCATCCCAGGCAACGTTCTGGTTAATCTCATCAGCACCCTGTCCAGTGTAATCACATCCTTCCTATAGTGTGGTGGCCAGAACTGCACACAGTACTTCAGCTCTCGCCTCCCCTCAGTTCTGTACAGCTCCAACATAACCTCCCTGTTTTTATCACCCACCCCTGAAATTAGAAAGCTAAGTGTCCCATATGTCTTCATCCCCGCCCTGTTGTGTCTTCCACAGTGCTTCACCTGACATTTAGTAGGGTTAAATTCCACCTGCCTTTGCTCTGCCTATCTGACCAATCCACTTATATCCTCCTGTAACACCTTCTTCCTCACAGTTAACCATCCTTCAATTTTCATGTCACACACAAACTTAGTTATCATTCACTGACCCCACCCCTCACCCCATCACACTCTCATCCACATTGTTTCTAAGTTTCACAAACAATAAGGGACCCAGCAGTGATCCCTGTGGTATCCCACTGCACACTGGACTCCAGTCACACAAACAGCTTTCTGCCTCGACCCTCAGTCTCCTGTCACTGAGCGAAATTTTGATGGAATACTCCAGGTGTGATCTTACTGACACCCTACAAAATTGCAGCAAGATATCCCTGCCCCTGTACTTGAATCCTGTCGCTATGAAGACCTCAATACCATTGGCCTTCTTCACTACTTGCTGCTCCTGCAATGCTTACTTTTAGCGACTGGTGTATAAAGACACCCAGGTCTTATTATACCTCCCCATTCCCAATCTATCCCCATTCAGATAATAACCTGCCTTCCTGTTTTTGATACTAAACAAGGTAACTTCACATTTATCCAAATGATACTTCATCTGTGACTTACTCAACTCATCCAAATCACACAGAAGCATCTCTGCAGCCTCCTGACAGCTCCCCCTCTCAACCAGCTTTGTGTTATCTGCTAACCTGGAGATATTAATCTTAATTCCATCATCTAAATCATTAACATATCATGTGAATCATTGGTATCCAGGCTTGTGGTCCAGACATGAGCTCATCCAGCCCTTTCAGAAAAAGGCCCATTTATTCCTACATTACATCTGTATCAATGATTTGGATGAGAATCTACAAGGCATGATTCGTAAGTTTCCGGATGACACTAAAATAGGCGGTATCGTGGACAATGAGGCAGGTTATCAGAAAGTTCAGCAGGACCTGGGGAAGTAGGCAGAGAAATGGCTAATGGGGTTTAATGTAGACAAGGGTGAGGTCTTGCATTTTGGAAAGTCAAATCAAGGTAGGGGTTTCATGGCGAATGGTGAGGGAGTGTCGTGGAGCAGAGGGACCTTGGAGTTCAGGTGCACGATTCTCTGAAAGTGGAGTCACTGTTAGACAGGGCAGTGAAGAAGGTTTTTGCTACACTGGCCTTCACCATTGAGTATAGAAGTTGGGAAGTTACGTTACAGTTACACAGGATGTTGGTGAGGCTGCACTTGGATTATTGTGTTCAGTTTTGGTCACCTTGTTATACAAAGGACATTATTCAGCTGGAAAGGGTGCAGAAGAAATTTACAAGGATGTTGCCAGAACTCAAGGGACTGAGTTATATAGAGAGGTTGGATAAGCTAGGACCTTTTTCTCTGGAGCATAGAAGACTGACAGGGGATCTTTTAGCAGTGTGTAAGACCATGAATGGCATGGATAGGGTGAATGCACTCAATCCTTTTCCCAGAGTTTGCGAATAGAGGACTAGAGGGCATCAGTTTAAAGTTAGAGCGGAAGGAATAAAAGGGAACCTGGGGTGCTCTTTTTAATACAGATGGTGGTCTGCATGTGGAATGAACTGCCAATGGAAGTGATTGAGGTGGGTGCATTGACAACGTTTAAAAGGCAATTGGCCAAATACATGCATAGGAAAGGTTCAGAAAGACATGGGCCAAGTGTATGGAAATTGGGTTAGTGTGGTCGGACATTTTGCTTGGTGTGGGCCAGTTTAGGCCGAAGGGCCTATCTCCATGCTGTAGGACTCTATGACTCCATTACTTTGTTTTCTGTCTGCAATCAGTTTTCTATCTTTGTCAGTACATGCCCGCAATCCCATGAGCCTTAATTTTATACGCGATCCACTTTTGTGGGATTTATCAGAAGCCTTTTGAAAGTGCAAATGAAGCACATTAATCCAGAATTAAGAATCTAATGATGACTATGAATCCACTGTTGATTGTTGGAAAAACCCATCTGGTTCACTAATGTCCTTTAGGGAAGGAAACTGCCATCCTTACCTGGTCTGAAGTACATGTGTCTCCAGACCTACAACTATGTGGTTGACTTTAAACTGCTCTCTGGGCAATTAGAGATGGGCAATAAATGCTGCTGATCCAGTGACACCTTCATCCCGTGAATGAATAAAGAAAAAAGAATTCACTATCTCCCCTTATTAAATCCAATCCTTACATCATCAAACAATTCCAGTTGATTTGTTAAATATGATTTCCCTTCCCAAAATCCATGCTGACTCGATCCAATCCTGACACTGTTTTTCATTCGCTCAGCTATTAAATCTTTTATAATGGACTCAAGTATTTTCCCCAATATCAATATCAGGTTGACTGGTCTAAAATTCCATGTTTTTTCTCTCCCTCCCATTTTAAGTGTGAGGTTACATCAGCAACTCTCCAATCTGAATGACCTGTTCCAGGATCAATAGAATCTTGTAAGATGACCACCAATGTTTCCAAAATTTTTGAGCCATTTCCTGAATACCTAGGATGTTGATTATCAAACTTTAATCCCATCAATTTTCCCAAAATCATTTCCTTTTAAAAACTGATTTTCTCCAGTTCCTCCCTTGCTCTAGACCCTGTGAACACAACAATCTGGGGATGTTTTAGAGTCTTCCTTTGTGTACAAAAGTCCTGAATATATATTTAATTATACTGCCATCTTTTTGTTCTCATTATAACATTGTAAATTTTGTGTGCAACTTTCTTGAATGCCTTCTGGATGTTCATGTGAACAATACCCATTGACATTCCCTTATCTCACCTCTTTAATAAAATGTAGCCAGGTTAGTTAAAGGTGTTTAACCCTGAGAAAATCCATTTTGACTTTCTCGAATCAGTTCATATTTGTCAGACATTCTATCTCTAAAAAACAGATTCAATCACTTCCCAACAAGAGACATTCAATGGAGATGTTCATTGTGAATGAATTAGTAAACAGCTCGCACTGACACAAGGGACTGAACAGCCTCCTACTGTACTGGATCCTTCTCTGTCTCCTTGACTGAAACATTCAGAATAGGAACAGGAGCTGGGCTGCAGCTTCAACAATAAGTTCAATGTGGACGGATGGAGTGTCATTAATGGGGAATACACAGTGTACATTGTGTTCAAGAGCCCCTCGAAAAGACGTCTTTCTCTTTCTCCCTTTTCAGCTCCAGAGCCATCATGAAGGAGCTGAAAGGATCTTTGGTGAAGGTGTTTCCGGATGGTGATGGCTGTGTGAAGGGTTTCAACAGTGATTAATGATTGCAGCTCGTTGTTCAGTCTGCTCCTCCCCCACCACTGATCAAACCATGTAACCTCCTATCACACTGAGTGACATTGCAATCAATATCATAGTGTCAGTGCCAGCAAACAACAGCATCACAGTCTGACCCACTGGGACAGGCATCACTGCCTGACGTCAAAGAACGAAGCCTGTATCCCCTCCACAATCATAAACCGTACAGCATGAAAAACATAATGAGACCCAATCCCTTCTATTAAATACTGACTCCCAGAGAACCCCAGTCAGCACCAAGACAGAGGGAGGGCTGGGGGGAGGGGAGCGTAGGGCGGAGAAGAGAGAGAGAGAGAGAGAGAGAGAGAGAGAGAGATGGAATGGCCTCCTACTGTCCCTATTCCTTCTGTTCTGATGATGGTGTTGGTGTGTGTTAATGAGAAATTGAGTTCCTCTGTTGAAACTGCTCCTGATTTAATGATGGAGCTGGAAACCAGGAGAAGCTGCAGAAGCTTCAATTTCTAACCAGAAACTGCCCACTCGGCCTCTTGGACACCATGAGCTGGTTTGCTGTGCCCAGCACTGACACCTCCTTCCCCCCCCCGACAAGGCTCTGTCTGATTGGATTCTCATTGTTACATTTTCCCGGTTCTGGAGGAAATTCCCCCTCTCAGATTCACCATTTCCACTCACTCCCAAAACCTGACCCGAGATCTCCTATGATCCGGAGTGCACCTGTTCCTGTCCAATATCAAGTCGAATTATGACAATTGCTGTGGGGAAAGGATCTCTCTCTCTCTCTTTCTATCTCTCTCTCTCTCTCCCCCACCCCACTCTCTCTCTCTCTTTCTATGAGCTCCATCCCTCTCTCCATTTGAGCTGCTGAGGGTCTGATCTGAGCGAATTCCAGTGAATCCCATGGAAAATAATGTGAGATATTTGGAGTGTAAGTGTGATGAAGTAAATGTGAACCATTGCAGCAAAGACATTACAGATGGTTTGTACAGACAGCAAAGCCCAAACCAGAGCATTGTGTCAATCAACACAGAACTAATGAAAGCTTCAATAAAAACGGTTATTAATGTGATTCTCAGAGATGTGTCATAATTCTCGTTTCAAACAACTCTTACCCAGTGAGGGTCCTGAAAGGCCTCCTCCTATTCCAGAGATCTGTAGAATGTGTTCTGAACTCAAATTCCCATACTTCAAGAGATATTCCCAGATCTGAATCCTGGGATCACTCAGATAGTTTATACACACGCACACACACACACCCCACATCAGAAGTGGTCCCTCGCAGATAAGGATGACTCTCAGGGTGAGTCCATATGTGGCTAGACAGACTGATGTGGCGACAGCAGGTTCTGCTATATGTGGGGCACGTGGCGATCACGGTAAGGGGTAGATGGGGCATTGGTGTCGCAGAATGTTCCTTTCCCTGTTTTCGTCTGGCTTCCATTGTTTCTCCCGGTGGCGAGTCTCAAGGTGCTCGATGCTCATCCTCCACTTTAGACAGTTTTGGGCCAGTGAATCCCAGGTGTCTGTGGGAATGCTGCACTTCGCCAATGAGGCCCTGAGGGTATCCCTGAACCACTTCCTCTGTCCACCTGGGGCTTGCCTGCAGTTTCAAAGCTGGGAGTAGAGCACCTGCTTGGAGAGGCTTGTGTCGGTCATGCAGACGACATATCCAGCCCATTGTGGCCAATCAAGGGTGGTCAGTGCCTCAATGCTGGGGATGTTGGCCTGGTCGAGCATTAACTGGTATTTGTGTGTCTGTCTTCCCTGCTGACTCACAGGATCTTGTGAAGACAGCATTGGTGATACTACTCCAGTGCCTTGAGGTGCTTTCTCTGACAGTCCATGTCTCAGAGCCATATTGGAGGGTGGGAACCACCACAGCTCTGTAAACCATAAGCTTGGTGTCAGAACTGTTTTTGTTGTCCTTGAACACCCTTTTCCTCAGGCGGCTGAAGCCTGCGCTAACGCATTGAGGGTGATGTTGGATCTCTTCATCAACAATTGCTTTGGCCAACAGAAGATTTCTCTGGTATTGGAAGTGGTGAACATTTTCCTTATGGACCTTGATGATCAGGAGTTTGCTCCACAATGCCAGGCCAGGTTGGTGTAGGACCTTCATCTTGTGAATGTTTAGGGTGATACCCATGCTCTCATGTGACTCACTAAAGATGCTGACAAAGGTCTGGAGTACATTCTCTGAGATTACACACACACACGCATCATCTACATACTGCAGCTCGATGATACTGGTTGAGGTAACTTAGGTTTTGCCTTGAAGGCAATAGAGGTTGAATAATTTCCAACACTTTCTGTAAGTTAGCTCCACTCCAGCAAGGAGTTTGCTGGTGGTGAGGTGAATCAGTGCAACGAGGTAGAATGAGAATAGTGTCGGGGCGATAATGCAGCCCTGCCTGACATTGGTCCAAATGGGGAATGGGTCGGCGATGAAGCCATTTGTGATTGTGGAGCAGGTAAAGGATGATGACAAATATAATGGTGCAAACAAAGTGGAGAATGTAGGGGTCTCTCTCTCTCACACATGCACACGCACGCATACACACGCGCGCACACACACACACATAAACTCTCCCAGATTCTCTCACACTCTCTTCCACATACAGTGGGATAAGTGGAAGCAACAACTTGATAATAGACCACAGGATCTTTTCCAGCTGTAAGATGCAATGAATCCAGTGATGACTCTGAAACATTGACAAACGTCATAAAAACTCATCAGGTTCACTCATGTGCTCTGGGAAGGAAATCTGACATTCTTATCTGATCTGGCCTCCATGTGGTACCAGAGCCAATGATGAAGCAGGAGAAGCTCCTTGCAGGAAAATCTACATCAGAGCAGTGGGAGTCTTTCCAAATGAAATAGTGAGAGTGCAGGGCCAACATGTTCCTGTAAAGGTGAAGAATGGGACCAAGGCCAGAGAACCTTGGATATCAAGGGATGGACAGGATTGGAGAAGGAAAAAGGGGAACGTTTATGGCAGTTGGTGAGGACTCAGCATTGTACTGAAGATCAGAGGGACCTCAGTGAGTATATCCAAAAATCTCTGAAGGTAGCAGGACAGGGTGATATGGTGGTTCAGAAGACAAATGGGATAATTTCCTTTATTAGAATATAAGAGCAAGGTTGGTGGGGGGGAGATGGTTAGTGGTGGGGGGTTATGCTAGAACTCCATAAAGCACTGGTTAGGCCATAACTGGAGTATTGTGTGTAGTTCTGGTCACCATATTATGGGAAGGGTGTGGTTGTACTCCAGAGGGGGCAGAGGGGATTTCCCAGGATGCAGCCTGGCCTGGAGGGTCTGAGCTATGAGGAAAGATTTGAAAGGCTGTGGTTGTTTTCCTTGGAGCAGTGAAGGCTCAGAGGGGACCTGATGGAGGGCTACAGGACTATGAGGGGCAGAGAGAGAGTGGATAGGAATGCATTCTTTTCATAAATTGGCTAAACTGGGATTAAAAATAGGTTAATTACACGAACATCTGTTGTTTGAAAAATATTGGAATTAATCATTAAGGGAACAGTAATAATAATAAAAATATTAAGGCTGACTAATTTTTTAGAGTTTATCATAAAAGACCCACCAGAGTGGATCGAGGGGATCCAGTAGATGTGTTGTAATTGGACTTCCAGAAGGTGTTCAGCAAGGTGCCCAACAGAAAGTTAAATGATAAGAGCCCATGGAGTTTGAGGTTGTGTATTGACATGGATAGAGAACAGGCAAATGGACAGGAAACAGAGAGTGGGAATAAGGGAGTTCCTTTTCAGGTTGGTGACCTGTGACCAGTGATGTTACACAGGGATCAGTGCTGGGACCACAACTATTTACAATATTTATCAATGATGTGGAAGAAGCAAGTGAATGTACTGTAGCCACAATTACAGGTGGCACAAACCGAGGTGGGAAAGGCAAGTTGCAAGAGTGATACAAACAATTATCAGATATTTATTGGTGAGGTCAGTGAGGAAAGGTTGGCAGATGAAGTTTCATGTGGGACAATGTGAAGTTGTACCTTTTGGAAGGGAGAACAAAACAACAGAATATTATTTAAATGGAGAAAAACTGAGAAAGGTGCAAATGAAAGTGCCTGAAACACAGAAAGTTAGCGCACGGGAGCAGCAGGGAATCAGGAAAGCTATTGGGATGTTGGCCCTTATTTCAAGGGGATTTCAAGGGGAAGTGTAGGGAATTCTTACTGCCAATGTACAAGGTGCTGGTGAGACCACAGCTGGAGTGGTGTGAACAGCTTTGGTTGCCTTTTTTATGAAACATATTATTTCACTGGAGGCAGATCAGAGAGTGTTCACTGGGATGATCATCAGGGTGGAGGGGCTGTCTTATGAGCAATGGTTTGAAATCTGCTTGCTGGAGTTTAGGAAAATGAATCGCAATCTCATTGAAACATATAGGATTCTTAAGGGTCTTGACAAGATAAACAGTAAGAGGATGTTTCCCCTCATGGAGGGTAAGGTCTCCACAGACAGAAAAGCATTAGGTAACCACCAGGGAGACATAGGCAGGATACAGAACATGTGAGGACCTGAAAGCTAAATATTTTAATACAAGGAGCTTGACTGGTAAGGCAGATGAACAAATAACATTGATCAGCACATGGGAATATGACATTGTTGCAATCACTGTGACACAGTTGGAGGAAGGACAGGACTGGCAGCTTAACATTCCAGGGTAAAGAAGTCTCAGGTGGGATGGAGGGATGCAACAGGGAGTTGGGGGCATTACATTATTCATAGAGGAAACCATCACTGCAGAAATGAGGGAGGATGTCTTAGAAGCGTCTTCAAATGTGGCCATCTGGGTTGACTAAGAAATAAAACAGGTGCCATCACTTTGCTGGGATTATACTGCAGGCTCCCCAATAGTCAGATGGAGATAGAAGAGCAGATATGCAGGCAAATCACAGAGAGATGTGAGAGGAATAGGGTTATATTAGGAGAGAATTTCAACTTTGTGAACATTAGCTGGGATCGCCTTTATGTGAAAGGATAAGAAAGACTGTCAGGATAAGAAAGAAGCATATGTCACATACAGAGAATTAAAAGCAGGGGAGACTCTTCAGAAATATAGTGGGGTGCTTAAAAAGGAAATTCTGAGGACAAAGAGGTGTCAGCACAGGTAGACAGGATGGGGATGAAGGCATACGGGATGCGTGACTTCATCAGCCAGGGTGCAGAAGTTAGGAAAAAGGAAGTTTAGTGATGCTTTACAGAGCCCTGATCAGGCCACAGCTGGAATACTGTGTGCAGTTCTGGTCACCACACTATCAGAAGGACATGGTTGCACTGAAGAGGGTACAGAGGAGATACACCAGGACATTGCCTGGGATGGAAAGTCTCAGTTATGAGGAAAAACTGGATCAGCTGGGTTTGTTTTCCCTGGAGCAGGGGAGGCTAAGGGGTGCACTTGATTGAGGTACACAAAATTATGAAAGGCAAAGACAAAGTAGATCATGTGATTCTGCACTGGATGAATGGTGCTCTGGCTGGAGACTGCACTGAATGAGTGAGCCTTGACAGCAATCACTGGGCCCTGACTGATTCTTTCCCTGCAGGAAGGGATCCAGTGGATTGTCATCATTGGACTCGATATTGGCCCGGAACAGGTCCACTCTGGGTCAAAAGGAAAATCAGGTCAGGTTTTGGGAATGACCGGGATGTCTGGATCTGAGAGCCAAAGACTGGCCGGATGTAAGAAGGAAGATTGTGGTTTTAGGTTCCAGGATGATGTAACCAAATTGGTCAGATGGGCATATCATGGAAGATGGAATTTAACCGTGATAAATGTGAGTTGATGCATTTTGGAAAAAGTAACAATGAGAATCCAGGAAAATGTAACAATGAGAATCCAGTCAGACAGAGACTAGTTAGGAAGGGAGGGGTGTCGGTGCTGGGCACAGTAAACCAGCTCATGATGTCCAAGAGGATGAGTGGGCAGTTTCTGGTTAGAAACTGAAGCTTCTGCATCTTCTCCTGGCTTCCAGCTCCATCATTAAATCAGAAGCTGTTTCAACAGAGGAATCCCATTCTCATCAACAGACACTGACATCATCATCAGAACAGAAGGAATAGGACAGCAGGAGGCCATTTAGCCCCTCTCCCCTCTCTCTCCCCCATTACTCCCTTGCTGTCTCCCTCTCTCTCCATGCTCTGTCTCTCTATTTTGTTGCTGAGTTCTATGTTTATGGGGATTCAGACTCTCTTCTTTGATGTCAGGCAGTGACGCCTGTCCCAGTGTGTCAGACTGTGATGCTGTTGTTTGCTGGCACTGACACTATGATATCGATTGCAATATTACTCAGTGTGACAGGAGGTTACATGGTTTGATCAGTGGTGGGGGAGGAGCAGACTGACCAAGGAGCTGCAATCATTAGTCACTGCTGAAAATCTTCACACAGCCCACACCGAGAGATTCAGTATGGATATAAAAGGGATCAGACATATTTAACTCACTCAATTACATTTTTAAATGAGGTCACCAATGTGGGAGACAAGGGAATGTCGTTGCATGCTTTTCCTATGAACTTCCAGAAGACATTCAAGCAAGTTTGGCACCAGAATGATAATGTTATAATGGGAACAAAAAGATGGCAGAATAATTAAATGTATATTCCGGATCTTTGTACACAAAGGAAGACTCAAATATATCACAAACATGTTGGAATCACAGGGTCTAGAGTGAAGGAGGAACTGCAGGAAATGAGTTTTATTAGGTAAAAGGTTTTGGGAAAATTGATGGGATTAAACTTTGACAAATCCACAGGAACCAACAAGCTGCTTCTTAGAGTACCTGCGTAAGTGCCCAAGTACTGGACAGTCCTGACAGATTGGAGAGTTGATGATGTAACATTGCTATTTAAAATGCGAAGGAGAGAGAAAACAGGGAATTTTAGTCCAGTCAGCCTGACGTTGATATTGGGGAAAATACTCGAGTCCATTGTAAAGATTTAATAGCTGAGCATGTGGAAAACATTGACAGAATTGGACACAGTCAGCATGCATTGTTGAAAGGGAAATCATGCTTAACAAATTGACTGGAATTGTTTCAGGATATAACTGGTGGATTTGATAAGGGGGAGCCAGTGGGTATGGTTTATCTGGACTTTCAGAAAGTTTTTCATAAATCCCTGATAAGATACCAGTGTGTAAAATTAAGGTAAAATTAATCGTATACAATGTACTGATATAGATAGAAAACTGGTTGAGGAGAAATAAAGAGGCCTTTTTCTGAAAGGATACTGTATGCCTAGACTCCAGCTATTCACAATATCTCCTACTGATTTAGATGAAGGAACTTCAGTATAACAGCTCCAAGTTTGCAGATGTCACAAAGCTGTGTGGGAGAGTCAGCTTTAAGGAGGATGCAGAGATGCTTCAGTGTGATTTGGACAAATTGAGTGAGGGACAGATAAAATACAATGTGGCTAATATGACATTAACCAGTTTAGTAGCAAAAACAGTGAGGAAGATTATTATTTGAATGGTGACAGATTGGGAATGGGATGTGCAATGAGACCTGGGTGTCCGTGTATATAGGTCGCTGAAAGTAAGTGTGCAGGAGCAGCAGGCGGTGAAGAAGGCAAATGGTACATTGGATTCATCACAAGAGGATTCAAGTACAGGAGCAGGGATGTCTTGCTGCAGTTATACAGGGCTTTAGTGATATCATGCCTGGAGTATTCAATTCAAAATTAGTTCGCAGAGGGTGGAGGCAAAAAGCTGTCTGTGTGACTGGCTCCAGTGTGCAGTGTGATACTATAGGGATCAGTGCTGGGTGCCTTATTATATGGAAACAATGTTGATGAGCATGTGAGGGGGGAATAATCAGTAAATTTCTAAATGATGCAAAAATTAGCCGGTTGTACGAAGGAAGAAAGAAGGTGGTTTTAAGTTCCAGGATGATATAACCAGATTGGTCAGATGGGCACATCATAGCAGATGGAATTTAACCCTGATAAATGTGAGTTGATGCATTTTGGAAAAGATAACAAGATAAGGCATTACTCAATGAATGGCAGGACATGAGGAAGCTCACAGCAACAGAGGGAACCTGCGATGGCTGGACATGTTAATGGGACAATTAAGAAAAGAGGTGGGAGACCTGCCTTCATCAGTTGAAGCATAAATTAAAAGAGCAGGGAGGATGTATTAGAGCTAAACAGAACTTTGGTTAGGCCACAGCTGGAGTACTGTGTGCAGCTCTGGTCACCACACTATGGGAAGGATGTGATTGTACTGGAAGAGGTGAAGAGGATATTCACCAGTAAGTTGCCTGGGATGGAGCAGTTCAGTATGGAAGAGAAGGCGGAGAAGCTTGGGTATTTTCTTCGAGCAGAATGTTGAGTGGGGACCTGATAGAGATGTATAAGGTTATGAGGGACATGGAGCAGATGGATAGAAAGCTGAAGGGTCAATAGCAAGTTGGCTCACATTCACTATGAAAGGCAGGAACTTTACAGAGGACTTGAGGAAATGTTTTTTCAACCAGAGGGTGGGGGTCTGGAATACACTGCCTGTGAGGGCAGTTGATGTGGGAAACCTCAAAATCTTTAAAAAGTACTTGGCTGAACACCTGAAATGTCCTGGCATTCAAGGCTATGGGACTCATGTTGGAATGTGGGATTAATGCAGGTTTAGTGCAGTTTGGCAGATACAGATTCAATGGGCTAAAGAGTCTCTTCTGTCCTGTATGATTTTATGATTTGATAGTGTGTGAGCACAGGTCTGAGCTGAATAAGCGGCCATGATCATACTGAAGGGCAGACCAGGCACGAAGGGCTGAATGTTCAACTCCTGCCTCTAGTTTCTATGTTTCTATGTTTGAGAGCCTGGCTCCTCAGTCCTGACTGCTCTGAGCTGCTGTGATTGTCACTGATTGGACACTTATTATTAGATATTCTGACCACAGCAGAAAGCCCCAGTGTAAAAAATAACTGCAAAGACTGTCAGATCGCAAGGTTGAAACTTCACCAATAGAGGAAGTGAAAAAGGAGCTTGGAGCAGCTGGATGTTTGTTACTGAGACGGGAGAAAACTGTGAACTGACAGCACTCCGTGGAATCTGACAGAACAGGAGGGGGCCATTCACCCCATCGTGCCTGTGAGTGACCCAAGTAGTCTCACTGTCACTCTCTCTCCCCATAACACAGCAAATCTTTCCTTATCAGCTTGATGTCTAATTCCGTCTTTTAGATCTGGGTCCAATGGCATGATGCTGTCCCTAACCTGGGCTCTAAATTTGCATCTCATTCATTCACTGGGAGCAAACTGCATGGATTTGGGAAATGGAGCTTTGGACTCTGAACATTCTCTCTTGTCGCCTGAAAGACACTTCATGTTGGGGGACAGTTCCATGACCTGACAGTGCATTCCTACCTTGCTCACTTTCCCATTCTGTGCCTGGAAGCCTGGAGCCTGTAAGCAGGATATTCAACTACAAGAGCCATCTCTACTTTATACAAATCTGTCCCACTGCTCTAATTTAGATAGACTTTGAACAAACCTGGCAAGTAAAAACTGCAATCAATGAGGCACTGTGGGTGGTCAATAGAAGCAGCATTGTACCCCAGCAAAATCTGCATCCTCATTTCCCAATGTATCCTCCACTCAACCATTACATAAACCATGGTTCAATGGAGAGTGCAGGAGCAGCATGAGGCAAACCTGAAAATGTGTTAGTTTAGTGAAGCTACCAAACAGTATGACCTCCATACCAATCAGCATAAGCAGCAAATCATAGAGTCATACAGCATTGGGTCCAAATCATCCATGCTGAACAAGCATTCAATTTCACCTAGTCCCATTTGCCAACATTTGTCCCACATCTCTCTAAAAGCTTCCTATTCATATAACCATCCAGATACCTTTTAAATGTTGTAATTCTACCAACCTCCACCACTTCCTCTGGCAGCTCAATCCATACATACACTGTGTGAAAAAATGGTTTTTCGGTCTATTTCAAACCTTTCCCCTCTCACCTTAAGCCAATGCTCTCTCATTTTGGACTCCCCCACCCTGGGGAAAAGACCTTGCCTATTTACCTTATCCATGCCTCTCATGATGTGATAAACCCCTGTAAGGTCACCCCTCAGCTTCAGCGAAAATAACCTCAGTCTATTCAGCCCCTCCCTTTCGCGCAATTCTTCCAACTCTGGCAACATCCTTGTCAATCTTTTCTGGACCCTTTCAAGTTTCACAACATCCTTCCTCTAGCAAGGAGACCAGAACTGAATGCAATATTCAAAAATTGGCCTAATTAATGCCTTGTACAGCTGCAGCATAACCTCCCAACCCTTATACTCCATACGCTGACGAACAAAGGCAAGCATACCAATTGCCTTCTTCACTGTCCTTTCTACCTTTTACTCCACTTTCAAGGAACTATGAACCGACACTTCAAGGTCTCTTCACTCAGCAACACTTCCCAGGACTTTACCATTTGGCATTTAAGTCCTGCCCTGATTCACTTTCCCAAAATGCAGCACCTCATCTTTATCTAAATTAAATTTCATTTGCTGTTACTCAGTCCACTTGTCCATCTGATCAAGATCCTGTTGGACTCTGAGGTAACATTCTTTGCTGTCCACTATGCCTCCAATTTTGATGTCATCTGCAAATTTACTGACCATACCTCCTTATGTTCACATCCAAATCATGGACAGTTGATAGGCAAAGTTGCAGTAAGTGTGATGGTTTGAAGTGTGGCTACCAGGTATTTTAATGCAAGAAGTTTCAGGAATAAGGGCGATGAACTTTGAGCATGGATCAGTACTTGGAACTATGATGTTGTGGCCATTATGGAGAGTCAGATATCACAAGGGCAAGAATGGTTGTTGGATGTTCCAGGGTTTAGATGTTTCAAAAAGAATAGGGAGAGAGGTAAAAGAGGTGGGGAAGTGTCATTGCTAATCAGGGATAGTATCACAGCTGCAGAAAGGAGGTTGGAAAGGAGGGTTTGTCTACAGAGTTAGTATGATGGAGGTCAGAAACAGGAAAAGAGTAGTCATTTTATTCAGAGTTTTTAACAGAACGCCCCAATTGCAACAGAGACACAGAGGAGCAGAGTGGGAGGCAGATTTTGGAACGGCGCAGAACTAACAGGGTTGTTGTCATGGGTGACTTTAACTTTCCAAATATTGATTGGAACCTCCTCAGTTCAAATAGTTTGGATGCAGCTGTTTTTGTCAGGTGTGTCCAGGAAGTATTCTTGACTCATTATGTAATTAGGCTGATTAGAGGGGAGGCCATATTGGATTTGGTTCTTGGCAACAAACTCGGCCACGTGTCAGATCTCTCGGTGGGAAAACATTTCGGTGATAGTGATCACAACTCCCTGACCTTTACTATCGTCATGGAGAGGGATAGGAGCCGACGGTATAGAAAAGCATTTAATGGGGGAAGGGGGAATTACAATGTTATTAGGCAGGAACAAGTCACCTAAATTGGGAACAGATGTTCTCAGGGAAATGCAGGACAGAAATGTGGAGGTTGTTTAGGTCGCACTTGCTGATTATACTGGATAGATTTATCCCACAGAGCAATGGTGGGATAAAGGAACCTTGGGTGACAAGGGATGTGGAGCATCTAGTCAAGAGGACGAAGGAAGCTTACTTAAAGCTGACGAAGCAAGAATCAGACAGGGCTCATGAGGGTTACAACGTAGCCAGGAAGGAATTGAAGAATGGACTTAGCAGAGCTAGAAGGGGGCATGAAAAAGCTTTATTGTGTAGGATTAAGGAAAACCTCAACGTGTTCTCCACTTCTGTGAGGAACAACAGAATGACCAGAGTGAGGGCAGGGCCAATCAGGGATCGTGAAGGGAACATGTGCCCGGAGTTGGAGGAGGTAGCGGAGGTCATTAATGAATACTTTGCTTCAGTACTCACTACTGAGATAGACCTCGACCTTTGTGAGGACAGCGTGAAACAGGCTGATATGCTCAAATACGTTGATGATAAGAAGGAGGATGTTCTGAAAATTTTGAAAAATAATATCAGGATAGATAAGTCCCCTAAGCCCAGATGGGATATACCCAAGATTACTATCGGAAGTGAGAGAAGGGATTGCTGCACCGTTGGTGATGATCTTTGCATCCTCACTGTCTACTGGAGTAGTGCCAGATGGTTGGAGGGTGGAAAATGTTATTCCCTTGTTCAAGAAAGCAATGATCCTGGGAATTATAGACCAGTCAGTCTTACATTTGTGGTGGACAAATTATTGAAGGGAATTCTGAGAGACAAGGATTTATGATGACTTGGAATACCATAGTTTGATTGGAGTTAGTCAGCATGGCTTTGGGAGGGCTAGGTCATGCCTGACAAGCCTTAGTGAATGCTTTGAGGATGTGACAAAACACATTGATGAAGGTAGAGCAGTGGATGTCGTGTGCATGGATTTTAGCAAGGCATTTGATATGGTTCTCTATGGTAAACATATTCCAAAAATAAGGTGGCATGGGTTACACGGAAATCTGGCTGTCTGATTATAGAATTGGCTGGCCCGTAGAAGACAGAGAGTGGGGTAGTAGATGGAAAATATTCAACCTGGAGCTTGGTAACCAATGGTGTTCTGCAGGGATCTATTCTGGGATCTCTGCTGTTTGTGATTTTTATAAATGACTTGAGTGAGGAAGTGGAAGAGTGGGTTAGTAAGTTAGCTGATGACATGAAGGTTTGTGGAGTGGGGATAGTGTGGAGGGCTTTTGGAGTTTGCAACGGGATACTGACAGGATGCAGAGCTGGGCTGAGACGCGGCAAATGGATTTAAACCTGGAAAAGTGTGAAGAGATTTGTCTTGGAAGGTTGAATTTGACTGCAGAATACAGGGTGGATGGCAGGATTCTTAGCAGTGTGGATGGACAGAGGAATCTTGGGGTCCATGTCCATAGTTCCCTAAAAGTTGGCACCGAAGTTGAAAGGTTTGTAAAGAAGGCATATGGTGTATTGGCTTTCATTAGCAGCGGGATTGAGTTGAAGAGCCATGAGGTTATGCTACAGCTCTATAGAGCCGTGATTAGACTACACTTGGAATATTGTGTTCAGTTCTGGTCGCCTCATTATAGGAAGAATGTTGAAGCTATAGAGAGGATGCAGAGAAGATTTACCAGGATGCTACGTGGAGGGCATGTCTTATGAAGAAAGACTGAGGGAGCTAAGGCTTTCTCATTGGAACAAAGAAGGATTACAGGTGATTTGATAGCGGTGTATAAGGTAATGAGAAACATAGATCGAGTGAATCACCAGAGACAATTTTCCCAGGGCAGAAATGGCTATCATGAGGAGGCACAATTTAAGGTGATTGAAGGAAGGTATAGGGGGGATGTTGGAGCTTAGTTCTTTACACAGACAGTGGGTGTTTGCGTGGAATGCACTGCCAGAGGCTGTAGTAGAGTCAGATACATTAGGGACATTTAAGCGACTCTTGAATAGGCACATGGATGATAATAAAATTAAAGGTATATCGGATAGATTGATCTTCGAATAGGATAAAAGGTTGGCACAACCTCGAAGGCCAAAGGGACTGTACTGTGCTGTACTGTTCTGTGTTCTGTGTTCGATGTTCTACAAATGACAAAAAGCACTTTATCCTTCACTGATCCTTTTGGCACACCACTGGTCACAGGCCTCCAGTTCAGAAAGCATCCCTCCACCACAACCCAGTCTTCTGTTGCCTTCAAGCCAGTTTTCTATCCATGTGGCTTTTTGTCCCTGTATTCCATGTGATATAACCTTGCTCAGCAGAATATCAAGAGGAACCATGTCGAACACCTTAATGAAGACTATATAGACCACGTTCATCACTCTGCCTTCATCAATCCTATTACTTCTTCAAAAAGCACAATCAAGTTCATGAGACATGATTTTCCAGGCACAAAGCCATGTTGACTATCCCTGATCAGTCCTTGCCTTTCCAAATACATGCGCAACCTGTCCCTCAGGATTCCCTCCAATAATTTGGCCACCACCAAGATCAGGCTTACCAGTTTATAGTTCTCTGGCTTATCCTTCCCAACTTTCTTAAACAGTGGCATCACGTTAGCCAACCTCCAGTCTTCCGGCACCTCATCTTTGGCCATTGCAGATACAAATATCTCGGCAAGGGGGCCAGCAATCCCTAGCTCCCACAGTGTTCCAGTGCACACCTGACCAGGTCCCAGGGACGTATCCACCTTTATGAGGTTTAAGATTTCCAGCAGATCCTGCTCTGTAATATGAACATTTTTTCAAGAAGTTACAATTTATTTCCCCAAGTTCCCGATGTTCCATATCCTTCTCCATGGTAAACACTGATGCAAAATACTCATTTGCGATAGAAAGTGCTAAGTGATTCCACAACCAGCGGCCCAGATCTCTGCTCTGTAGTCCTGCCATATCCACTCGTGAATGATTGCGGACAATTAAAGAACTCAGTGGAGATGGGGTGCGGGGGGGGTGAGGGGGTCCATAAATATCCCATCCTCAATGATAGAAAAGCCTCACACATCAGTGCAAAAGATAAGGCTTCAGAAACCGCAGCAATCTTCAGCCAGAATTGCCCAGTGGATGATCCACCTTGGCCTCGTTCAGTGATCCCCAGGATCACATACATCAGTGTTCACCCAATTCGATGCACTCCACGCAACATCAAGAAATTGTTGGGGGCTGCAACCATTGGAGATGGTTGGAGACTGCAAAGGCTATGTGCCCTGACAATATTCTGGAAATAGGACTGAAGACTTGTGCTCCAGAACTTGCTGCTCCCCTACGCAAGCTATTCAAGGACAGCTAGAACACTGGTATCGAACTAACAATGTGAAAAATTGTCCAGATATGTCCTGGACGTCAATAGTAGGACAAATCCAAATTACCATCTCCTCAGCCAACTCTCAATCATCAATAAAGCAATGGAAGTTGTCTCAACAGTGCTATGAAACAGCATCTGCTCAGCAATAAACTGGACAGTGATTCTCAGTTGGGTTCTGCCAGGGCCAGTCAACTCCTGACCTCATTACAGCCTTGGTGCAAACATGGACAAAAGAGCTGAATTTCAAAGGTATGGTGAAAGTGACAGCCCTTGGCATCAACATCAAATTTTATTGAATGTGGTATCAAGGAGCCCAGGCAAAACTGGAATTAATGGATATCAGGGGACAAACTCACCACTGGTTAGAGTCCTACCTGGTACATAGGAAGATGTGGTTGTTGGAGGTCAGTCATCTCTGCAGGCGTTCCTCAGGATAGTGTCACAGGCCGAATCATCTTCAGCTGCTTTATCAATGACCTTCCCCCCATTATATGATCAGAGTAGCGATGTGCAATCAGTGGCGAGCAATGTCCAGCATCACTCACAATTCCTCAGATACTGAAGCAGTCTATGTTCAAAAATGGTAGGATCTGGACAATATCCAGGCTTGGGCAGACAAGTGGCAAGTAACATTCACCGACACAAATGCCAGCTAATGGCCAATCCAACAAGAGAGAATTTAACCAATGGCACTTGAATTTAAATGGCGTTACTACTATTGAGTTCTTCACTATCAATATCCCAGTTGTAAACAGAAACCTGACTGATCTCACCAAATAGTTAGAATGGCTTCATGAGAAGGTCCGAGATTAACAATCCTGCAGCAAGTAACTCACCTCCTGACTCCCCAAGCCTTGTCCAGTATCCACAAGGCACAAGGCAGAGTGTGATGGAATATTCTCGATTTGCTTGGATGGGGTCAGCTCCAACACCATCCAAGAATCCTGACATCACTCAGGATGTAACAGCCAACTTGATTGGCACAACATCCACACATATTTACCCACCCCCACCCCACCCCACAACACCAATGCTCAGTAACAGCAATGTGTACAATCTATAGGATGCCCTGCAGAAATCCATCAATGCTCCTGAGACAGGACCTTCCAAATCCACAACCATATCCATCTAGTAGGTCAAGGACATCAGATACATGGGAATTACCTGCAAATTCCCCTCCAAGTCGCTTACCATCCTGACTTGGAAATGCGTCACCATTCCTTTACTGCTGCTGAGTCAAAATTCTGGAATTCCCACCCCAAGGGCATTGTGGGTACACATATTGCACATGGACTGCAGTTGTTCAAGAAAGCAGCTCTTCATCATCTTCTCCAGGATAATTTGGGATGGCGAATACATATTTGCCGAGCCAACAATATTTGCATCCAGTGAATGAATTTAAAGAATTTATTAAAATATGAGAAATATGATTGGGAAGTGGAGCTCAGGGTTCCAAACTTACCCTCTGCTGTCCTGAGGTCCATGTTTACTGGTCTCTGTTGGAGGGTCCAGTGGGACATGGGCACCATGATGGATATGGTACTCAGTTTCTTTCTGTTGTACTTGTGTGATGGTCCAGCCGTCATCCCAGTAAAACAGCCTAACCCGGAGTCTGACCATGAAAGGGGAAGGGGAAGGGGAAGGGGAAGGGCTAGGGGAAGGGGAAGGGGAAGGGGAAGGGGAAGGGGGAGGGGAAGGGATTAGGATATGTTGTGAATTGAGAGGATAGGTCAGTGGGTCAGAGCCTGTCCTGTCCCTCCAGCTCACACTGATGGCCTGAGGATCTCCTCTCTCTGCTGGACCTTCATGGAATGAGGTTTTTTACCAAACCAGTCCCCAGTGAGAATAGGCCAACAGCACAGAACTGCCCTTCACTTGACAAGAATCTGTCCATCTTCCAGAGAGAGGCTAAACCTTGGTCAATGTGGGAAATGGGGCCTTACTCCAGGGGAAGACATGCCTCTGGGGTCAAGGGTTAATATCCATGAGTGGGGCAGAGCAGAGGTAGATTTACCATCACCAGCTGGGAGACTGTGGGAAAGAGAGAGGAAGAGTGCATGAGGGAATGGCGGAGGAGGGTCTGTACAGTGTGAGATGGGTGGAAGGAGCAAGAGAGAGGTAGTGGGAGGTAGAGATGATGGGATTAAGGGATAGAGGAAGAGAGAAGTAGGGTGTGAGATATTGTGACTGAAAGGGAGGGAGATAGAGAGAGGGAGAGAGAGAGTCAGAGTGTCAGAGAAGGACAAAAAGAGACAGGCTGAGTGTGAGACAGAATGAGGGAGGGAGAGAGAGTAGAGAGGGAGGAAAAGAAAAAGAGGGAGGAACAGAAAGGGACTGATAACCGGGTAGAGGTTTTCAATAAGAGCGAGATAAGGAGTCTGTGAGTGAGATGGTAAGAGATGGAGATTATGAGACAGACTGAGGGAAAGTGAGGGAGTTAGAGAGAGTGGCTATGGGACAGTGTGTGTGTGTGAGAGAGAATGAGAGACAGACTGAGAGAAAGGGAGAGATAGAGAAAGAGATGGAAGATGAAAGACAGAGAGAGAAAGAGAGAGAGAGGTGGAGGAGAGAGAGCGAATCAGTTTCTGGTAACCACAGAGGCATAGGGTTGTAACACATCGAAGCACACCCTTCGGTCCAACTCGTAAATGCCAACCAGATATCCTGAATTAATCTTGTCTCATTTGCCAGCATTTGACCCATATCCATCTCAACCCTTCCTATTCATGTCTTTTACCACTTCCTCTAGCAGCTCATTGCATACACGCACCACCTTCTGTGTGAAAAAGTTGCCCCTTAGGTCTCTTTTAAATCTTTCTCCTCTCACCTCTAGTTTTGGTCTCCCTTACCACGGGAAAAAAATCGTTTACTATTGGTCCTTTCCATGCCCCATGACTTTATACACCTCTACAAAGTCACCCTTCAGCCTTGACCATTCCAGGGAAAATAGCGCCAGCCTATTCAGCCTCTCCTTAAAGGTCAATCCCTCCAAACCCTGGAAATATTCTTGTAAATCTATTCTATATACTTTCAAGTGTAACAACATCTTTCCTGTAGCAGGGAGACGAGAATTGAATGATGTATTCCAACAGTGGTCTAACCAATGTCCTGTACAGCCGCAACATGAAATCACAGCTCCAATAAAAACCAAAATAACTGGATGCCGAAAATCAGAATCAAAAATAGAAATTGCTGGAAAAGCTCAGCAGACCTAGCAGCACCCGTGGGGAGGAATCAGAATTAACATTTCGGGTCCAGTGATCCTTCCTCAATTTTAAAAAAGGGTCACTGGACCTGAAACATTAACTCTGATTCTCTCCACAGATGCTACCATACCTACTGAGCTTTTCCAGCAATTTCAGGTTTTGTTCCAATACTCAATGCTCTGACTAATAAAGGCCAGTGTCCCAAATACCTTCTTCACTAACCTGTCAACCTGTGACTCTACTTTGAATGAACTATGAAGCTGCACCCCAAAATCTCTCCCTAGGACCCTCCCATTAAGTGTATAAGTCCTGCCCTGGTTTGTCTTACCAAACTGCAGCACCTCACATTTATCTAAATTAAACACCATCTGCTACTCCTGAGCCAATTGGCCCATCAGATCGAGTTCCCATTATACCTTGATGTAACCTTCTTCACCGTCCATTACACTACAGTTGCCCAAGGCTGGCATCAAACCTTGGTTTATGGTGCTGTGAGGCAGCAGTGATAAACACTGAGCCACCATGTCACCCTGAATAGCTTCCCACCTTGGCATGGATGAGAGAAATGGTCAGGAATCAAAATTGGCAGGAGAGCAGAAGAGAAAGCAATTGCTATTAAATTTATTCACTAAGTTATAAAATATTCTTAAACAGAACAATTATAACAAACCAGGATAAAATCTCCTTTCTCCTAACTATTTTTTAATCTCGAAAAATTTCCTTAGTTACTAGATCAAGTCCAGTTCCCAGAGTAATTTAAATGTACAGCACTTCCATCTACAAATGAACCAGCTGCAACATAAAGAAATTTGCCAACTTCCAAGTAGCACTCATGTCCCTGGATGTTTCAGTTTCTTGTTAAATAGGATCCCTTTTGATCTTTTGTACCTTTACTTGGATTCATTATTATTCTTTTTTTATTTTCCTTTTAAGAATATCCCATTTTGGTCATAGCTCATGTAACTTTTCAATGAAAAGTTAATTTTGAAGATCAATAATTAATTCTTCAAGAAGTACTGTATTAACCTCCATTACACTTCTCTAGCAGGAAGTGCTCAATTTCACTGATTAATCAGGACGATATTCACATTGACCAGGTTTGATTTTTTTTTAAACAATGTTGTAGAGTCAATTTAACTTGAATTATCTGGAAGAGCATGAATATCTGCAACCATATATGAGCAGCTGCAATTGTAAGTTACAAATACAGCTCCAAGAGACCAGAGTCACCTCAGACAAGGAACATGAGTGCACTTCAATTTGTTTATAATGACAGAAGGTCAAAAATACTGAAACAATTCTTTTCCCTTTCAAATTGCTTTTCTGGGGAAGAAACAACACGAGACCACAAACGTCTGTATCAAGGCAATTATTCCTGCAATTTAAATGATACAATACTACAGGTTATACTGTCAAAAAGAATATGGCACAATATTCGAGCAAGTCACAATGTTCCCAAAAAAGACATTTTCAGGCTGCAATTACTGATGTCAATGGAATTTATAAAAATAGTCAATTGAGGACCACAATTTTTTAAAAGTCTACCACGGATCCATCACAGGAAGTCACTGCAAACAATGCTAAATCAGAAAGAGTAAAGTCAGAGCAGTGCTAGAGGCCAAGGACAAATAGCTAATAGTTTATAACAACATAAAGAGCTGAAGTGGTCATATTACTCAATCACATGAAAGGGGATAAATTAAAATGAACTGAACACAGGATACAATTTTACATTAAATTACCTCACAGCACCAGGGACCCAGCTTCAATTCCAGCCTCAAGTGACTGTCTGTGTGGAGTTTGCACATTCTTCCTGTGTCTGCATTGGTTTCCTCTGGGTGCTCTGGATTCCTTCCACAATCCAAAGTCCAGGTTAGGAGAATTGGAAATCTAAATCACCCATAGTGTTCAGGAATGTGTAGGTTAGTTCCATCAGTCAGCGGTAAATGTAGAATAATAGAGTGGGGGAATGGGTCTGGGTGGGATGCTCTTCGGAGGGTTGGTGTGGACTTGTTGGGCCGACTGGCCTGTTTCCACACTGTAGGGATTCTATGATTCTAAAACTTAAAATTTATAAATGAGAATTGAATAAGAAAAGAACGAGTAAACATAGGAATCATTCCAGCTTAAAAAGGAGCCCTAAATTTTAAATTAAATTTTAATTCAATTAAATAAATAAAAAAGGGTTGTTTAGAGGGTGGCAATGAAGGTTGGTATTTTATAACGGCAGCATATTTGAGTTTACAGAGAGCATCACAATTGTGTATAATTCCATGTACAATAAGTTAATTAATCAAGAAACTTTAACATGGAGCTGCTGAACTGGAGTCCAACATTTTAATAGATTCCAAGCCAGTTGATGAGATTGAAATCAAAACATATTTCCTTTTGTGGAAGGAGTTTATTGACTTCCTTGACCTTACCCCTCTGATCCCACACTGAGTATGAAAGATGCTTTTTATTTTCAAAGTGGGTGGTATGCGTCTGGAATGAGTCGCCAGAGGAAGTGGTGGAGGCTAGTATAATTGCAACATTTAAAAGGCATCTGGATGGTTATATGAAGAGGAAGGATTTGGAGGGATATGGGCCGGCAGGCAGGTGGGACTAGATTGGGTTGAGATATCTGGTTGGCATGGACGGGTTGGACCGAAGGGTCTGTTTCCATGCTGTATGACTCTATGACTCTATATGCTGAATTAATATCCATAACGTGTTTCTTCTTATTTTTTTTTTCTTAGGCTTAAATAAATGCATGAGTAAGTTTAATGGTGTGATCCACCAAACATGAACAAGGCAGTCATATATCTTGAATCAGGGGTCTTACGGTGCATTGGTAATGTCCATACTTCTGTGCCACAGCCTTTGCTTTTATCTAAAAGGTACAGGATTCATGTTGCCTGTTGGATGAGGATAAAGTCTGCAGAGTGGATGAGGAAAATGACTATAAGTACAGTGGCCAGCATGGGATGAAATGCAGATGGGGAAATGTACAGGGATTAGGTTGTTTACCGTATTTATAGCTAAGGTTATGACAGGCTTCTTGCAGCTGGAGAGAGCAAGGTAGAGGAGGGGGAAGATGCAATTTCCATAATCCACATAGGAACCATTAACAAGGGGAGGCAGAGGCACAAGTAGTATTTGAGACCCCCCCCAGGTTAATCCTCCAGGGACATGGGATTGAATCCTTCCATGGCAGGTGGTTAAATTGATAATCTCAATTTAAATGCTAATGCAATGGCAACAACAAAATCATTGTTAACAGTCATCATTTTTTAAAACGTCTGGTTCACAAATCTCCTTTAGGGAGGGAAATCTGCCATCCTGATGGAAATCTGGCTTACAAGTGACTCACCACTGAGCAATGTGGGTGACTCTGAAATGCCCTCTGAAGTGGCTGAGCAAGTCACTCAGTTGTAGCAAACCGCTATGAGTCTAAGAAAAGGAATGAAACCAGACAGAACAGATCAAGACACTAAAAATGACAATAACAAACACAACTCTGTCGACCTTGCACTAGTATCTGGAGTGCTTACATCAATATTTTTAGTGCTGTCTCACAGACTTGTCAAGCAATAGTCTGACTGTACCTTCCCGTCAGAATCATAATTTGCAGACAAACGTCCCAGACATCACCATGAGAAACCGTCATTCTTACAGACAGATCTACACATATCATACTTAGCTATCAGAGGTATGTTTTCTTCCAAAGGAAGGACAGACCCAGCAGAATGTTGGCACATCCGTATACAGTCTGGAGGGAAGGGCAAGGAAACCTGTTGTTGACCACCTAATGCCTCCCTTTGGCTGATGAATCAGTAGTCCTTCATGCTGACCACCACCTGAAGGCAGCACTGAATGGCACAAGTGAGAATGAGCATTGTGTGGGAGATTTCAATGTCCAAAACCAACTGTTGCTTAAGAAGCACGACTAGTGATTTGAGCTGACTAAAGGATACAGCTGCCAGACTGGACCTTCTGCAGTTCGCAAGTGAACCAACCAAAGCATGTTTGACTTGTCTTCGCCTGTCTATTGATCACATTTTTTTCCACAATGGTATCAGAAGGAGCGCACAGTGGTTGTGAGATGATGTCTTGCCTCCACATTGTGGACACCCTCTAGCATGTTACCATTGTGCTCGATTTCAAACACTTCCAGCAATTTAAAATATCATCCAGGAGGGACTGGTGTCATCAGTAGCAACAGAATTGTATTTAACAAGAACTGTGAATCAATCATCTGGAATATCCCTACTCTACAATTACCATTAACCACAGGGCAATCAACTCTGGTCTGATGAAGAGTGCTAGAGGCATTCATAAAGAAGCACTGAATATTTAGAAATGAGGTCTTACTCTGGTGACGTGAGGATTTCTTGCATGCCAAACAATGGAAGCAGCAAGTGGTAGACAGTGCTAAATGATCCCATCATGAAAAGATCAAAACTATGACATTATGGGAAGGATGTGATTGTATTCGAGAGGGTGCAGAGGGGATGCTGCCTGGCCTGGAGAGTCTGAGCAATGAGGAAAGATTGGAAAGGCTGGGGTTGTTTTCATTGGAGCCATGAAGGTTGAGTGTGTACCTGGTAGAGGGGTGTAGGTTATGAGGGCAGAGTTAGAGTGGGGAGGAAAGCACATTTTCCATGAATAACGTGGTTAATCACCAGGTGCAGAGATTGAAGGTAACATCGACATAGAAACATAGAAACCCAGAGCAGGAGTAGGCCATTCAGCCCTTTGAGTCGCGTCTATCATTAAATATGATCATGGCTGATCCTATCTCTCAATGCCATATTTCTGCTTTCTCCCCAACCTCCTTGATCTTGCAAAATGTAAAAATGTTTTTTTTTGTATATATTCATCATGTTGTCCTCCACAGCCTTCAGTGGGAGAGAATTCCACAGATCGACCATCATCTGAGTGAACAAATGTTTCCTCATTTCAGTCTGAAATGGTCTATCCTGTATCCCCCTGAGACTGTGTCCCCTGGTTCCAGACTACACAACCAGGGGAAACATCCTCCCTGTCCAGCCCTGTTAGAATTTTATATGTTTCAACCAGATCCCCTCTTATCCTTCTGAACTTGAGTGAGTCCAGGCCCAATCAAGGTAGAGGCTGACAAGAGAGTTGAGGAGAAATATTTTCATCCAGAGAATATAGGAGTCTGGAACTCACTGTCTGAAAAGTTGGTTGAGTCACAAACTCTCAGAACATTGAAGCAGTGTTTAGATATTCACTTGTGCTGCTGTAGCCTCCAGGGTAATGGACCAAGAGCTTGAGAATGGGATTACTGTCATCAGATCTTTGTTGAACAGCACAGACAAAATGGGCCAAATGGCCTCAATCAGTGCTGTTCGGGTCAATGATGGTCTGAGACAGAGAGACAGTGAGTGAGGTGCATGTTGTGAGTTTGAGTTAGAGAGAGGAGGAGGCATTTAACTGCTGTCCCAGGACTCAGTGTCACAATGCTATAGAGATCTGTTCAAGAACTATAGAGAGATGGAGAGAGGGAGGCAGACAAAGAGAGATTGAGACAGTGATAATCTGAGAGTAAAGGGAAAAAGGAGTGAGCAAACAGATCAAGTAAAGGGAGTAGGAGAGAAAAAGATGTTCAGAAAGAGAGAGAGAGAGAGACAGTGACCAACCAACACTGAGGGAGTAGGAGGTAGAGAGAGTGACATCCAGACATGGAGACAAAGAGACAGAGAGAGAGAGAAGAAGTAATTGGGAGAGGACAGAGAGGGAAATGGAGAAAAAAATGAAGCAGTGAGTCAGTGTACGACAGGCATAGATATAAATGGAAACAGAGAGAGAGACTGCAAGATGTGAAATGGGAGCGAGAGGGAAGAGGAAGTGTGAGGTGCTGATGTGGCTCTCTCTGCCTGATGCCATTTACATACTGAGGAACACCCAGTCAGACTCTCACAGGCTGCAGCTTTATAAAGCAGAGCCAAATGAAGGGAGAGTTTATCAGGAACTAGACACAGGGACAGGAGCACACACCATGATTTCACACATCCAGCTGATCTGGCCCCTGGCATTCTGTGTCGCAGGTACAAATCGCTCTCCTTCCACCTTGAATCTTTAGCTGCTCTCCATTTCACTCCAATTCCACTGACTTGTGATTGAAGGGAAAATGCTGAAACCAGAGGAAAGCTCAGTGTCTCCAACAATCTCTCATTTGACAGGCTCTTTCTGTGACAGTTCTGACTTTACTGTGTTTCTCTGACCCCTCAGGTATCAGTGGGGACATCATCATGAGCCAGTCTCCCCCGGTGCTGTCAGTGGGACTGGGCCACACTGCAACCATCACCTGCACAGCCAGTCAAGACATTTACGATAACATTGCATGGTACCAGCAGCGAGATGGTCAGAAACCCTCTCTCCTGATCTATGACGCAACAGATCGATTCACAGGAGTCTCCAATCGATTCACCGGCAGTGGGTCAGGGACCAGTTTCACCCTGAAAATCAGTAACGTTCAGAATGAGGATGTTGCTGACTATTACTGTCAGCAGTATGACAGCTACCCTCTTATGTTCGGTAAAGGAACCAAGCTCAGACTGAGTAAGTAAACCTCAATCCTCCGTTATTAACCTTTTCAATACTGAAACTTTCTAAAACACAAATGCTGAATTGTTGAAGGTGTTGGTGGGGAGCTGCAGTGAATGAAATGGTTTATTGAGAAGCACTGTGTCTAACAGGGTATCCAGCTGTATTTCTTGAGTTCCATTGCCCCCTTTAAGCAGTAAGATATAAGTCAGTAAGTTTTACTCACCGTGTGGAGGAGCTCTGTCCATTTACAGCCTGTGGTCCCATTCCTGCAGCATGGAGTGAAATCAGTGAGTAGCCTCCTGCCAGTCTCAGTGTGACAGACACGGGCAGAGTCTGATGTGAGCTCTGGCTCCCTGTCCCAGTCTCTGATCTCACTGACCTCAGCAGCAGTAGCAGCAGCAGCAGCAGCAGCACAGTGAGACACCGAGCTCCCACCTCCCCCAGCTTTAACTCTGCTCAATCACACAATCACAGAATTGTTACAGTGCATAAGGAGGCCACCCATCCTGTCTGTACTGGCTCTCCGAATGGGCAATTCATAGAACATAGAACATAGAACAGTACAGCACAGAACAGGCCCTTCAGCCCACGATGTTGTGCCGACCACTGATCCTCATGTATGCACTCTCAAATTTCTGTGACCATATGCATATCCAGTAGTCTCTTAAATGTCCCCAATGACCTTCCTTCCACAACTGTTGCCATGCTCTCCACAACTCTCTTTGTAAGAACCCGCCTCTGACATCTCCTCTATACTTTCCTCCAACCAGCTTAAAACTATGACCCCTCGTGTTAGTCATTTCTGCTCTGGGAAATAGTCTCTGGCTATCAACTCTATCTATGCCTCTCATTATCTTGTATACCTCAATTAGGTCCCCTCACTGAGTGTCTTTCTCCTGCCTTCTCCCTGTCACCCTGCACATGGTTCCTTTTCAAATAATGGTCTCATTCCCTTCGGAATGTTTCAATTGAAGCTGCCTCCACCACACTCTCAGGCAGTGCATTCCACACCTTAACCACTCACTGGCTGAAAAAGTTGTTCCCCATCTCACTTTTACTTCTTGGACCAATTGCCTCCAATCTGTGGCTTCTCCCACTCAATCCTTTCCTGATTAGGAACATTTTCTCTCTACTTACTCTGTCCACATCCCTCTGGATTTTGAATTTCTCAGTCAAGTCTCCTGTCAGCTTTCTCCTTGTAAAATATCCACATCCTTCCTGAATTATTCACCTTATCTTTGCCCACTCATCCCATTTGTCTGGGTTTGGCCCATATCCCTGTAAACCTTTCCTATCCATTTACCTATCCAATGGACTTTTAACTGTTACAATTGTACTCACTTTTACCACTTCCTCTGGCATATATTCACCACCACCTGTGTGAATAAGTTGCTCCTCAGTTCTCTTCTGAATCTTTCCTCTCTCATGTTAAACCGATGCTCTTCAGTTTCAGACTACCCTACCCTGGGGAACAGACCTTGGCTATTTACCTCATCCATGCTCCTCATGATTTTATAAATCTCAAAATGGTCACCCCTCAGCTTCCTTAACTCCAGGGGAAAATAGTGCCAGTCTAATCAATCTTCCTCATAACTCAAATCTTCCATTCTCAAGAACATGCTTGTATATTTTTAACAGCCTTTCCAGTTTAATAACACCCTTCCTTTAGTAGGGCAACTAGAATTATATGCAGTACTCCAAGTGTGGCCTTACCAATGTCTCGTACAGCCGTAATGACATTCTGATTCCTGTACTTAATGCTCTTGCCAAGAAGGCAAGTGTGCCAAATACTTATTTTCCCACCCTGTCTCTACCTGTGGTGCCACTTTCAAGGAATTGTATACCTGCACCCCTAGTTCTCCATCTTTGGCAGCACTCCACAGAGCCTTCCCATTAACTGTGTAAGTCCTGCCCTGGTTTGTCTTAAAAAAAATGCAACTCCTCACATTTGTCTGATTTAATATCCACCTGACATTCCTCAGCCCACTGGCCCAGTTAATCGAGATCACATTGTACCATTCATTGTTCATTGTGCCACCAATCTTGAATTCATCAGCAAACTTACTAACCATGTACAATGATTGGACCCAAGTAGATCTTATTGACTATGAGATCCTTGATTGGGGTTGTTAACCTGGGCCAATCAGGGAACCCTGGCTGACTGATATAACAGGGAATTCAGAGAGTCTCCTGAGTTCAGAGACTGACTCCAAGCTGGCTGGCTGCAGCCAGTGTACTCTGTAAATAAAGGGTGACTTGGTGATGGCATACCAGCTTCTTTGTAGTTGTTTCACCATGCCTCCTGGATTCTCATCCAAATGGCTGATGTATATGATGAATAACGGTGAAGCCAGAACTGATCCTGGCGGCATACCGCTGGTCACTTGCTTCCAGTCTGAACAACACCACTTCTACCAACCCACTCTGGCCCTACTGTAAAGCCAATTTTATATCAAACTGACAAGCTGTAGCTATCACTCGATTCAATGTGATCTAACCTTATTATCCAAACAACCACTTCAAGCCTTGTCAAAGGCCTTGCTAAAATCCATGCAGAAAACTGCTCTGCCTTCATTTATCTTCTTGGTCACCTCTTTAAAAAACTCAGTTAAATTTGTGAGACACAATTTCCCCTGCACAAATCCATGTTGAATATCATTGATCAATCCCTGGCTTTACAAATCCATGTAGATCTTGTCTCTCAGAGTCCTCTCCAATAACTTACCCATCACTGATGTCACACACACTGGTCTATAGTTCTCTGGATTTTCCTTGCAGCCAATCTGAAATAATGACACAACATTAGCCAATCTCCAGCCTTCCCATATCTCACCGTACCTAAAAGTGGCACAAATATCTCTGCAAGGGGTGCTGCAGTCTGCTCCGTAGCTTCACACAGAAGTCTTGGATAGATCTGATAAGGTCCAATGGATTTATTTACATTCCTGCACCTCCTCTTCTGCAATGCAGACTCTTTTCAAGACATCCCTGTTTATTTCCTGAATTCCCTTAGCTTCCATGTCTTACTCAACAGAAAATACTGAGGGAAGTAACTCACCAATCTCCTGTTGCTTTTTTAAAAAAATGTGAAAATTGCAAAGTGTGAGACATTTGGAGGTGATCCATGCGATATGATCTACGATCATGATGTTACTCTGGATTTCCCTTTGTACTTTTCCACGGTCACTCTAAACCTTGTGATTCAATGATTACTCTTCCCTAAATGTCCTCTCACTGACACTTGATCTACTTGGTCCTCCTCATTCCCAAGATCCAGGTCTAGCAGAGCCGTCTTTCTCATTGGACTGGAAACAGACGGCTGGAGAAAATTCATCTGAACACACTCTCACAACTCTGGCCCCTCTCTGCCCTTCACAATGCTACTAATCCAGTTGAACTTTGTATAATTACATGTCTCCATTGTAATGACTCTATAATATTTGCAACTCATCGTAAATTTCTTGCAGATTTGTCCCTTGACGTCCTGCCCACTAGTCGGTGAGCTACAGACTGCACTGAACAATCTGATTGCACCTTTTTTGTTCTTTATCTTGAGCCAAATCGATTCTGTCCTTCACCCTTCTGGGACATCCTCTTTCTCCAGCTCTGCACTGATCTCCTTAACTATTCCCACCAGTCCCCATCCTTTTCCTCCTGTTCTCTCTTTCCTGAACACCTTGTATCCAGGAATATTGAAGACACAGTCCTGCCCTTCTTTTAGTCCGGCCTCTGTTCGAGCAACAACATCAGGTTTCCACTTGGCACTCTTTGTATGTAACTCCCTAGTCTGATTCCCTATACTTGGTGTAGGCTCATATATGCACAGTCTCCCAGAATTAGAATTTATTGCTCATTCCCTCACTCTGCCTGCTCAGTTACTATTCCTTATTCTGGTGTTATCTATCTTCCCAGGATTCTGTAGGCCTTGGAGCTCCTCTGTGATATTATCTCCTGGTCCCCACAACCCTGCAAAGTTAGTTTAAAGTCTCTCCAAAAGCACCAGCAAATCACCTACAAAAAACTCAGTCCCAATTCTGTTCAGGAGCAAGCCCTCCAGTCTGTCCCAGACCTCTTCTGGAGTCAACTCCAACTCCATAGAATTTAAGGCCCTCCCTCCTGGACGGTCTTTCCGGCTCCACATTCACCTGTGTTATCCTTCGGTTCCTATTCTCACTTGTATGGGGCACTGGGAGTAATCCAGAGATTCCTACTTTTGTGCTCCTGCTGCTAATTCCCTCCTGAGCTCCCTAAATTCTGACTGCAGGACCATATCCCTTTCCTCCCTCTGTCACTGGGACCGATGTGGACCACGATTGCTGCCTGTTCCCCCTCTCCCCTCAGTGTGCTCTGCAGCTGCTCAGTGACATCCTTGACCCTGGCACCAGGGAGACAACACACCATCCTGGATTCCCATCTGCAGCTGCAGAAACATCTATCGATTGCCCTCACTATCAAATCTCCTCTCACTATCGCTCTTCCAGTCTTCCTTGTGCCCCCCTGCACAGCTGAGTCCCCCATGGTGCCATGGACTTGGCTCCGGCTGCACACCATCATTCTCATCAGGATTCCAAACTGGTTGGAGAGTGGGATACATTCAGAGGATTCCTGTATTAGCTGCCTGGTTCTTTTGAACTGTCTGCTGCTCCCCCATTCCCTCTCTCCCTGCATACTCTGATGCTGCAGAGTGACCACATCTAGAAACGTGCTCTCCACGGAGCTCTCAGCCTCACGGACATTCGGCACTGACAGCAGCTGCTGCTCAAGCTCCGAAACCTGGATCTCCAACTGCTGTCACTGACCACACTTCCTGCTCTCATGGTATTTCAGGAGTGACCCTGGGAGTGCTCAACATTGACTCTGGACCCCGTGAAGTCTTATAGCATCAGGTCAAGCATGGGCAAGGAAAACCTGTCTGTCTCACATCAGTGGTAGGGATACAATTGGAGGAAGTTTTGAAAACAGAATGAATCTCCATTTCAGGGATAGTCAGTGTGGCTTTGTCAGAGGGAGACCAGGGCCAACAAATCTGGTGGAATTTTGTCGAGGTCACTGGGTGTGTAGATGAGGGTGTGTAGTATGTTTGTATTTCAGCAAAGCCTTTGACAAGGTCCCACATGGGCGACTGACATGGGCCACATGTCACAGTGATAAGTGCTGGGACCCTCACTGATTATAATATATACAAACAATGTCAATGAGAATGCAGGAGGGGATGATACTGAGTTTGTGGACAACATGAAGATTGGCTGGATGGTTGAAAGTGAGGAAGATGGTCTTAGGATTCAGGATTGATCAGATGGGCAAATCAGAGGCAGCTGGAATTTAAATCTGATAAATGTGAGACATCGCACTTTGGAGGAATTAACAAGACAATGGAGTACTCAATGAATGGCAGGACACTGGGAATCTGTGTGAGAACATAATCATGGAGTGATTGTCTACTGATACCTGAAAGTGCCAGGGCAGGTTATTAGAGCAGTTATGAAGGCATATTGGATAGCTGTCTTTGTAATTTCAGGTGAAGATTATAAGAGCAGGAAGGATATGTTTGAGTGATGCAGAACTTTGGTTAGGCCTCAGCCGGAGGACTATGTGCAGTTACAGTCACCACACTGTAGGAAGGATGTGATTACACTGGAAGGGGGCGCAGAGGAGATTGACCAGGACGTTGCCTGGCATGGAGCATCTGAGACAATGTGGTGAGAGGCTAGATACACTTGGATTGTTTACTTTGGAGCAGAGAAGGTTGAGGGGGAGGATCTGACAGAGAGGTGCAGGGTATGGGGGAAGTGCACAGGGTAGGAAGATAGTAACTGTTCCCCTCAGACAGAGGGACAATAACAGGATGGCACACATTCAATGTGCAAGGTTTAGAGGGGATGTGAAGAAATGTTTCTTCCCCCAGAGGGTGGGGGTCTTGGATACATTGCCTTGGGAGGGTAGTTGAGGCAGCAAACCTCACAAACTTGAGCAGTACTTGGATAATATTCAATGTTATGGGCCCAGTTCTGGAAAATGGGTGGAGAGTAGATTTCCAATATCTTAGTTGTAAAGACTTAATGGGGTGAATGGCCTCTTCTGTACTGTATGATTGTATGGAACCACCTGCTTATTAAAACACACTGCCCTCTCTTGGCTGATATATCAACATCTCCTCCACGTTGAACACTTGGAGGAAACACTGAGGGCATTGATGGCACAGATTGTACTCTGGGTGGGGGACTTCGATGCCCAACATCAAAGAGAAAGTTTAATAAATGTCCATTCTTTTCGCAGGTTTGTAAGTATTGTTTGCAAATGTTCAAATGGATTGTTTTGCCAATGAACGTTCTGAGAGTTGAAATCCCTTTGAATGGCAGGGATTAAAATTGTTTCTCTTGTCTTTCAGGCCGTGAGAACTCTCAGCCCAAGCTGACCCTGCTGCCCCCCTCCCCAGAGCAGGTCAATGCCAAGGGCACTGCCACCCTGGTGTGCCTTGCCAATCACTTCTATCCCGATGAGCTGGAGGTGCAGTGGAAGAAGGATGGTGCAGCCATTTCGGACGGGGTCCAGACCAGCAACTACCTGCGAGCTTCAGACAGCACCTACAGTGTCAGCAGCCTGCTGACCCTCTCTGGGTCTGACTGGGAGTCCAATGCTCGCTTCTCCTGTGCCCTCACCCACGTGACCCTCCCCTCTCCCCTCAGCAAGAGCATCAGGAGATCAGAATGTGTGTAGAGGGTTCGAGACAGTCCACAAAGGAGACACAACTTTAAATAGAACAGGGCTGAGCTGGCAGGACAAAGGTCATTGTCAGCACTAAATTTCAACTCTCTTCCTTCTCAGGACTGGCTCAAAGACACTTCTGAGGTTCAAGGGTTAAGGCAGATAATTGGGACAGTGCAGGGGGAGAGCTTTACTCTGTATCTAACCCCATTCTGTCCCTGAACTGGTGGCATTTGATGACAACAGTGTTAACCGGTGATGCCAAGTAAAACCTCTCAAAGATGCTGAAGACTGTCAGCTGTACAAAACAATGTGAACCTCCAAAGCCTCTGCTTCAGTAAACCAGATCTTCTTCCTGCTCAGCCGCCAGTTCCAATTTAAGGTTTTGTCACTGTTTAAAGGGACAGGATTCTCATGTTATTGAGAAAATCTCCACAAGTGTTTTCCTCAAGCTCCATTGTGGCTGTGAATTTGTGCAGCTTCCTCTGTCTGGGCTGTTAATTGAAGTCTGTTTTCTGTCAATGTCAATCTGGAAAAGGGAATAAAGATGAAGAAGATTCAGTCTCTGTCTCGTGTCTGTTTTGAAAGTGGTCAGAGCTGAAGCCTTAGGGAAAGGGTGTATGAAGTGAAAAGTTGCTCCATCAAGGCATGGAACACGAGGGGAGCAAATAGATGGGGTCCCCGGAACAGGAGGGCACTGCTACAATTGTGGCCAGAAGGGGCTCTTACAGCAGAAATGCAGGGCCCCAAGGAAACCTTCCCCAATAAACGGGGAAAAGAGGGAAGGTGTGTTCAATTTCCAAAATACAGGGAAACGATGCTGAGAGGAAGCTGAACTCCAATTGTAGACAGGGAAGGTGCATACCCAGAATGGAGATGGCATCTCTCTCCTTCAATGATCCCCCCCTTGGTGCTCTAAAGGGATAGTACCCACCTCAAATACATGTGCCCGATGGTGTATGATGAATGGGGAAAATCCTGTGCCCACATGTGCGCAGGTCGAGAACGGGGAATATATCTCGTAGACACACTGATTCATCCATCGAAAGCACTGGGATCAGCTTTCTCCAGTACAGGACCAATTGGAGGGGTTCAGGCGGGTACATCGGCGATAGAAGAGCTATCAAAACCCAAGAGTGTAAGGGTGGGCTCCCTGGGCACTTAATGGGAAAGCATCTGAACATAATACAGAGAGATCACTAACGGAGTGTTTGGAGCAGATTGGCTCTTTGTTGATGGACTGGCAATGGGTTTTTACACATTTGGTCATTTCAAACATGTTCTGCTCCATATTGGGGCAGGAAGGGCTAATGACCGGGACATATTCACCTTCCTGTTTAACAATCAACAATATTGATTGGTCTGTCTACCCAAATGGTTCCCAACCTTCCAGCAGAGCATGGCACAAGGGCTACAAGAGTTCAGTTCAGCTCCCCAAAACACTTCGGACAGTGTGTGGCTGACTTGATGCTGTTATCCAGAACTGAGGAGGAGGACTTGTCCCTTCGGGATGACAGAATTCCCAGGAGTTGCTCAGAGGGATCCAGATGTTGATCCTTTCCCTGGAACAGCAGGTGAAAAGCTGCTGCATTGCTCAGGCTCCTTGATGCCACACACCATCAAAGTGGCCTTGATGTCAAGGGCTGTCACTCTGCCCTCACCTCACTCACATGGTCAGGGAGAGCTCAGTCCACTGATACACATTTATCTGAATGAATTCCATTTGCGAAGGATCAACCAATCTATATCCTCTTGTCATCTTCTACTGCTTCAGGTAACCTCAGTCAGGGAAGGTCAATAAATGGAGAGCATAAAACTTTAATACAAACCCTGGAGACAATTTCTGGTTTATTAAAGGAATGGCTATCTTTCATTTGTAAGTGAAATCAGCAGTTCTTTATTGAATTAAAGTGATTTAGGGTAAGCACATCTGTAGTGAATGTATAAAACTACATCAACTCCCACTCAGGGTGTTTGGATTGGAGGCTGAGTTGAATTAATTGGTGACACATCAGGGAGGTGCGGAGATACCTGGAGACCTTGTTCCAGAAAGAGGTTATAAGCCTCAGGATCAGGCAGTCCAATTCCATGGTGTAGTAAGGGGTAGGAGGGTATGACTATGAGGGGGTCAGATAAGGGTTTGAAGAATACTGTAGGACAGGGAAACCCCTTACTCTTCTCAACACGAGTGAGATCAAGGTCAGCCTTTCCAATCTTTCTTCATCACACAGCCCACACATTCCAGGGGTCAATAAAATAAACCTCCTCTGAACCACCTCCAATGCATTTATATTCTTCCTTCAATAAGGAGACCAAAACTGTGCACAGTTTTTGAGATGCAATTTCACCAGTAGCCAGGAATAACTAAAACATCACACCTACACTTTTGTTTTTAACTCTTCAGTTAGTCTCATTGCAATAATACACAACATTTTGTTTCTTCTAATCAAACAACTTTGCATTTTCCCAAATTATACACCATCTGCTGATTTCTATCTCGTCATTGAACATATCTCTATCGGTCTGGCCCCTGTCCTGTCATCTTCGACAACCTACTTTCTCTCCATCTTTGTGTCATCTGTGAATGTAATCCCCATGCCTTCAATCCCCACAGTGAGAGAAATTGGAAACAGTTGAGGGCCCAACACTGAACACTTGGGGCACACTCGTCATATACGGCCAATCTGAAAACGGCTTCTTTCTGGACACTCTGGGTTCTGCTCGTCTCCCAGTTTTCTAATGGATATTTCCTTCAGGGTACACTGTTTCGAAAGTTCAACAACTGTATCAGAAGGTGGTGGAGGCAGTGGCAGTGAATATTTTGAAGTAGAGATAACAGATTTTTGTCACACAGAAGGGTCGAGGCTGATTAGACTCAATGGGAATGTGGAATTGGAAACACAAACAGATCAGCCATGATCTTATTGAATGATGGAGATTTAAATCCAATTGGATTTTGTATCCTGGGCATATTTTAAATTAATTGTTTAAATTCGAATCTGGTTAACTTCAAAAACAGCCCAACCCAAACTAATGTTAATAACCTCACCGCCAATTGTTATGTACTTTCAATTCTCAGTATTCTCTGTGACACTGACAGCTAGTCACAGACTCATTTGAGCACCCTACTCTCCTAAAGGGACCACACACACTTTTGACATCATAACACCTCTCCTCTTAAAAAAAACAACCATCAAATTGAAAAGATGGCTTTTTTATGCTCTCTAAATCTTAACTCCGCTATTATGAATTACACATGTCAGTAATATAGTTACATATTTCTTACTGATTTTGCATGTATATGTATCAGTTCTTTCTTATCTGTATCCTAATTCAGCTTAAAATTTGTAAATTTAAACCAATTGAATGTTCTGTTCTCTGTACTCACTCGTACCATGTCTGTGTAAAAAATTTATTCGACTCTTCATGCTTCCTCCTTCATGTCTTAACCCTGTACTCTCAGTGTTGCTGGGAAATTTGAGAAGCACATTTATTCACTTGCTCATTTACTCCCTTGTCAGCCTCTCTTTATCTCCCGAAACTCCACTCAACACCAATCTGCTGGGTCAGGAGCAAGGCTTTCAGTTCAATGTATAAAGGAACCTTTTCCAGCACCAAGCTGGTGAGTGTCGGCTGGAGAAAAATGTTCCATTGTTCATGTCTGCTTCAAAAACCAAAGTGTTCAGCCATTCCATGCAGCTTCACTCACTCCTGAAGGGATCAGGCAAAGAGGAAGAGTTTGTGGAGCTAGTGTTGACTTGCTGAGTTTTCAAACCCATTACAATGTCATTGTCTGCCCTGACACCCAGCAGATGCTCCCATCACAAGAGGCTCCATGGCCCTGAGGACTGTGAGAGTGAGCCCTGTCCATTCAGCTCGATCATCAAGCTCCAGCCTTCCTGATGTGGTGGCAGCCAGGAGAACCCTGCCCAAGGGAGATTCCCCACACATCCCCTCCCTCCCTCTTGGAAAACATGATTTCATGTTCCTGCTTTCTCTCCCAACTGATCCTAATTTGAGTGTTTCTGAAAAGAAGAGGCATTTTGTCAAAGATTTTTGTCTTGCGCACATCAGGAGAATTTGCAAGAAATGCCACTGTAAAGGAAAACATCATTTATACTATTGTATTCATTGTGGCAACACCTCGTCCAATTAGGGCCCATTGGCCAACCAAACAGCATTGTCCTCTCATCCAAAATATATAGTTCTTTTCTGCTTAAATTTGTATTCTTGCAAATTGCCCTGATAAGCGCAAAGCAAAAAGCTTCCACAAAATGGACATTTTCTCAGTCATGTTCTGTATTCTCAAATGACTATTTGATTATAATTTCCTCTTTTGCTTCAGATACGTTTAAATTCTAATAAGTAATTCTGTACCTTTTTGAATGGAGGACTCAGTTTATTATCACTCACTAAACTCCAATAACTGCATCAAAATATTTTTCTCCTTTCTGTACCTGGTGTGTGACTGGAGAATGTGTCACTTTGTCTTTCTATTTGCATACATTAACAGTAAATCTACATTTACTGTGCTTATTTCTTTTTCCTTGTGACCTAGATCCCCACTCCCTGTACCATTCTGCACTGCCCCTCAAAGAAGCACATAACTGTGTACCATATTCTCAAAGTGACCTAGCCATTCTTCAGTACAGCTGCCATGGTCGCTCTCCCCTCCATCTACTCACTTTCCAGAGTAATTTCGAAATTCACATTGGCCATTCCCATGTCTTTTTCTGAAGTGGTTCCTAATTTTAAGGATCGATGTCACTAAACATCCTTTCTTACTAGCCGCAGCGATTTGTTTACAAAATGAGCTGCACTTCATCCTTAATCATTCTCGGAGTCATTACAACCAGAAAGCTTTGTGCCTGCTCTCAGTAGAAAAATTCAATTAATGTCATTGTCCTGTTCTATCCAAATAGCTTCCGTTTATATGTTACTGTATTTCTGGTGTATTCAACTGCATCTGATACTTGCCTACCTAATGCTCTTACACCCACTGATACCTGTTGAGGTCTCCCAGATAAATTGCTGCTCTTTGCAGTTTGGTGACCCGCTTTGATAGCCGTGTGTTCGGTCTTTGAGTGTAATTCATTTTGTGCCTGATCCTAGTGTCAATCCGAAGGGCACTCCACCTTTCAGTCTGACAAACCAGGGTCACCCATGTCATGGCTCTATTTCTAGCCGAGGCTCCAGTCTTTAAGGCCTCACCAGTTTGATCATTTGAGTTGCTCATCATTTATTTTGATTTCTCCTGGGATGGGCCAGGCACTGACCGTGTCTGCTCTTGGTGGCCCTTCCTTAATTGTCTTGGAGAGGGCGGTGGTGAGCCATGTAATATCTGGGAAGGAAGGCGCTTGGATCTGAACAAATAAAACCCATGAAACTCCATGTCATGTTCATGAATGTTCTTTGGGCAAGGGAACTCAGTCATCACCCGGTCTGTGACTCCAGTCCCACAGTGACGGGATTCATTCTTAACAATCTCATGATCTGGCTCAGCAAAGAATTCGGTCTGAGCAGCTGGAGATGGGCAATAATTTTTTTTTATTTCAAAAATATACTTTATTCATATATATTTAATCTATACAATTGGACATGTCATCATTCTGTAAACATTCCATTTCTTTGCGTATCGAAACAGGGTAATCATTCCTATTCACAGGTTGGTGCGATTACATTGAGCTGAGGTGCCAGCGGAGCCCAAATGACTGCGTGGGTCCCCTGTTCTTAGGCAGGCAGATGTTAGACGGTGGTCTTTCCCCACCGCGCCTTGGCGGCAGCTGCCCCAAGCTTCAGCGCGTCCCTCAACACGTAGTCCTGAACCTTGGAATGTGCCAGTCTGCAGCACTCAGTCGGGGTCAACTCCTTCAGCTGAAAGATCAGCAGGTTTCGGACCACCCAGAGAGCGTTCTTCACCGAATTGATGATCCTCCAGGCACAGTTGATGTTCGTCTCGGTGTGCGTCCCGGGGAACAGGCCGTAGAGCACGGAGTCCCGCGTCACGGCGCTGCTCGGGACGAACCTTGACAAACACCACTGCATTCCTCTCCAGATTTCCTCTGCATAGGCACATTCCAGAAGGAGGTGTGTGACAGTCTCGTCCCCCCCGCAGCTGCTTCGAGGGCAGCGTGCGGTGCGGCAGAGAGTCCGGGCGTGCATAAAGGATCTCACAGGCAGAGCCCTTCTCACCACCAGCCAAGCCATGTCTTGGTGCTTGTTGGAAAGTTCTGGCGATGAGGCATTCTGCCAAATGGCTTTGACAGTCTGCTCAGGGAACCGCTCGATAGGATCCGCCCTCTCCTTTTCCCGAAGGGTCTCAAGGACACTACGTGCTGACCACTTCCTGATGGACTTGTGGTCAAAGGTGTTTTTCTTCATAAATTTCTCCACGAAGGACAGGTGGTACGGAACGGTCCAACTACTCGGAGCGTTCCGCGGCAGCGAGGCCAGGCCCATCCTTCGCAACACCGGGGACAGGTAGAACCTCAGTACATAGTGACACTTGGTGTTTGCATACCGGGGATCCACGCACAGCTTGATGCAGCCACACACAAAGGTGGCCATCAGGGTGAGGGTTGCACTGAGTGTGTTTTTTCCCCCATTGCACCGGTCTTTGTACATTACATCTCTTCGGACCTGGTCCATCTTTGATCTCCACACGAAGTGGAAGATGGCCCGGGTGACTGCGGCGGCACAGGTTCTGGGGATAGGCCAGACCTGTGCCACGTATAACAATACTGAGAGTACCTCACACCTGATGACCAGGTTTTTACCCGCGATGGAGAGCGACCGTTGCTTCCATCTGCCCAGTTTCTGTCTCACCTTCCTGATCCGCTCCTCCCAGGTCTTGGCGCACGCCCCAGCCCCCCCGAACCAAATACCCAGCACCTTCAGGTGGTCAGTCCTGACGGTGAAGGGGATAGAGGATTGGTCGGACCAGTTCCTGAAGAGCCTGGCTTCACTCTTGCCTCGGTTTACCTTGGCCCCCGAGGCCCGTTCGAACTGGTCACAGATGCACATGAGTCTGTGCACGGACAGCGGATCAGAGCAGAAAATGGCGACGTCATCCATGTACAGGGAGGCCTTAACCTGCAGACCCCCGATGCCAGGAATAGTCACCACTCTCAGGCTCGCATCCTTCCTGATGGACTCGGCAAATGGCTCTATGCAACACACAAACAAGGCAGGAGAGAGAGGGCAGCCCTGCCTGACTCCAGATCTGACTGGGAAGCTATCTGATTCCCACCCATTGATTGAGACTGCACTGACAATGTTGGTGTAGAGCAGTCTGATCCAATTAGCGATTCCCTCCCTGAAGCCCATTTTGGAGAGGACATCCCTCATCCTCTCTATAACATCACCAGCTGACAAATGAGCTGGTTGGCTTGCCAGCCTTTCACAGCAATATGCCTTATAAGGAGCCATAAGAGATATTACTTTTCATCCATATGACAGCGCATCTTCTTCAGTTTTTGCATGATGCTGCTGGTCTCACTGCCTGAAATCGAAACAGGGGAGGGACTCCACGTCTCCATATCAGTTTGCAGGAGACTGGAAGTGGGGCTCACTTTGGAAACATTCTCCTTCTGGTTGTTTTGCATTCCGCTGCTCCTGTCGAGTTGGAATCTGAGAATATACCAAGATGGACGCATGGAAAGTTAAGTTTGTTCCTAAAAGGAAACAACTCCAGAATTAGTTGCAATGAAACATAGATGAGATTCAAAGACTGGTTTCTGCAACTGAGCAACACCATTTCCTTTCAGGCAGGCAGAGCGTTTCATTAGTTTTGAATTAATTGAGCTTTAATTAATTGAAAATTTCAAAAGTGAGACTGATTTTTTTGTTTGTTGGGAATGCTTATTCAGTGAAACAGATTAAGGGAGGGAGATGTAGATCAATTATAATAGAAGTAAGTGCAAACAGATGAGTGGCTCAACAACCTAGTCCCATTCCTATGCACATGATCAAGTGGAAAAATGTTTTGACACCTTTGTAGGATATGCTGATAACAGGTCGGAGCCAGATTGCAGGGAGCGAAAGAACAGAAGCACAGATACATTGGGCTGAAAGCTCCATTTCTTGTGTTGTCACTTCTACAGAATGTAGAACAAAACACGATATCGATGAATACAGAGGATGGTATTCTCGGCAGCAGCAGGTATTCCTGCATATACAGCTTTAGGTTGCAGAGATTCGGACTCTACATAAGGGAACATGCGAACATATTATCAACTTAATAAAAATACAGAGACTTAAGTTGATGTTTCTCAGTGGCAGACAAACCATTCTTATATCTTTTCTGTAAAATATTAAAAGTTTTATTTATATTGTAATGATAATATAGACCAGAAACCTGGCTGATAGCAAGCTTGGATTGAAAGTGATCACCCATCATTCATGCTGCTGAGTAAGTAATTCCTTACTTTAATAGTAACCTTGCATTGAACAGTTCAGGAGTTTGCAAATGGTGGGATACGAACCAACTTGCTCTCCCCAGCGGATTTGAGTTTCTCCTGAATTTTGATGGTGGTCAGGAGCATATGTTGAATCTCCTCCTGCTGTTTCAGAATCAGCTGCCTCGCCCTGTGAGCAGCCTTGTTGGCTTCTTGAAGATGCCTGATTTCAGCCTGTGATGAAATTGGATGCAATGTATTACCATGTTAGAGACCAACCAAACCCGTCTTTACATCGTCAATAAATTTATTTTGACGACAGAGTACAGACAAAAATGAAGTCAGGGCACACAACTCCATAACCCATTAAGTTCTAAGTTGCACAGTTTCCAGGTGGCACTGTGCAACCTTTACAACTTATAATGCTTGTTCTTGATGAAAACTTTGTGTTTTTCTTCGACAAAATGTATTGTCAACACAAACTCAAACAGTCAAGTACTCCAGGTGGAAAATCACAATGAAAGAGTTACTCACATTCTTTTTCGACAACTGATGCCTAACTTTGAGTGAGCATTTCTGATTTTATTTCAGGAGGTTGCTTCCTGGTCTGTGGTGAGTTAACCTGAGTTCTCAAACCTGAAAAACTGTCCTCAGCAGCCAAGTACTTTGCAGAAGAGAAAGATGATGAATAGGCAGATTTCCGCTTTCGAGAATTGCACATTAGCTCTTGCTGCTGGGCAAGTTGGAAAGTGTTTCTGGATAAGTGGTGCTGGAAGAGCACAGCAGTTCAGGCAGCATCCAAGGAGCTTCGAAATTGACGTTTCGGGCAAAAGCCCTTCATTCGGAATAAAGTTGGAAAGTGTGCCTGGGTTGAGTGAATACAGAATCTGGCAAATCTGTAGTGAGTCCAACAGCAAATAATGTAACATTCCAAGTCTGCGTGACACTGCGTGATTGGTAAAACCTCTGCCAACAAAAATCAGCAACTTGTTGAGACCATCACTATATTTTTCTCAGTTTTGGTTTGGAACTGTGAGCTGAAGTTAAGAATTGAACTTTGAAAAGCAACTTGTTTTAACACAATCGAAAAAGGCTCAGTCGTTTATAATACCAGAGTTGATTTTACTCCCCTTCTTGAACAAGGGGACGACATTTGTTATCCTCCAGTCTTCTGGCACTATTCCTGTAGACAATGACAACATAAAGATCAAAGCTCAAGGTTCTGCAATCTCCTCCCTGGCTTCCCAGAGAATCCTCGGATTAATCCCATCCAGCCTAGAGGCCTTATCCATTTTCACACTTTTCCGAATTGCTAACACCTCCTTATGAACCTCAACCCAGTCTAGTCTAATAGCCTGCATCGCAGTATTCTCCTCGACAACACTATCTTTTTCCGGTGTGAATACTAACAATATTCATTTAGTGCTTCCCCATCTCCTCGGACTCCATGCACAACATCCCACAACTATCCTTGATTGGCCCTGATCTTTCTCGTCATTCTTTTCTTCCTTATATACTTATAGAAAGCTGTATGGTTTTCCTTGATCCTATCTGCCAGTGATTTTTCATGTTTCCTCCTGGCTCTTCGTAGCTCTCTCTTTAGGTCTTTCCTCACTAACTTGTAACTCTCAAGCTCCCAAACTGAGTTTCACGTCTCAACATAAGCCTTTTCTTCCTCTTGACAAGAGATTAGTAAACCACAGCTCCCGACACATGGTATAATGATGCTGGAATTTACAGACAAACTTGGATAAATCTGCCCAAGTAGATCACACAGTTTCACCACTGCTGAATTAGCAACTAAACCAGAAAGAGAATGATCAGGGTTTAAGATTTAGTTAAATAGCCAAATTCTTCTTAATATTTTATAACTTTAATGCCCCGCGATGCTTGTCATACTCAATTTGGAGAAAATTTATTTCAACAAGATATTGCTTATGCTCACAAAATTAGGGTATTTTAAAAGAAAATCTGGAAATAAAAGGTTGGTGTCAGTAAAAGTGTCCACAAAGATGTTGAGCAGCCATAAAAACCCAACTAATTCATGGAGGGACTTTGAAGAAGGAAATCTTCTGCCCACAACTAGTATGGCATATGTGACTACAGTGTTACGGCAGTATGGATGGCATGCACACCATACCTACCAAGCATTGACCATCTCTTGCAATCCTTTTGATATGAAGTGGTATTATCATCACTGCTTCCCTCACAATTAACACATTAGAGTTACCCTCGACCTGAAACTGAACCGGATCAGCTATACAATACTGTGTCAACAAAACCAGGTCAGAAGCTGAAAGTTCTTCACTAAGTAACTCACTTCCTCTCTCCCCAATACATGCCCTAGAAACATAACATCAAATAGAATGTAGCAACCTGCTTGATCTGCATCACATTCACCAATCTATACATTCACGTCCTTCACCAATAAACAGTAAGAGCTATGTGCACTATATGATGCACTGCAGGAACTCACTCAATTCCTTCAACAGCATCTTCAAAGCCTCTGACCTCTACCACCTAAAATGACACAGACAGTAGATAACATGGTAACACCATTACTTGTCAGTTCCTCTCCATGCCACACAACATCCTGACTTAGCAATATACCATTCCTTCACTGCTATCGGATCAAAATCCCAGGTACTCCTTTCCTGTTAGCATTGTGGTTGTACCTGTAGCAGGTGAACTGCAGATGTTTGAGGAAATGGCTCACTATCACCTTCCCAAGTGCAATGAAGGATGGACAACAATACTGGCCTGAACAGCGGCGAAGAAATCCATTGAAATAATTTGTTTAAAATCCGGACCCGTGGGTTAGGACAACATTCTTGCATCAATTTGTTCCAGAGCCCTGAACTCCAAACCTAACAGCACTTGCGAGTTGATATGTTTATATTGACCAAGCAGACTGCAGTGGCTCAAGGCAGCTCACCACCATGACCATTTCGAGGATGAGGGATAGTAAATAAATACCAGCACTACCGGAAACATCCCAAATTCAAAGAACAAACATAAAAATTCGAAAAAAATGTCAAAATTGCATTAATTCTACTCATTCCAAACAGTGATAAGATGATGTGAATACCTAGATTCTGCACAACAGCCTCACTGCAATGAGAAAAGACAACAGCTTTCCCCCTTCTCCAGAAAGTATTACTAGAAGAATCTGCACATTCTTACATTGCATTTTTGAAAGGCTATTCAGCCTAACATCACTGCATAGTCAGCTACTCACTTTTTCTGGTGCTCCAACCAGGCAGCTATGTTTTGGTCTTTTCCTTCAAGGCTTGTTCTCGCAGTTTGAGGAGTGACACCTGGTGCTGTGCACACATCTCCTCCTCCTCCATGTATTGTCGCACCATCTCCATGGTGAATTTAGAGAAACTGTCTTGACCTCCTGAGAAGGGCATGCTCAAATCATGCTAAACAGTGAAAGACAGGAGAACAAACAGTACAGAGTGAGGTGAGCTGGTTCCCCGACCCAAGCAAAACTTGCCCCATAATCCACGAAAACTCAGGACTGAGTGCAGACAACAACAACAATTAAAAGTAGTTGGAGTATCATCAGACATGCCAATCATGCTGCATCACAAGTGATCCCATCAAACTATCCCAATATTTATCAGGATGAGTAAACGCTGATTGTCTCATTTCATCATCTGTAAAACACATTAAGACTGGCAAAGTCCCTCATACTGATAGTTTTCTGGTCAGGACTCCAGTTACTAATTTGCTACCAGGTTCTGATAAATAACCAAAAACAGAATAGGGGTTGCACATACAGAGAATAAGGGTGTCATGGTTACATCAACATTAACCAGGAGGAGGCTATTTAGCTTCTTGAGCCTATTCCACCATTCACCCAAATCATGGTCATCTTCAACATCATGACAAATCCCTGTCTTTGTCCCATAATCCTTCAGCATTTTGGTTAAAAATCTACCAAGCTCGGATTTAAAATTTGTAACTGATTTCAAATCAATCACTGTTTGTGGAAGTGAGTTTCAAACTTCATCCATTTCCATGTGCAAAAGTGTTCCACAATATCACACCTCAATGTTCTGACTCTCACATTTTATCTATTCAATCTCTCTTCTTAAATTAAGCCTCGGAGCCCAAGTATCACTTCAGTAAGTCTACATTGCACTTCTACCAAGAGTGATACTCTTCTTAAGCCATGGTGCCCAGGCCTGACGGCTTGGACTGACCAGGTTTTGAACTGCTGAAGCATGACTTCTAATCCTTTGTTTTCGAGTCTTCTTTGGACATAAATGTCAACATTCCACTGGCCCCCTGATCACTTTTCTGAGCCTATTTGTGACATTTTCATGAACTGTATGCAGCTGGATCACCCCCATCAAGTTTCTTTGAACTCCACTGTCTCTCGATTTTCACTATCAAGAAATATCCTATTTTGATCCAACCTCTCACTTGCCGACACAAACTCATCTGTAGATTTTTCATTTACTTAATCTATCAAGATTGCTTTCTGATTTTATGCTTCCATCTACTGACACTCGAGATCGCTGCTAATCTGTAGAGAGGCCCCAAATTTTGAATGTGGCTTTCCTTTCATTATGAATAGTGAATAGATAGGGCACCAACATAGATCCATGCAGAATATCACCAACCATATCCTTCCAATTAGAATATCTCTTATTATCTGCACAAATGTCTTTTGTTCAAATCAAATGCTTCTGCAAGCTCCACTTGTCTTTTGCATCTTATTACCCCCACCTTAAATGGACAGTAGAAAGTTGTAAATTCAGGGACATTCTTAGCAATCAAATTTAGCTTGTGTTTACCTGACTAGGTGAGCAAGGAATCCCCGTAAATATTAATCTCTGTCTTCACTGCATGGTAACTTGATCACAAAGATTAACAATGCAAAAGATTTATTCCTCTTCAAGATTTATAAACTGTTGGCACATTGTTAGTAAGTGGTACTTATCTTTTTAAAAAAACAGCCCCTGCCCAACACTTGCCTTACACTCATTGCCCCATCTGCTGCTCATCCTCTACATCTGAATCTCATGGCAAGATACCTAGGACATGGAGAGGAGCAACTATTCCAAGCACTGAGATCCCACTAACTGGCACCACCACTCACCCTTGGCTAACCCATGGGAGAACTCACTTTTGCCGCTATTGAAGCCAATTGATCCTGCAGTATGTCCTCATCAGAACCATCCTGCTGGCTGCGTTTCTTCCCCATATTAAAGCAGCGATGGCTCTCTGATGGCAAAAGGAGATGGAAGGATTTCTCTTCAATCTCATCTTCAGTCATTGACTCATCGAACTTAAGGGAGTACTCAGTGGCAACAGAAGCAGAGTCTGGAGAGACAATAAATGATTGACATTGTTCTTTGTTATTTTTCATTGCTCACTGAAAGATTTAGAACTTGAACATGAAGTTAAAGGCCGAGCTAGAATCCTTGGATTAGTTATCTGCTCAAGGAGCAGAGTTGGGTTCCAATTATTGATTCAACACAACTGTTATGTTGAATCACACATTGTTTAAGGGGACAGGAGGAAGTTTCCTTATGCATAACCACAGATCCAAGGGGAACACAAGAAAGTTGGATTGAATAGCTTAAGCACATGACTGAATAAAGGAATCTTGAAATAAATCAGTGCAAGACATGTTACTATTTGACCCACATATCCTTTGGGTAGGGAAGGAGTGCTTATGTGACAATTGATTTGGTTGATTTGAATCACCTAACTGAAGAGACACCATTCCCCATTTAAGTCATGAGATCAGTTGAAGGACAAAACATCATTTAGATTTGATGAAGTCTGTTTTTTTCCCACTTGTCGCACATTGAATGGGCTTCTTCCTCTCACGGGACTGCGGGCTGTAGTGTGCGGTCATGGCTCACGATTTACTGTCCCCCGGTGCATCCTCTCAAATTTTTAGTTGATGCAGTCTTTAAATTAATGGCTCTGGGGTACGCCATATATTTATAGAAGGAGACTTTAATTGCTCTCATGGACCCTGGTGTGGACAGGATGCCAAGGGGGCTGTTGGATACACCTCTGCAGGCGAGACAGTTAGTGGACTTGTGTGAGGAGTTGGGGCGAGTGGATATGTGGAGGTGCCCCCACCCAAATGGGAGGGACGTTACCTTTTACTCCAACCCGCACAAGTGCCACACAAGAATTGAAATGTTCTTTGTTCCGTCAGTTTGTTTGGACTTGGTGTTAGCCTGCAGGATTGGGAACATAACTATTTCGGACCATTTGGCAGTATATTTAGATGTTAAGATCAAAGGTAGTGCAGGAGACACATGACAATGGTGCACGAATCCATTTCTGTTGAAGGATGACAACTTTGTACAGTATATCACAAGGGAGTTCAGGGTTTTTTGGGTCTTCAATCAGGCTATAGCCAGGAAGCCATCAGTGCTCTGGGAGACCACCAAAGCATTCTTAAGGGGTTTGATTATTTCACACTTGACAATGAGAAGGAGGCAGAGAGGAGAGCAGCAGCTGATACTGGAGGCCTGGCTAAGGCAGCCAAATCGGCACATTATCCCAGACTATCCGGGGTCAAATTGCAACGGGTCATGGCTCTCCGGGCTGCTCTGGACTCAGCGCTCACACAAGTGGCAAAGAGAGGGGTCTCCTTTGCAAAGCAAAGGCTGTTTGAATGTGGGGATAAGCCAGTTAGATCCCTTGCTTACCTGGCTCGGAAGGAAAGTGCTTCACAGTCCATTGTGTTTATCAGGGAGAGAACTGGCAATGTCACTCCTGAACTGAGGAAGTTCAATGCCAGATTCTGGGAGTTCAATGCAGAGTTATACCGGTCAGAGGGAATGGGGATGGTACAGTGAGAATGGAATCCGTTTTTGAAAACTTGGACCTCCCTGGTATAAACGCAGATCAGGCCTCCCTTTTAAATGTACCTCTGACAGTACAGGGGGTGCAAGAGGCGGTAAGGCAGCTCCAAGGTGGTAAGGCACCTGGTCCATGTGGATTTTATAAGGAGTTCATACACATGTCAGCTGAACCACTGCTGGAGCTGGATAGTCATTCCTATGGCCAGGACTGTCTTCTGCCCTCTCTTACAGAGGCTAATATCGCTCTTATATTAAAGACAGGGAAAGACCCTGAGGATTGTGTATTGTGCAGACCCATCTCGTTGTTGAATGTGGATTTTAAAATTCTATCAAAGGTGTTAGCTCTGAGACTGGAGAAGGTGTTGCCTGTTATTATAAAAAAGGAGCAGACAGGTTTTATCAAGGACCGCAGCTCCTTCAACAACATCAGGCGAGTATTGAACATAGTGCAACTATGTCAGCAGAGAATGATTCCGGGTTTGGTGGTCTCCCTGGAGGCAGAAAAGGCTTTTGATCGGGTGGAATGGTTGTATCTCTTTGCTGTTCTAGATCGTTTTAGTCTGGGAAGGGCCTTCGCCAGGTGGGTGGCAGTGTTATATAAAGACCCCAAGGTGGCAGTTATCACGAATGGGGTTAACTCGAGCAATTTTCATGTGGGGAAGAGCAGCAGACAGGGATATTCCCCTGTTATTGCTACTGTTTACCTTTGTACTTGAAGCACTGGTGGAGGCTGTCCAAAAAGACCCTGAAACACTGGCACCGACGGTGGGATTTGGGGATCAAAAATCACTCTCTGTGCAGATGTTGAGAGAGAAAAAGATCTTGACTATTTACACTATCCATGCCTCTTCTTGATTGTATAAACTTCTACAAAAACACTTCAGTCTCCAATGCTCCACGAGAAAAATACTTCAACCTATTCAACCTTTCCCTGTAACTCAGCCCCGGCAACATCCTTGTAAATCTTTTCTGCAACCTCCCAAGTTTAACATCCTTCCTATAGAAAGGCGATCAGAATTGTATGCAGTATTCTAGACGAGGCCTCACCAATGTCCTATACAGCTGCAACGTAACACTTCAACCACTACAATCAATGTTCTGACCAATGAAGGCAAGCACGCCAAATGCCTTCTTCACCACCCTCTCTACATGCAACTCCACTTTCAAGGAACTATGCACCTGCATCCCGAGGTCTCTTTGTGCAGCAACACACCCAGGACCTGACCATTAACTGTATAAGTTAGCGATTGGATAGAGAATTTCGAATATTAGATTTGATAGAGAACTTTAAAAATGAAGGTGCTTGAAGTACATGGAGGGAGAAATGTTTTCACTTGCGTAGCTGACCTGAATAGGAAGTTAACATTCGTGGATCAAATCAGACATTCAAAACAAACCATTCTTCCCTGAGAAAGGTGACAATGTGGAACTTGCTAGTACCAGGAATGCTTTAGTTGAATAGCATGAATGTGTTTAAGGGGAAATTGGATAAGTACCTCTGGAAGAAATATACAGAAGGATGCACTGATGGGATGAGACAAAGTGGGAGTAGACTCGCATGGAGACTAAGTAACTGCATGAGTCTGTTGGGCCAAAAGGCACTTTTCCCTGCTGTAAAGTCTCTGCAAATGTACTGCTCTCCTTCACTAAAGAACCATTTAATCACCAAATAATTTGGACAATAGGGGCCCCGCTCGGGTATAAAAGAAATACAAGAGGCATCCCTTCGTAAGGTCACACAATTAACATCAATTACTGAAATTACTTGTGCTGAGACAGCGGTTTAATCTTCAGCTTCTCAGTAGCAGTGGAGTACAGAGTTTTAATCTGAGGTTTGGTGGAGGTTGAGCTGGCAACATCAAGATCTTTACGGAGTTCAGCTTCGGTCTTCTTCACAAATTCACCATAGGGCTGAAAGAAATATGGAGAGAAAGTGAAATCAAACATTGGGATTTAAAGACACATGACACTACTTTGACAACTGCACTGAATTCAATGTACTTCTGAATTTTTTTAAACTTTTGTGGCAACTAAGGAATAGTAGGCCTTGATTTTCAGCAAATTACTGCAGTGAGGACAAGTTTTCAATTCAACCAGAAAGTTGAAGATAAAGCCTTTGTCATTTGAAATAATAGAAAATTCAGATGTAGGGCGCAGTGTTCATAGTCGTGATGCAGTGGTACAATATAAAACTGAACAGTTGCTAAACTGAAGCACTTACCAAAATATGGTCCACCCAATCACGTTTTCTCCTGTCAAATGTCTTCATCTTCTGCCAGTCTGTTTTCTGATATTGCTCTTGGTAGAATCCAAACAACTTCATAACCTCATTAGAAATGAAGATCTGTGGATAAAAGCACAGAAGAAATGGCAGTTGTTGCACACACCCTAAATTCACAGACAAAACAACCCACAATCCATTATCCTTGCCCAAAACTGCTCAGTGAAGCCTTTGACGCTTGGGCCTTTGGACTCTTCCCCCCATTCTGAATGATGTGAAACTCAAAGCATGTTCTATTAAACAAAAATCTCCGGAATGCTTGAAAATGTAATTATAATTGAAGTGAACAATATCAGTGAGATCCAAAAGCATATTCTAAACAACTCTAAGGGAATATGCAATACTCCCAGACTGTGAGAAGGTTTGACATTTTACTTTGCCTCAGACCTAGACTGAGAAATGATTAATTATTCACTTAACGATTCACTGCACTACATGGTTCAGCACTTTGCCAACAGCATCTTCTAAGAGGTCTCTGCTCAGGCAAATTCCAAAAATGTTCTGCCTTTATAATAGACTGTAGGTAGATAACTCAACATCAGCGCTGTGGGAAGTCTCACCATAAACATTGGGACTGACGTGGATTCATACAGCGGACCAGCATTTCAGGAAGGTCAAATCATTCTCAGTTTAACAGATGAGTTCATCTTAACTTCAGGAACTGAAGTTAAGAGTGAGATGAAGTAATACATTGAGTGGATAAGAAAAGGAATTACACCTGAAATTGTAAGATCCAATCAGATCAGAGAAAAATGCCACAAAGTACTCAAACATACAGGCCATTTAAAGTGACAGATATAACCATTAAAAGAAACCTGGCTCTTCCAACTGCACACAAACAATTTAAGCCACATTAAGTTGCATAAGATCTTAGAATATCTTGGTCAATTTTGGGAACCTCAACATATTAGAAATTCAGACTGAAAAGTGCAACCTTTAAGGCTTTCTTCATCTGAAAATTATGGAGTGACCTGTGGAAGATAAGATTCTGGACAGTTTTAAGAAGATAATTAATAATCATATAGTGTATTATCAACCAATGGAAAAACAGAAATGATACAGAAGAATTAAAAAAAAATGAGTGACTGGAAGAGACACCATATATTATGTAAATAGAAACAGAAAATATAGATTCTCAGAGTGGGCAAAGTTGTGACAGATGGGATTTAATGAATAACAGGATGATGATGATGATGCTAAATTAATAATGGGAGAGTACAAACAGTGGAGGATAAAGTGGTTTGGACTTTTTGGGAAGGGTCAAAATGGTAAATTGAATTCAATGCAGTCATCAGAATGTTTTTAACATGCTCTGTTATACATATCATCAATCAGAGCTGCTGTGGAGCACTATTAACCCATATCTTTCTTGCTTAACTGAGAAAAAATAAGTTTGTGTTCAAATGCAAAAGCTGGATCTCACCTCACATGAAACTCTTTTGCTCACACTCTCTACATCTTTCCATTTATTATTCTCAAGATAGTCTGGGGGTATTTGTAGATCTCCTGGATCGTGGCCAAGATCCTGCAACTTCCTCAGCCGCTGCATGAACCATCTTCTCAACCTCTAAAGCATCATGATGTGCAGCAAAATGAGGTTCCCTTTAGATTTTTAGAGGCACATCCTTCGTAGACTGGGCCTCCTGCACTTTGCTACAGCGCAGCCCAAAGTCCTCATCAAACCAATCTTGGTCATCTACCAGGTCATCGAGCATCTCATGACTCAATTCCAACTCTGCCAGGCGTTTGGTCAATTCTTCCTGCCCACACCAGGATGTGTGCCAAACATCAGGCTGCCTTGTTGCAAAGTACACAAACTGTTGGTCAATCTAGAAACTGAAGGTCAGGAACAAAAGTGATGAAATTCATTTCAAAACATTAATGAACAATACATGATTTTAATAAACTGTGAAATCAAAGCATGAAAACGGTAGACAAACAAACGAGAACCTTCTTTTTATATCTCAGAGGATGTCTGACGAGTTAGACACAGGCTGGAATTCATTTTATAGGTAAACACAAATATCGACAAATCAGAAAAGCATGTGTCAGTTTAGTCAGGATGTTGCTGTGTCAAATCAAAGTGACCCAAGTTCCTCTTTCTGTGATTTCCTACACTGAATGCTCAGAAAGGAATGGACAGTATGAGCACTTCTCAAACACTTTCATGAAAAATGCTACTAGTCCAATGAATGTTAACATGTGCAAACCATATTCACTTCTGTTCTTCTAATCAGATGGTCATTCAGCCTCTAGACTTTGCTTCAGAACACTACGCTGGAAAAACAGTGTGTGCACTAAAAAAGCCAGAGATTGAAAAGCATGATTCAAAACTTAGTTTAAAAGATCCTCTTTAAAAACACTGCCTTCCTTTAACCAAAGGACAGAAAAGTGCAGGAGGAAAAGGGTTTGAATTTCAATAGCAATCTTTCAGTTCTAAACTCAGTAATTACACAGTGGAAATGGTCACTAAATCCTTGAGAAATAATCAGGCGTACTTACACATATTTTGAGAATTGATGGGCAAGGTAGAAAACACCGAGACACCAGAAATTTTAAGAATATTCCCCACAGCTCGATTTTATCACCCACAAATATATTTAACAATTTATCAAGATATTCCTCACAACAGTCTTTTGGTAAAGGGTCCTTGGTAAAGGGGAACACTCAGGATAATTTCTAAAAATGATGACCTGCAACATGTGCCTGAAAAAAGTGGAGTTGTATTTTGACATATTGTGTGGGAAATAATGATAATCCTATAAGTATGTTAAAACATGGTACTTACAGGTCGAGGACAAAGATCTGAAGATAATACTTCCTCCTTATCATCATCACTATCATCTCTTTCAAATGTGTCCAATGGGATATCAGTCTTGTGTTCCTCCTCTAGATCCTTGGAAGGTGACGTGGGCCAGGATTCAACATTCAATTTGAGCTGTAAACATTGATTAGTAAGCCAAACCTTCTCAGCTCCAGACTTTGTGATTTCTTGCAATTGTTCAATAGCGGCCTTGACAAAGGAAGATAGTATCATATCAACCAAAGAATTGGCCTTTGAATCACTGCTCTTCAGATCATCTCCTTTAAAGTCTTCACTATCCTCACGATTGTCCTTGGGTTCCTCTGCTTTAATGTCCATGTGCTCCTCATGAATTTCCTCAGATTGAGGATCGAGGAATGGTACTTTGAATTGAGCCTCGAGTTGGTCCTTTTCCCTGTTCAGTAAATCCACCAGAGGTGGTGAAGAGTTCTTGTGGATATTTAGTGAAAATCCTCCCTTTGTGTACTGGAAGAACACACAGACACATCAGCGTTAATATTGGTGTCTGTCTCCAGTGCTGCCTTGGATGCCTTCTCTCTGAACACATCAGCCCGTTAATGCTTTCTTCATTCTTGTCTTTATTCAAGTTTGCCAATCCGTCCTCCTTACCAGACTTGGGCAAGCTCTCATAAATTTTGTTTGAGAAAGTCTATAACCTTAAAACTTGTCCTGAAACTTTTAGACTAAAATGTAATGTTGAATTATAGAACACATTTGCTGTCCACCAGAAAATAGAGAGGCAGGAGGGTAAGGCAATTAAGAACATTTTCCTGAGCATCAGTGAATCTGCATGAAGAGGACACCAAGTGATAACATTCACAGCTGTCCCTTTGTGAAATTAATAACTTGGTATCAATTAACTTCCCTCCCGAATTATTGTCCTTCACTGTTATCTGTCTCATTCAGAACAAGCAGTGCTTTTGTTAACTTTTTGTCTAAAGAAAGCCTATTCTTGACAGTACAGCATATGTAAACGTTCGTATAACGGTAGCCTGTTTGTGATAGTACAACAGAGTAACCAGCCAGGGCTCTTGAAGGAAGAGCGATATCCTACTCTCCTGGGTTTTTAGAATCCAGTCAGCCTGGCTTATAGGTGTCAGTGTTATGTTGTAACAGTGATGCTATTAGTAAATTAAGGGGATGACTAAAATTAAACTAAACTGTCTGGAAGAGGTTTATGTTTTATTCCAGACTTCCAAAAGTACGATCTCCGGGATGAACAGAGAGGTTTACAGGTTGAGTTCACAAGGGATTCCCTGGGCAATCTCAAATATGTACTTTACCAATTTGGCACTGCAAGCAGGGTTCCAACAAGGGATACGTTTGAATAAAACTGGAAAAGAGGAGCTTCACCTAAGGGTCGGACTCGAGACCAATGGGTCCACGAGGTAAGATTATACCTCGATTGCTCTCGGTCTGCACCTTTGTGTGCTGCTTCCCCCATTTCATTCTCACGGTACCCGGACGGAACCCTAAATGAGATAGTTTAAATAGGTACTAAAAACCGAATCTTGTGGGGTTGGAGGCCCCTGTGTTTTGTGGGGTTGGAGCCCCTGTAGATCAGTAGTTCTGTGAAGATTTAAAATAAATAGGATAAATATGGGTGCACATTAAAAGTGAACAAGGGATTTGGAAAAAAAGGGAAGTAAACAGAAAGAAGCCATATCAGCGTGGAAAAAGGTAGATAGGGAAAAATGGGAAAAAGCCATGCAATCATCATGGAGACAAAACTGAATGAAAAGGGGAATTAGTCCATTAACTGAGGAAGGATCTGAACTAGATTGGACAGAACTAAAATGCAAATGTGAAGCACATGATTTAGAAGCAGAACTGGAATTGGCTAGGGAGAAAATAAAACAAAGTAAAGATTCAGAACCCTTGCTGAAATGTCAGGGGCCCCAAAGAAAAGGGAAACCGGTGAATAAACAACAGACTGCAGCTGTAGCCGCGCAGGACCAGACTGACGACAAAGACAGTTCCTAATACCCCACCTCTCCCAAAGACCCATTACTAAAGAATCCTGATCCATCTGTGGATGAGGAATGGGACACTGATTCTGAGGAGGAAATATTTTACGCCTCCCGTCCTGTCAGCCGACTTCCTCCGGGTCCCCCCTCAAAACTCACCCACAGTACGGCCAAGGCGAACACACTGCATAAAACAAAACATCGCCTGAACTCCCCACCCCACTCTGAGGATCAACGTGCCAAGGGCCATACACGTCCCCCAATGAATCATTTGTCCCTGTGCGTTCGGAGTGCTACAATTGCACTGATAAGTGAACTTACGGCCACTGATTTTGATCAAATCTAACTGCTGCTTTCAAAACCAGCTCGTACTCTTTAACCAGATGGTGAAAGGAAATGATGCCCTGCTGAAAGAACCGAAACCTTGCTAGTTTTTCAAAAAAGAAGTTTTTCAGTTCGACTTTAAAACAACTAGAAGTGCAAGTTGAATTCAAACTAATACAATTTAAAATTCCAATGAGAAGGATTAGGCCAACGTACAGGCTGGCAATTCCAACCCTGCCTCCTAATTAGTAATTACAGACAGTCTGTGGCATTCTACTGGTACCGTGGATTCACAACATCCCAATGGATCTTGGGGTCCTCCTCTGTATCCTCCCCAACAGTCCACGATGTCCTTTACTCCCTATACCTCCTCTCACTAATCTTCTCTGTCTCCCCCAGCCCCTCGAGTTCCCCAACAATCACACATTTGTTTCAACCGTAATCAACCTGGACATTGGTCCAAGAACTGCCCTTTCCCAAAGCAGCCCCCGGTTGATCGCTGGAGTGGAAGCAGCTGGCAACCTCTTGGTCACCCTCCCAAGGGACCTCAGCAGGTTTGCCCTTTTATTGCACAAAACCCTTTTCTATCCTTGACACCTGTGCTATAGCGGTTCTTACCCAGCAACATGACTCCTCTTGGTGCCCTGTTGCCTATTACTCCACTAAGATTGACCCTGTTTGCTCAGGGTATGCCTTCCTGCACCCAGATTCTCCCCTCCATCCATACTATGGCATTGGCTGCCTCTAATATAAATATACATCAAAATGTAGAAGTCTGTACCTCGCATTCCGTGGTATCCTTGCTTACTTGTAAACATACTCAACACCCAACTGCGGCTCATCTAAGTTGCTATGAGATTTCATTACTTCAGAATCCACTTCTCCCCTTTAAATACTGCTGTTACATTAACCACGCTACATTCGATGGTTCTTCTTCTATATCTCCAGAGGGCAAACATATGTCAGGATATGCGATTGTCACTTTGTCCCATACAACAGAAGCTTATTCCGTCGATCCACCCTGCTCCGCCCAGCAAGCTGAACTCCTTGTTCTCACTTGTGCCTGCATACTTGCTGAAGGAAAGTCAGACTGACAGCAACAACTACTTGTAAAATTCTCTTAAGGGAAATCATACCCAGATTTGGAATACCATTAACGGTCTTTTCCGATAACGGCTCCCACTTCTGTGCGGAGCTAACAAAGCCACTATGTAAGAGTTTGAATATGAGTCAGAAATTCCATTGTGCCAACCATCCCCACGCAGCGAGAATTGAAGAAAGAGCCAATTGTAATTTAAAAGGTCAGCTAAGCAAGTTGATTCCCTTTGGATGTGCCCATGATAAACTCTGGCAGCAGCACAGCTTCCTTACCTCATCAGGAACCCCGATCCTCAATGCTGCCTATGTTGCTAATCTCCTCAATGCTAGTCAAGTTCTCTTTCTATTGGCAATTATCAAATGTTCTGCTCACTCCTCTGATGCTGCCAATGTCACTAAAAGTAACAATGCCACTGACACAGCTGCTGAGATACCAGCTTTTGAGCAAAGACATGGTTACTCAACTGACGAATCGGAAACCAAAGGGAGACTCTCCTATTTCCTCTTCTGACACCGAGAAAAATGCCTGACCAAGAAAAAATTCGGATCCATTGGGGGACGCCTCTGATCAGGGAAAACAAAAATGGATGAACCACGGTTGTTATGTAAATAGCTACAATAAGCTTTGGGTTACGCTGGTAGAATAGACATGTCTGCCCGATTCACTTCTGCCTATTCTAGTTGATTATGTTCATACACATACACATGTGGAGAAGGAGGGAATGGTGGACAGAATTCTCCAAACTTGGTGGAATCCCCAGCTGCAAGAAAAAGCAAAACAAGCAGCTTCAAATTGCCAAATTTGTCAAAACATTAATCTCGGGAAAGGAGTGAAGTGTCCCCCAGGTGAAATGCCCTTGCCAAGTGCACCTTCTGACACTATCCAGTGAGATTTTAGACAGTCCCCTAGATGCCATTGTTATAAGTATTGCTGAGTGGTAATTAATGTATTTAATAAATGGGTTGGAGTTTATCCCTGTACTGACTGACAGCAACAACTACTTGTAAAATTCTCTTAAGGGAAATCATACCCAGATTTGGAATACCATTAACGGTCTTTTCCGATAACGGCTCCCACTTCTGTGCGGAGCTAACCAAGCCTATGTAAGAGTTTGAATACGAGTCAGAAATTCCATTGTGCCAACCATCCCCAAGCAGCGAGAATTGTAGAAAGAGCCAAATGTAATTTAAAAGGTCAGCTAAGCAAGTTGGTAGAAGAAATTGGCCTTCATTGGCTGCAAGTACTCCCAAATGCACTTTTTAATATGAGAAAACCATGACATAGAAAAAGACGGGATTCTCGGCGGCTGAACTGATATATGGAAAGCTCCTGAGGACTCCCTGATCTGCACCATTAACTCCCCAACACCCTGTTGATGGGCATGTCATGGCAGAAGAAATGCACATGTACCTGATTAAGCTGACCAAAGCATTGCAGTCGTATCATCAACAGGTCAAAGCAGCCTGTTGAGTACAAGGGAAGGAAGAAGAAAGAGTTCCAACATTTAAAAACGTCAACCCTGGTGACTACGTATGATTGAGAGACTTTAATCATCAAAAATTGGGCCCTTGCTGGAAAGTCGTTATCAAGCTCTTCTGACAACTGAAACTGCAGTAAAAGTAGAAGGATGTTCAACATGGGTCGACAAAGGACATTGCAAGCGTGTATCCCCCTCACAATCCTGTGTTAGTACTGATACAGGTATCCGACGAAAACCGAACCCAAGTACATACGTCCAGATGTAACCGACCCATCTGTGATATCTCAGACTGGCTAAACCCCAATGTAACTGTATAAATGAAACCTGTACTAATACCATTGGAAGTTATGAATGCAGCTGCCCAGCTGAAGCTCAGTTAAACTGCTCACATTTTGTATCCAAACATCACTCTCGACCTTATTGTCATCCTCGCAACACTTCCACGCCAGCCATCATGAGATGGCACAATTCCATAACCTCAGCCACTACATCAACCGAAAACTGTTGCTTTGAAATGTTTGTCTGTTCCCCTCTCAAAATGAACCATACAGATTGCAGTATTGAGCACATAGTACCAAAATCACCAAACCCTCAGCCACCTATTCCCATGAGACAGACAACGTATGCCTTCTCGATGGCATCTTCTCCTATCCGACCTACACCACTGACAGAAATACCTTTACACAGGTTCCTCAATTATCCGATAATCAGATTATCCGAAGGTGATCTTAAGGTCCCGATAGAAACATTACGTCAAAGAGCGGTTTCAACCCTGATCACGTCTTCTGTTTACAGGTACAATGATTAAAAGCAAACCCGGCTCACTGAAATGCTGCCGAGGACAGTCCTGACCAGTCCAGACTCCATCTTCAAATGACTGACCTCCTGTCCTCTCTCTCTCTCCCCCAACACGCTCCCGAGAGTTCTACACAGGGGTGAACCCCAAACCCTCCATCCCCAGATTATCGCTCCCACATTGCCCTGTACAGGGCAGAGGCGGAACCTGTCAAAAAGTTGTGCGCTATTTGGAGACTTATCCCACAAAGGCAGCAGCAGTCTTCCTGTTGGTGTACAGTCCGGCTGCTCCACGGGGGGGTGGGTGGGGCGTGTTCAGGGGTTCGGACGGTAGGTAGGGATCGACGGGAGTGCAGGGTTCAGGGAGTGGGATTGGGGCCGGGTGGTGGGGCACGGACAAGGTTGGGGGCAGCAATGGGGCTGCTGGGTGGGATCGGACGGGGTTGGAGTTGGGTGGAAGACGGGGTTGGAGTTGGGTGGAGGACGGGGTTGGGGTTGGGCAGGCAGGTTCCCACGTACAATGTGCTTTTGCTGAGTCTCCTGACTGGGTAACGGACTTCACAGAAAACTCCGCACCCCAGAGGAAATCACTTTACCGAATAATCAATTATCCGAATGAAATAGCGCCTGCTCATCTCGTTCAGATAACTGAGGTTCCTCTGTTCCTATATTCAGTAGCTACTGTAATTAAGACGACAAGCTGGAAAGATGAACAAAGACCAAAAATACTATGTACTCCCAATCTCCCATCTGTTCCCAATGGCTTCTTTATTCAAGCTAAACCCTTGACCCATGTGTTATTTGCTCACTCTTTCTGATGTCCAGTGTATAAATGGGACTCACACACTTATTCAACCCCTCACTTATGATGGCAAAATCCATTCGATAGAAGTTACACATCGCTGGGTGAAGTGCACTGACAAACGTCAAGGATTCAACATTAACGTTGTTCCGCTGTTAGAATGGTGCATTGAAAGAACTTCCGGTACCCACGACATGGGGAAAGTGAAGCCAACACTGTGTAAAAAGGTTATCAAAGACACTGGTCATACTCCTGCTCTTCATCCACTAATACACTTGGATAACCAAACGTTTGATAGCACCCGCTGTTTACAAGATTCAGCTCTCGCCCTGAGTGGACTCATCATTCACTCACAGAAGTGCGCCTTTGGAACTCCTTTTAGCCTTCATTGGTGATGTGAAAACAAAGGCTACCCATATTTACCCAATGACTGGTACGAATGTTGTGCCCCCGTACAAAATTTACCACTTTTTACCCTCCACCATGAAGTACTTGAGGTAGATGATGAATAGAATGCCTCCCAACATGTGAAGCAGTATGGAACAAAAAGGAGAGGAAAAACAAATGGGACTTAGACAACTTCTTCCATCAACAAACCTGGTGACCCAAGTTGCTGGGAGGACTTATTCCTGGCTGGGATGTTGAGATGGCCCGAGATCAGATAAGTGACCTTGCATACGACATCGATAAACTTGCTAACTCAACTGCCCACGCTTTGAAGCTGGTGAACAAAGAGTTACAGGAGACCCGGATGGTAACACTTCAGAATTGGCTCGTGCTAGATTTCCCCCTTGCTAAAGGAGGCGCTTGTTCTGTTATTGGCCCGCAATGTTGCGCCTATATCAATGATTGCTCTGAAGACATTTTGGACAACTTAGATGTTATCAACAAAATGGGTCAAGATGCAGGGAAGACACCTGCTGCACCATCGTCCGATCCATATGGATGAAGTATTACTTGCTGGCTTTGGTCGCTGTGTGGAACGTACTGATAGTCCCCAGTCTCATCCTAGGAATATACAGTGTCGTCCACTTATGCATGGAATGGACCGTACATTGCTTTTCGCCTAAGCCAAAGAGGAATCTTGTTAACTGACTCATGTCTATCCCTGTAGCTCCACGTCCGAATGTCTATGCTGAAATCCAGTATCTTTCAGACTCTGATCCTCTGGACAATGACTTGCAAGAGGAAGCACTCAAATTATTGAGAATACAAATCGACTGAATGGATTAATTATACTTGTATAAGCTGTGTAGTTGCCATGAAATGACAAAAGGAGGGAATGAGAAAGTTTATAGCCTTAAAACTTGTCCTTAAACATTTTGACTAAATGTAATGTTGAATTATAGAACACATTTGTTGCACAGTAGAAAATAAAAGGACAGCCAGGGAGGCGCCAGGCCACAAAAGGGGGAACCCAGGATGTGCAGAAGATAAAAACATCTGTTCTCACCAAGTGGTAACGGATGCGCCAAGGCAATTAAGAACATTTGCCTTAACAGCAATGAATCTGTGTAAACAGGACACAGAGTGATAACATTCACGGGTGTTCACTTGTGAAATTAATGACAGTGTTTGATTGTGATCTTCGACTTGGTATCATCCTGCAAGCATGTCAAAAGCCTTGTAATTAATGGTCAGGTCATATCAATTATACTGGATTCTTATTACCCTTGCAAGACAGGCAGACAGAAAGGGAAAAACATTATTCTGTTATAGTCCCTAACCTGGGCATTCAAAAAAACACGAGAGAGAGAATGAGTGAAGAACATTTTAATGCTGAGATTGCCAAAACCAATAGAAAATGAACTCTTTGTGGTTTGGTTCAAATGCACGCTTACTTGCTGTGGTTTCAATACAAAGAATAGGTGCAGGAATAGGCTATTCGGCCCTTCGAGCTGGCACCACGATTTATTACGGCCATGGCTGATTATCCACAATCAGTAACCTGTTCCGGTCTTATCCCCATAACCCTTGTTTTAAATTTAATTGCATTTTGGGGCTTTATGATTATTTTGAGTAACCATCGCTGATTATGAAATGCAAACTTTGTAAAAGGTAATATTGATGAAGCTTTAACTTACTTGCTGTTCTTACAGACCAGGACTGCACCACTGTCAATTCTAACGAGTCGGATCTTATGTCCTATTTGAATTTGAATCACAACTCTGAAAAGAAAAAATGTCTAATTCGAAACAAATGAATCATTTAAAATACAACCTTACAGTAACAATTCAGCCTCAGGTTCAGAATGATTCTTTTCTACAGATAAAAAGCAAGAGTCTGCTCCGAGCTTAAAAATTATTCTCACCCTCACGTTGAAGAGATTCTGACACAATCTATGAGGAAGCCATTTTTTACAGTCAAAGTTTGCCCTCCTCGCTAAGAAGCCATTTTGTAAAACATGATACCTGACATGCGAGCAATGCAAGGTTACCTTACAACTTCTCCCGCTTAGACTGGTGCCTCCTTATAGTAGGGACTTGTCTCACCAACAGGCACCTGACTCGGCTGAATCTGTTTTTCCCACCTGATGAATGGCTACAGGCCTGTAGGAGTGATCAATTAGGCACACACAGACTTGTCAATTAACTTCTATTCTTTACAAATTATTGCCTTTCCAATGTTGTCTGTCTAATTAAGTGCTTAAATCTAATTAAATGCAGTGTTTTTGTAAACGTTTGTATAAAGGAACCCTGTTGGTGACAGAAGGAGAAAGTAACCTGCAAGGGCTCTTCAAGGCAGAGCTGGCCGTTACTCTCTTAAGGTTTTAGAACCTTAGCTAGCCTGGTTAATAGGTACCAGTGTTATGTTGTAACAGTGATGCTATTGGTAAATAAAGGGGAAGACTAAAATTAAACTAAACTGTCTGGAAGAGGTTTTTTTTCCAGACTCAAAAGAGTATGATTGCCGGGACAAACCAAGAGAGGCTTACAGGTCTGAGCCCACAAGGGATTTCCTGGACCATCTCAAATCTCTACTTTAACATCAGTGCCTGCTAATTTTCATATAACATGTTGTTGCCTCAAATCTGTGCTCATCTTTCCCAAATTCTACGTGAATCCTTCCAATCAAGTTTGCAATTTGCCACATTTTTGAAATGACTCTTATCCAAGTCACATTCAACATGATGACAGAAGTAAATTGTATTTTTTCTCCATTTCAATCTACACACATCTCCGTCTACCACACAATTCTCCTAAAATACCTCTCCACTGGTATCCAGCTCGCAGCTCAGGGGCTGTTCTCATTTAGTCCTAATTCTACGGATGTGTTTGTAGACCAAAGAAGCCAATGAATTTAACCTTTATTCCCACCTTCTCCTCAACTATCACAGTTATTATGCAACTCCTTCAAACAAAAACCTTCCATCTAAAAGAACAAAGGCAGATATACGGGAACACTACTACCTGCAAATTCCCCTTGTGGGAAATAGAACCCATTCACTTCAATCATTTCAGTCTGAGACAAGATCTAAAGCAGCAGTATCATTTATTATACTCTTGCAAGAGTGGTGCCTATAAGATAGGCACATCGAGTTTAACGAGTACACAACTTATATACAATTCATTTCTCTTTCCCCCCTCCCATTGTTCCTCCCCTATTTACATCTCCCACTCCTCTAAACCCAGCTGTTTACCTCTTGCCTCATCCGGCCTTGGGCATAACAAAGTACAAGTTTTGCTTGGCCATTTCATCACATCCTGCTGTGGCCCACTGTTATACATCCTCCTCCAATGCCATCTGCTTCTTTGCTTGCTAAAGCAACATTTCCTTCCATACTTTGCCCAAACTGAGCCTGTTGACCTCTTGATTGTGTTTTTTTTTTGTTTTTACAGAAGCAGGAATCAGATGCTTGTAACTGTGTGTACAAGCATATCCAGCTTAACCTGTACCCCCTCCCCGCACAGCACCTTATCTATTTGTCTGTAACATCTACCATTGTTTGCAGGCACATTTCATTCTTGTATGTACATTTTAGCTAATGCAAAAGCAATTATATATTTCCCTTACATAGTTTTCATTCTTGTTAACTCAGCTCTTGGCTGAACAATTATACACTAGTGTGAGTTCATTTACCTTACATAAGTAATTATGATTGCCGAAGTAACACTGCTTTACCTATATCCCACACCCTTCAAGCCACTCATCATCCTGACTTAGAAATATACTGACACTCCTTAACTATCACTGGTTCAAAATCCAGGAACTCCACCCAAGGGCACTGAGGGTCAACCTACAGCACACATACTGCAGTGGTTCAAGAAGGCAGCCCACTACCACCTATTCAAAGGTAACTAGGTATGAACAATAATGCTGGCCCAGCAGCGACACCCACATCCCCTACAGTTTTGTTTTCCGTAATCACAGATGAGCAGGGATTTCCTGCAACTGTCGATTAAAGTAATTGCTTTGAATCCAGTCTCCATTGCAATAGCAGGTGAAGCCAGTCTGGACAATCTTGGTGTCAGATTTGACTCTGAGAGGAGCTCCGAGCCTCACAGGGCTGTTCTCCCTGAGACTGAGCCGTTCCATTTTGAATTGCCCGCGATCCAAAGACTCGTGCACCGTGGCCGGCCATTCCGCGCCTGCGCAACGACACATTGGCCGGTAGAGGCGCGCCTGCGCACGACCCCAGGCCGGTAATCCCACGTCTGCGCGATGACACCGCGTCAGGCCGTACCGCGCCTGCGCAACGACAACAGGCCGATCATCCCGCGCCTGCGCAGTGACACCGCCGCCGGTTGTACCGAGCGGCAAACCCACAGCTTTCTTTCAAACGTCATCCCCGCTGTCGCGGTCAACACCGGAGCCGGCATCGGCGGGTTCACCACCCAAACCCCCCCAACCGGTAAATCCGACACCCGCACAAAAAAAAACGCGAGCGTACGGAAAACCCTCCCCTACTGAGGTAAAAGGGGGAATTCGTGCAAGGCAACGGAATTGGTCGCACTCCAATTATTATAAATTTTAAATAAAAGTACAACTTGAAGACGCGGTTTCACTTCAGTCTGTTGAACTTTCTTTTTACCGAATAAGCGGTGCAGTAGTAAAGTCAGAGGGGGGTGGGTTACTCCTCAGAGGGTCGGTATGGACTTATTGGGCCGAAGGGCCTGTTTCCACTCTGTAGGGAATCTAACCTAAAGTACTAAGCCACGGCCTCATTGCCGCCATGTTGAGGGGCAAGACCAGGAGGGGGCGGGGCTCCGACCACGTGAGTAAAGACACGTGAGGGACGACATGACGTCAGTGACCCCGCCTCCAGCAGCACTGATGAATCAATGAACTCTTCCCTGGGAAGTCGTGACCATAATATGATTAAATTCTACTTTCAGTTTGAGGAGTGAAATGTGACTCGTGTCTGTAACTTAGTTAAGACAGTGATGAGGGTATGAGAGTTAGGCTAGCTAAGGTGAAGGGGCAATAAACCGGAGAGGAATCCATTAGCAGCAATCATGGGAGAGAAGTTGTGAATTGGAAAATCGTATAAAAGCTAAACCTTGCAGTCACATTTGCCTGTATCTTGTCCAATGGCCTGATGGCTCATATGTTAGTGAAGCCTGCCTTAGCATCTACAAGTAAGATATAGGTCAGGAAAAGTTGGGAGAAAGGAACTCAGCGAGTTTTGAGAAGATTTGTAGCTCAGGTTGAGATTCTGGATGTCGGTTTGCTCACTGAGCTGGAAGATTCGTTTTCTGCCATACTCGGTAACGTCATCAGTGAGCCTCCGGATGAAACACTGGTGGCATAGCCTGCTTTCTATTTATGTGTTTAGGTTTTCTTGGGTTGGTGACATAATTTCCTGTTCTTTTTTCTCAGGAGGTGGTAAATGGGATCCAAGTCAATGTCTTTGTTGATAGAGGTCCAGTTGGAATGCCATGCTTCTAAGCATTCCAACTGGAACTCTATCAACAAAGACATTGACTTGGATCCCATTTACCACCCCCTGAGAAAAGAACAAGAAATGACATCACCAGAGGAAATGACATCACCAACCCAAGGAAACCCAAACACAAAAATAGAAAGCGGACCATGACTCCAGTACTTCACCTCGAGGCTCACTGATGATGTTACCTAGTATGGTGATGAAATGTCTGAAAATGAACCTTCCAGCTCAGCGAGCAAACCTACACACAGAAAGGAACTCAAGAAAATTACAATCAGTGGAGGAAGAAGTAACAAAAGGATTAGCGAGGGCAGAGTGGTGGATGTGATCTATATGGACTTTAGTAAGGCATACGACAAGGTTGCCCATGGGAGACCTGTCGCCAGTTTAGATCTCATGGAATACAGGGAGGACTAGACATTTGGATATAGAACTGACTTGAAGGGAGAAGATAGTGGGTAGTGGTGGAGAGTTGCTTTTCAGACCTCGAGGCCTGGGACCAGTGGAGTGCCACAAGGATCAGTGCTGGGTCAACAGCTTTTCATCATTTATCCAAATGATTTGGAAGTGAATGTGGAAGGTGTAGTTAATAAGTTTGAAGATGACACCAAAATTGGAGGTGTAGTGGACAGCAAAGAAGTTTACATCAGATTACAATGGGATCTTAATCAGATGGGCCAATGGGCTGAGAAATGGCAGATGGAGTTTAATTTAGATAAATGTGAGGTGCTGCATTTTGGAAAAGCAAGTCAGAGCATGACCTGAACACTTAATGGTAAGGTCCTCGGGAGTGTTCGTGAACAAATAGATCTTGAAGTGCAGGTTCATAGCTCCTTGAAAGTAGAGTCACTGGCAGATAGGATAGTGAAGAAGGAGTTTGCTATGGTTTCCTTTATTGGTCAGAGAATTGAGTATAGGAGTTGGGAGTTCATGTTGCGGTTTTACAGGATATTAGTTAGGTCACTTTTGAAATATTGCATGCAATTCTAGTCGCCTTCCTATCGGAAGGATGTTGTGAAACTTGAAAGAGTTCATAAAAGGTTTACAAGGATGATGCCAAAATTGGAGGGAGTTGGATGGAGTTGTCCTGCTCGCCTTTAAACAATCCCCAAACCTCAAACAAATCATTCTTCATAGCAAACTGCCCGGCTTTCAGGACAACTCCATACGACACTGTCACGGTAGACGCTGCAAGACGTATCAGAGTGTGGACATGGATACCATCATTACACGTGGGGACACCTCCCACCATGTACATGGCAGGTACTCGTGTGACTCAGCCAACGTTATCTATCTCATACGCTGCAGGCAAGGATACCCTGAGGCATTGTACACTGGTGAAACTGAGCAGAGGCTACGGCAACAGATGAATGGGCACTGCACAACAATCAACAGATAGGAGTGTGTCCTCCCAGTTGGAGAACACTTCAGCGGTTCGGAGCATTCGACTTTGGACCTTCAGGAAACCATCGTCCAAGGAGGACTTTGGGCCAGGCAGCAGCGAAAAGTGGCCAACCAGAGGCTGATAGCTAAGTTCGGTACCTGTAGGGATGGCCTCAACCGGGACCCTGGATTCATGTTACACTGCAGGTGACCACCATTGCACTATATGCACACACACATATGCACGTTCTCTCACAGACACTCACAAGGCCCCCCACCCACACACACACACACACAAACCCACATGCACACATACACATGTACATTTGTGGGGTGAATTTGTACTTGCAGAGTTACATCATACTTTGCTCAAAACCTGCATGAATCCATGTAAGATTCTGTTAATTCAATTTTCATAATGTTTAGAATCAGTCTAAATATTATGGCACAGATAGCAGCACACAGGGAGCTAACACCTTCAATACATTATCTGAGCTGACACCAATTGTTAAATTCACTTGAGAATGTAACTTTTAAAAAAGGTTTTGCAATTTACAAATGAAAGAAGTGAAACTAACATGGTCATTCTAACAGACGAGAGACTTAACAAACAATCAAGGTATTTTTCAATGTATAACTTCAGTTACATCACACTGTAAACTTTTTCTATAAATTCTGTGTGTTACAATCATGTACTCTACAAACATCTGATGAAGGAGCAACACTCCGAAAGCTAGTGCTTCCAATTAAACCAGTTGGACTATAACCTGGTGTTGTGTGATTTTTAACTTTGTACGTCACAGTCCAACACTGGCATCTCCAAATTGTGTAAATATAAATTCAGCATTCTCCTGTATCTCCACAATGAAATGTGCTAAACACAGAGGAGCTCTGGAGCGGCTTTCAATGCAGCATAAGTGGGGGAAAAAGAGAAAAATTCACCTGATCTTTCTTCGTCAGTATTGAGTGTTTTAAGAAATAGCAGAATGGTTATGGGGCAGAAGGAGGCTGTTCAGTCCATCCAGTATGCACATCTCTCTGAATGAGCATCATGACTCAGTGCCATTCCCCTCTGTTTTTTTTCCTGTGCCCTTACACATTATTTCCATTTAAATGACCATCTGATGCTTCTTGTCTGCCTCATTGAACCCACCTCCGTCACATTTCCAGGCAGCGCATTCCAGACTCTGCTGTGTGAGAGAAGTTTTTTTTTGCAAGTCACGTTTCCTTCTTTTGCAAATGACCTTATATCCCTTCCCCCAGGTTCTCCATCCTTTTATAAGGGGTAACAGTTCCTCCCAATCTACTTTATCCTGCCCTCATGACTTTGAAACCTTCTATCAAATCTCCTCTCAGCCTTCTTCTTCTGAGGGGAGCAGTGGCAACCTCTCTGATCTATCTGACACTGATGTGGTGATATTTGCCAATGGTTGCACAGTGTTCAGCCACCAGTTGCGACTCCTCAGGTACTGAAGCAGTCCATGTTCAAATGCAACAAGATCAGGACAATATCCAGTTTTTAGCTGATAAGTGGCAAGTAACACCACACTGAACCCCACCCAAACCACCTTCTCAAGGGCAACTAGGGATAGGCAACAAATACTGGCCAACCAGTAAACCCCCATGACCCAAGGCTGAATATTAAAAGAAACTGGGGAACCATTCAGCCTGAAAAATGCCCGCGAGTCTTTTTTCACTACAACAATTTGTACCCATGGTGCTACTGTCTTGCTGATTCCATGAGATATCACTTTCCTGTCATATCTGTTGTGTTGCAACGCATCAATTCTTTCAGAAATCCCTATACACCACATCCACAGCATTACTGTCATCATCTCTCTGTCTTTAATGAACCTTCTCTTAAAAAACCAATGCCAACTCTTTGGGATTAACCTACATTTTTCAATGAAGCTAGATTCATTCTATATTGAAGATTTGTTTCAAGAAGTTGCCCTTCACTGAAGTTAAACTGATCGGTCTGTAACTGCTGGGATTATCCTTACAACCTAAACAAAGGCACAGTGTTTGCAATTCTTCAGTTCTCTGTTACTTTCCCGAGTCTGAGGAAGACTGGGAGCAAGCATCCAGTTCCTCTGCAATTTCCACTCTCACTTCCTTCAATATTCTCCGATCATTTAGTTCCAGTGCCCTATCACCTGGAAGTAGCATGGTCTATCTAATGCCCCTCCTTATCAATTTTAAACCTTTCTAAGGACTGAGTTTCCTCTTCAGTCACTACAGCCTGGGCAGCATTTCCTTCCTGAGGAAAGTCGGATCAAAAATATTCATTTAACATTTCAGTCATGTTCCCTGCCTCCATGTGTAAATCTTATTGGTTGTCTCTAATTGGCCCCACTCTTCCATTTTTTGCTGTTTATGTGTTCTATCAAAGACATGAGGATTCCCCTTTGTATGAGCTGCCAGTCTTCATTCTTAACCTCTCTTGGCTGCTCTTACTTTGTGTTTTCACCTCCCATCCGAACCTTCTGCTTTCAGCTTGGCTCTCATTTGTATTTCCTTCCTGGGGCCTGCCATAAACATGTGATTCTTCTGAAGGAGATCGCTGAGGAGATTGTGATGGTTTGGTGATCTTTCAGGAATCACTGCAGTCGGGGCGGGGGGAGGAGGTTGCTAAGGGGGGGGTAGATGGTTGCAGGGTTCCAAAGGATTGGAAAATGGCTTAGATAACGCCCTTGTTTAAGAAATAAGGGAGGGAGGCAGAAGACAGGAAATTATAATCGGTTAACTTGACCTCAATCATTGGTCAGATTTGAGACTTAAAGTTAAGGATGAGATTGCAGGGTGCTTGGAAGAGCATGGTAAAATAGGGCTGAGTCAGCATGGCTTCATCAAGGGGAGGTCATGCCTGACAAACCTGTTAGTGTTCTTTGATGAGGTAAGAAGCAAGTTCGACAAAGGAGAGCCAGTGAACGTGATCTATTTGGATTTGCAGAAGGTCTTTGACAAGGTGCCGCACAGGGCACTGCGACACAAGATAAATCCCACGGTGTAAGGGGCAAGATACTGGCAAGGGTAGAGGATTGGCTGGTTGGAAAAAGGCAGAGAGTGGGGATAAAGGGGTCTTTTACAGGAAGGCAGACTAGCAGAGTACCGCAGGAGTCAGTGTTGGGACCACAACTATTCATGCTATACATTAATGATCTGGATGAAGGAACTGAGGGCATTGTTAGTACATTTAGAGATGATACCCGTAATGTCTATCTCCTTTTGCATCCTAGGAGCACTGAATTTGTTTTCCCTACCTTCTCTTTTTAAGGGAATGTACCTCAACTGTCCCCCTACCCATCTGTGCTTTGAAGGTAACCCATTGCTCAGCTGCTGGTTTTCTTGCCAGTCTTCGGATCCAGTCTATTCAATCCAGCTCTGCTTTTGCCCTGTTGATCTCAGCTCTCTCTCAGTTAATTATTCTTACTCTGGACTGTGCTTTGTTCTTTTTTTAAAAAATCATTTTCCTAAATGGGTGGCACGGTGGCACAGTGGTTAGCACTGCTGCCTTACAGCGCCAGAGACCCGGGTTCAATTCCCGCCTCCGGCAACCGACTGTGTGGAGTTTGCACATTCTCCCCGTGTCTGTGTGGGTTCCCTCTGGGTGCTCCGGTTTCCTCCCACAGTCCAAAAATGTGCAGGTTAGGTGAATTGGCCACGCTAAATTGCCTGTAGTGTTAGGTGCAGTGGTAAATGTAGGGGAATGGGTCTGGGTGGGTACGCTTCGGCGGGTCGGTGTGGACTTGTTGGGCCGAAGGGCCTGTTTCCACACTGTAAGTAATTAATCTAAATATTACAATACAATGATCACTGTTCTGAAAATACTTCCCATGACACTTGATCTACTTGGTCTAACTCATTACCAAGATCCAGGCCGAGCACAAACTCTTGTCCTGCATGCCCTCAATACAATCTTGGAATGAAAATAGAAAATCAAACTGAACAGCATGGTACAGGCCCTTTGGCTCGCGATGTTGTGCTGGCCTTTTATCCTACTCTAAGATCAGACTTGCCCCGTCTGTCCTTCATTGCTACTATCCCAGTCTATATTCAGATAATTTAAGTTTCCCCTTCTAATGACTTATTTGCATCTCTCTGTAAGTTCCTTGTAAGTTTGTTCCTATCCATCCTTCCCACTGGTTGGTGACCTGTAGTCTGCTCTGAACAATCTGATTGCACCATTTTTGTTCCTTGTCTCAAGCCAAATCGATTCTGTCCTTGACCCCTCAGAGGCACCCTCTTCCTCCAGCTCTGCACTGATCTTCTTAACCAATCGTACCACTTCTCACAATTGTCCCCCTCTCCTATCTTTACTGAACACATTGTATCCAGGAATACCCAGTCCCGCACTGTCTCTGTCAGAGCCATACATCAGATTTCCACTTCGCAATCTGTGTCTGTAACTCCCAAATCTTATTGACCCATTTCAGTCTGTTTCCCATCAATCAAGGTCCCTAACTGGCAAAGGTAGGCAAAGGCTTTGTCAGTGACTGTAGAGACCTGGTGAGGTTGGGAAAAATCAGAAGGATCAGTCACACCATTTGCATTATGTACAGGGCCAGTGATGCAACAACCAGTACCTGGGACACCAGGGGGAGCCTGTAATCTCTTATCGCTGTCCCTGGTTTGTGGGTCCTTTCTGATTGAGACCATTGTCAGATCCATTGTCAAGATCGCCACCTCCTGACCTGGAGAAGCAAGAACATGCAGTGCTCGTGGGAATAACCTGAATGTGATCAGAGGACAAGGTCAAAAATCATACGACACCAGGTTATAGTCCAACACGTTTATTAGAAAACACAAGCTTTCAGAGCCTCGCCCCTTCTTCAGATTCTCAGAGGAGCAAGCAAGGTGAATTTAATCAACAGAGAAAACAAACTCTGCTGTTCATTTCCTTTGAGGTTAACTCCGTTCTCAATGACATGAACAAGAGACAAGGCAGGAATAAAGAATATAAAGACACCACCAGTGACTTCCTGGAATGCAGTTTCCTGCTTTTTCAGTTTTTAGCATCGATTCAAAGCGGAAAGAGTCTTTCTTTCTCCTTCACGTCTTGAAACTCTTACTGAGATGATCAAACCCAGCAACAGTTCATGTGATGGGTTGAGGGGATTGTCTAATGATAGAGAGAGGGGACTGGGTCAGGAATGGGATTTATCCTTGGACCTTCTGGGAAGCCAGGAGGAGATTGCAGATCTCATCCCTGGAACTTAGAAGGTTGGGAGGAGATTTCACTGAAACATTTCAAATTATCCAGGGCCCTGACAGGGGAGATTTTGGAAGGATGTGCCCCAACCTGGGGATTCTAAAGCAGAGTCACAGTCTGGGAATAAGGGATTGATATTTATCTCAGAGATGAGGAATGGGTGGCACAGTGGCTAGCACCATTGCTTTACAGCACGAGGGACCTGGGTTCGATTCCACTCTCAGGCGGCTATCGTTGTGGAGTTTGCATATTCTCCCTGTGTCTGTGTGGGTTTCCTCTGAGTGCCGCAGTTTGCTCTCAGTCCAAAGATCCACAGGTTAGGTGGATTAGCCATGGGAAGTGTAGGGTTACAAGAATAGGAGAGGGGGGTGTTTCTGGGTGAGATGCTGCTTGGACTTGATGGGCTGAATGGCCTTCTTCCACACAGTAGGGATTCAATGATTCTACGTTGCTGTGGGTCTGGAGTGATATGTTGGTTAGTTTGGGCAAGGACAACAATCTAAAGTACGTTAGTGGGCCCGATGGGGTTCTCCTCCAACAATGGTCATCATTAGACTCTGAATTCCAGAGTTATCTTTTCAATTTAAATTCCACTCTGTGCCTTGCCAGGATTTGAAGCCAGGTCCCCCAGAACATTACTGGGCTCTCTGGATTAAGAATCTCGTGATGATACCACGAGGCCATTGCCTCCCCACATGTGGATGATCTCCATTTTGAATTTATTCAAATGCCTAAGTATCGACAACTCTCTGGGGATGAGTATCCCAAAGATTCAAAACCCTCTGAGTGAAGAAATTCATAGAATCCCTACAATGTGGAAACAGGCCATTCAGCCCGTACCGCCTCTCCAAAGAGCATCCCACCCAAACTTACTCCCCTATAACCTTGCATTTCCCATGGCCATTCCACCCGACCTGCACATTTTTGAACAGTGGGAGGAAACCAGATCACCTGGAGGGAACCCAGGCAGACACAGGGAGAATGTGCAAATGCCACACAGTCAGTTGCTCGAGGGTGGAATCAAATCCAGGTCCCTGTGCTGTGAAGCAGCAGTGCCAGCCACAGTGCCTCCCCATTTGATTCTGAGCAATAAATGCTGGCATACCAAGTGATACCCAATCCTGTAAATGAATGAAGAAACGATCAGTCAAATTTGGATAGGACTGTGATGGGTTACTCCCCACATGCCTGGAGGGTGCAGCTCCAAAAAGAAGCTTGATATCATCCAGTACAAAGCAGCCTGCTTGATTGGCACCACATCGACAAACATCGACTCCCTCCACCACTGATGTTCAGTAACAGCCGTGTGCACCATCTACAAGTTGGGCTGCAGAAATCCACCAAATCTCCTGAGACAGCACCTTCCAAACCCACAACCATTTCCATCTAGAAGGACAAGAGCAGCAGATACACAGAACACCACCACTTACAGGTTCCCCTCCAATCCATATGCATCCTGATTTGAAAATATATTACTGTTCCTTCAGTGTTGCTGGGACAAAATCCTGGACTTCCCTTCCTCTGGGCATTATAGGTTTATCTACGGCACATGGACGGCAGCAGTTCAAGAAGGCAGCTCACCACCACCTTGCAAAGGGCAGGATTGTGGCTCAGTGGATAGTGCTGCTATGTCACAGCGTCAGGTCGTGGGTTCAATTCCACCCTGGGATAACTGTCTGTGTGAAGTTTGCACATTTTCCCCATGTCTGTGTGGGTTTCCTCCACACAGTCCATAGATGTGTCGGTTAGATGGATTAGCCATGCTAAATTGCACATAGTGTCGAGGGATGTGCAGGCTGGGTGGGTTAGCCAAGGGAAATGTAGCATTACAGGGATGGGGTCGGTCCAGATGGGATGCTCTTTGGTGGGTTGGTGTGAACTTGATGGGCTGAATGGCCTGCTTCCACCCTGTATAATGATTCCATGATTCTCAAGGGAAACTCAGAGTGTGTAATAAATGCTGGCCAAGACAGTAACACCCTTGTGCTCGGAGTGAGTTTAAACAAAAAAACCATCTGCACTGCTTACTATTCCATCAGTCTTTGTGTCAATGTGCAACTATGATTCTCATTAATACATACAGTAATTAGTTAAGGCCTCACCACAGAATCCTTGTGGAACACCACTCGTCACTTTCTTTCTCTGTTGTCTGTCACTAAACCAGCCTCCGAACCAAGTCAAACATTCATCTTCAATCCCGTGGGTTTTAACTTTGGTCAGCAGACTGTTTTGTGAAAATTATCATCAATTCTGAAAGTTGATAAGTCTATATGCATCAACTATTTTCGTTCATGCATTTGGTTTGTTAGTGAGAATCTACCCATCACAAATCTATGTGGGCTATTTCCAGTTCTCTACATGTTCATTCTCTTGACTGTTAATTATAGATTCCAATGAAACCCCCAAAAGAGATGTTAGATTGACCAGGATATAATTTCCTTGGTTCCCTCTCTCATCTTTCCTGAACTCATGGAGTTACAGCAAGATATTTTCCAAACTAAAGAAATGGTTGCTGCTTTGGAACCTGATGGGAAAAGCTTCTGACACTTCTTCCCCACCCCCCCACCCCTCTCCTTTAAACCCCTGAGGTCCTGAAGATCTGTCAGCCTTTAGATCTGCTCACTTTCCAATGCTGTTTTCTGGCACGTATCAAGTTTTGTGAATTCCAGTCTTCCATTCATTATTAACCTCCCTGGAATGGAAGCTGCATTATCCCGTTCCTTGACTGTGAAGACTGACACAACTAATTATTGTACATATCGGCCAGTCCCTTAGTTTCATTCGTGGAATTCCCAGTTTGTTTTAAAGGGTTCAGATTACACTGGAGCCACTTCTTTGTGTTATTCTTGTGACCCCTTGCAGATCTCTCTCTCAATCACTTTTTTGTAACTCTTGGTTCCTTTTTGTCTTCCTTTGCAGTTCTTCATATCTTCCTTCGGTTTCCTGAATTCTCACTGATATTCCCACATTCGAGTGTTCTCGTCTTTAGTTTTTTGTGTTCTTCCACTTATTTTGTCAGTAACGATGTGCTAACAAGTGGGGACCTGTTCCATACTGAGCTGAATTTGTCTTTAACCATCTCCCCATCTCATTGAGAGTCTGATCTGACAATTTTGGCTGACATCAATCTCTGTTGCATTCTGTTTTCTGGGAGGTGGGTGTCACTGGCATAGATCAGCATTTGTTACCCAAGACTAATTGTCCTTGAACTGCTGGCCTTGCTGTGGCCTTGCTGTGGAGTCACATGAAGTCCAGACTGGGTAAGGTTGAGGCTGGACAGCAATCAGGGATCATTATTGTGATCACCATTAATGAGGCTTGCTTTGTGATTTGAATTCAAATGCCAGCACTTGTCACTGGGGGACATAGTACAGTTGGATATATTGTGGCAGGACCCCTGTTTTGTATCTCACCTGAAAGACAACAGCTCCCTCAGTTTTGCAGTGTCAGCCTTGACTGTGTGTTCAACATAGGAATTAGGAGCGGGAGGAGGCAATTCAGCCCTTCGAGCCTGCTCTGCCATTTAACATGACTGTGGCTGATCTTATCCTGGTCTCAACTCCACTCTCCTGCCTGCTCCCCATCGCTCTTTATCTCACTTTCCATCAGAAACACATCTTTCTTGAACCTGTTGATTGATTCTGCTTCCACTGCACTCTGGGGCATTGAGTTTCACAGATTCACAACCCTCTGGGAGATGTAGTTTCTCCTCAGCTCAGTTTTGAACCGACCTCCTCTCACTCTATATCGATGACCTCTTCTTCCAGAGTGTCCCGCAAGGGGGAGCATCTATTCAACATCCACCTTCCCAATCCCCTTTCCCATTTTCTATCCCTCAATCAGACCCCTCCTTCATTCTTTTGAACTCCAGCGAGTACAAGCCCAAGCTATTTAACTGCTCCATAGTAGGACAGCCCTTTCATCCCTGGAATCAGTCTGGGGAACATCCTCTGAACAGCCTCCAGTGCCACCACATCCTTCCTCAAATAAGGAGAGACAATGCCCAGGTGTGGTCGCACCAATGCCTTACCAATGTCCAGGTTTATAATATATGATCAATGCTCAATCAGTTGGGCCAATGGACGAGGAGTGAGAGATGGAGTTTATTTAGATAAATGACAGGCTTTGCATTTTGGGACGGCAAATTAGCCTTCTTCTCTCCAATGAAAACAGCCTCAGTTCCCTCAGCCCTTCCTTGTAAGACCTTCCTTCCATACCAAGCAACATCCGAGGAAATCTCCTCTGAACCCTTTCCAAAGCTTCCACATCCTTCCTATAATGCGGTGAGCAGAACTGTACACAATACTCCAGGTGTGGCCGTACCAATGTATTGTACAGCTGAAGCATGATCTTGTGGCTCCGAAATTCAATCCCCCTCCCAATAAACACCAACACACCGTATGCCTTCAACCTGGCTGGCAACTTCAGGGATTTATGCACTTGGACACCGAGATATGTTTATATATACTGCCAAGAATTTTACCATTAGCCCAGTACTCTACATTCCTGTTATTTCTTCCAAAGTGAACTACCTCACACTTTTCTGCATTAAACTCATTTGCCACTTCTCAGCCCAGCTCTGCATCTTATCTATGTCCCTCTGCAACCCATAACATCCTTCGGCACTATCTACAACTCTGCCTACCTTAGTGTCATCCGCAAATTTACTAACACATCCTTCTACGTCCATGTCCACATCATTTATAAAAATGACAAACACCAGTAGCCCCAAAACAGATCCTTGCAGCACACCACTGGTAACTGAGCTCCAGAATGAACATTTCCCATCAACCACACCCTCTGTCTTCTTTCAGCTAGCTAATTCCTGATCCAATTCACAAAATCACCTTCAATCCCGAAGTTCTGTATTTTGTGCAATAGCCTACCATGTGGAACTTTATCAAATGCCTTACTGAAGTCCATATACACCACATCAACCACTTTACCTTGGTTCACCATTTTTGTCACCTTGTCGAAGAGCTCAATAAGATTAGTTAGGCATGAGCTACCCTTCACAAAACCGTGTTGACTATCTCTAATCAAATTATTCCTTTCCAGATGATTATAAATCCTATCTCTCATAATCTTTTCCAACACCTTACCTACAACCAAAGTAAGGTTCACTGGCTATAATTGCCAGAGTTGTCTCAACTCCCCTTCTTAAACAAGGGAACATTTGTTATCTTCCAAAATTCTGGCATTATTCCTTTCGACAATGATGACATAAAGACCAAAGACAAAGGCTCTGCAATCTCCTCCTGACTTCCCAGAGAATCCAAGGATAAATTCCATCAGGCCCAAGGGTCTTATCTGTTTTCAAATTGCTAAAACCACCTCGTTATCAACCACAATCCCGTCTAATCTAGTAGCCTATAACTCAGTATTCTCACTAGCATTGCCCTTTTCCAATGAGAATACTGACAAAAAGTATTCATTAAGCACTTCCTCATATCCTCAGATTCCTCACATAACTTTCCACTCCTATCTTTGATTGGCCCTAATCTAGTCATTTTTTTTTAATCCTGATGTACCTATAGAAGGCCTTAGGGTTTTCCTTGACCCTATCCACTAACAATTTCTCATGTTTCTCCCTGGCTCATCTTAGCCCTCTCTTTCAATCTTTTCTGGCTAACGTATAACTCTCAAGCCCCCTAACTGAGCCTTCATGCTGCATCCTCACATAAACCGCCTTCTTCCTCTTGACAAGAGCTTCAACTGGTTTAGAAAACCATGGCTCCCTCTCTCAACAACTACCTCCCTGCCTGATAAGTATATACTTATCAAGGACCCACAGTAGCTGTTCCTTGAAAAAGCTCCACCCCCTGCAGTTTCCTTCCCCATCTGTTGCATCCTAAATCTTGCCTAATCACATCATAATTGCCTTTACCCCAGTTATACATCTTTCCCTGCAGTATATACCTATCACTGCCCAATGCTATTGTCAACATAACCAAATTGTGGTCATTATTGCCAAAATGTTCACCTCCCTCCAAATCTAACACCTGGCCAATATGGCATTGCCCTTTGTTGGCCTGTCTACATACTGTGTCAGAAAACCCTCCTCCACACATTGAACAAAAACTGACCCATCTAAACTACTTGAACTATAGTACTCCCAGTCAATATTGGGGAAGTTAAAGTCCCCCATAACAACTATCCTGTTACACTCACTCCTATCGAGAATCATCTTTGCCATCCTTTCCTCTATATCCCTGGATCAATTCGGAGGCCTACAGAAAGTTCCAAACAGGGTGACCTCTCCTTTCCTGTTTCTAATCTCAGCCCAAACTACCTCAGTGGATGTGTCCTCACATGTTATCTCAGCTGCTGAAATACTACCCTTAATTAACAATGCCACACCCCTCCCTCTGTTACCATCTTCTCTGTTCTTGCTGAAACATCTCAATCCCGGAACATGCAACAAAGTCCTCTAACCATATCTCTGAAATGGCCACAACATCGAAATCCCAGATACCAACCCATGCTACAAGTTCACCCATCTTATTCCGGATGCTCCTGGCATTGAAGTACACACATTTCAAACCAACACCCTGATTGCTGGTGCCCTCTCATGACCTTGCAAGGATGTTGCCAGGGTTGGAGGTTTTGAGCTGCAGGGAGAGGCTGAATAGACGGGGGCTATTTTCCCTGGAGCATTGGAGGCTGAGGGGTGACTTTATAGAGGTTTATAAAATCATGAGTGACATAGATAAGGTGGATAGCCAAGATCTTTTGCCCGGGGTATGTGAGTCCAAAACCAGAGGGCATAGGTTTAAGGTGAGAGAGGAAGGATTTGGTAGGGATTAGATTACATTACAGTGTGGAAACAGGCCCTTCGGCCCAACAAGTCCACACCGACCCGCCGAAGCGAAACCCACCCATACCCCTACATTTACCCCTTACCTAACACTACGGGCAACTTAGTATGGCCAATTCACCTGGCCCTGCACATCTTTGTGACTGTGGGAGGAAGCCGGAGCACCCGGAGGAAACCCACACAGACACGGGGAGAACGTGCAAACTCCAAACAGTCAGTCCCCTGAGGTGGGAATTGAACCCGGGTCTCTGGCGCTGTGAGGCAGCAGTGCTAACCACTGTGCCACCGTGCTGCCCACAAACTAGAGGGCATATGGATGTAAGGAGCAACTTTTTCATGCAGAGGGTGGTACGTGTATGGAATGAGCTGCCAGAGGTAGTGGTGGAGGCTGGTACAATTACAACATTTAAAAGGCACCTGGATGTGTATATGAATCGGAAGGGATTAGAGGGATATGGGCCAATTCCTGGCAAATGGGACTAGATTAATTTCGGATATCTGATTGACATGGATGAGTTGAACCAAAGGGTCTGATTCCATGACTCTCTGACTAAGTCTCTGGTTTAAATAGACAAAGCTTCTGAGACAGAGGTGACAGTGCTCCCACTGACCAGGTTCCAGTTTGCACAGGGCTCTGCTCTCAGCTGGATGGTTGGGAGTTTGAGGTGATTTTAAGCAGTATATTGGAGAGAAGTAAGCAATCTTTTTGATCAAAGCCTCCAGAAATGTGAAGGTGACATTTGTAAGCAATTCAGAGCAATGATCTACTCAGTTGGTTTGACTCCTGGGGCCTGCTGAGTACTAAAACTCAGCATTTAGGGATTGCTGAGAAATATCTTCATTGACTTGGACATTAATTGTACTTTTCAGGTTCCACAGTTTAATGAAGAGTCCAGAAGATTATAGCTTTAGGTTAATTCCCGATCTCATTGTTGCTGTCTGCAGGACTGTGAAGGACACAGAGTGGAAGAAGTACTTTCCAAAAGAATAGAGGCTGCTCCTGTCTTCAAAGGGTTTCCATCCCTTGAGTGGATATGAGACAGAACCACATGCATGCTTCAGGGCTAGAATGGAAAGCAGGAACTTAAATTTGTATCATAGAATCCCTATAGTGTGGAAGTAGGCCATTCAGCCCATCAAGTCCATACTGCCCCTCCGAAGGGCATTCTACCCAGCCACTTATTCTATCTCTGTATTTTCCAATGGTTAATCCACCTAGCCTGCATATCCCTGGACACTATGGGCAATTTAGCATGGCCAATTTATCCAGCCTGCAGATCTTTAGACAGTGGGAGTAAACCAGACCACCCGACAGAAACCCACACAGACTCAGTGAGAATGTGCAGACTCCACATAGACCTGCCTGAGGTGGGTCCCTGGCGCTGTGAGGCAGCAGTGCTAACCACTGAGCCATCGTACCATCCCAAAAGTATAGCACCTTTTGTCACCTGAGGATGTTCCAAAGCATTTTACTACCAGAGCTGAGGGCTTGAAACATGAATAAGGTTACATTTGTGCCACACAACTGCCAGACAATGACTGTCTCCAACAAGAGAAAATGTAACAATCTCCCCTTGATGTTCAGTGGCTGTGTGATGTGTGCACACATTGCCTTTAAGAAAGTCCACCCCTGTGTATGTACAGTGTTGCACTCTACCTACCAGTTAGCCATCTGTGAGCCTGCAAGCTGCACACACCGAGATCAATTCACAGAATCCCTACAGTGTGGAAACAGGCCACCTGGCCCAACAAGTCCAGATCGAATCTTCCAAGTGCATCCCACTCCCTCACCCCATTACTTTACATTTTCCCTGACTACTGCACCTAACCCACACATCCCTGAACACCATGGGTAATTTAGCTTGGCCAATTCTCCCAACCTGCACATCTTTGCACCATAGCAAGAAACCAGAGCACCCGGAGGAAACCCACACTGTCACAGGGAGAATGTGCAAACTCCACACAGACAATTGCCTGAGGCTGGTATTGAACCCAGGTCCCTGGTGCTGTGAGACAGCAGTGCTAACCACTGAGCCAACATGCTGAACATTATTGCTTGCTGTAACGTCTGCTTCATGACTTGTAACATGTTTTATTGTTTTAAATAAATCAACTTACAGAGTTAATGGAGTGATTATGGGACCATTATCTTTAACATGTCCTGGTGAAAAGCAGGAGAAAACACTGCGCAGATGAAGCATATTGTACAAGCAGCTTAATCTGCAGGTAGAAAATATAAACTACATTCTCTGATTGTGTGAAAGTGTATGAGGCAACAAATGGGCAAGGAACAAAAGTAGACCACTCGGCCCTTTGAACCCGCTCCCCCATTCAATAAGATTATGGTTGATCTGATTTTAGCTTCAACTCTACATTCTCTGATAATGTTTCATCCCTTCAGTCATCAAGAATCTATCTATGGTCATGGCTGATCATTGAGCACTGTACTGTAATCCCTCCCTAGCCCATATGGCTTGAATCTTTAGCCACAAGAGCTATCTCTACCTCCTTCTTGAAAACGTAATGTTTTGGCCTCAACCACTTTCTGTGACAGAGAATTCCACAGGCTCACCACTCTCTGGGTGAAAACATTTTTCCTCATCTCTGTCCTATAGGGTTTACCCCTTAACCTTAAACTATGAGCCTGGTTCTGGACTTCTCCAGCATTGGGAACATCCTTCCTCCATCTAATTTGTCTCGTCCTGTTCCAATTTTACAACTTTCTCCAAGATTCCCTTCCTTCATTCTTCTAAACTCCAGTGAACATAATCCTCACCAACTCAGCCTCTCCTTATACGTCAGGCCTGCCATCACAGAAATCAAATGGCATTCAGTAATTAATATTAATCAGCCCATTGTGGAAGACAGACTTTGAAGGTCAGGGTTATGAGACAATCTTTGCCAGTTCTAAAATTCAGGTTCCTGTTGCAGTAATCTCAATGGAATCATTCGATACAATCTTACAACAGCAGAAAGATGGGCGGTGTGGATGGAGGATGCAGACAGTGGTGTAGACAGTGGGTGTAGATGGTGGTGGAGACGGTAGTGTAGACATGAGCAAGACTTTGTGTGGTGATCAGAAGAGTGGCTGTGTGGAATCACAAAGAGAGCAGCCAGTGACACAGTCAGGGACACACCCTGGTGCTGGAGGTCATGCTGCTGCTGGCAAAGGTTGCATTTCATCTGGAACTGTACTCCCTCCCTCCACACTCCCCTCTTGTCCCCACATGCCTCACTACAACCTCTGGAGATGCCAGCCAGCACCTTGTGCCCTCGCTCAGTCTCCATTGACCTTGTCTCCATTAGCCTTGACCCTCCTTCCAAGCATCTACTTGGGCCTTCACTGAAACTTGAGCCATTTCCTCTGAGCTTAGATCATGTATTTGCCATCTTGTGACTGCCTCATCTAGTCACCATTAACCTGCACTGCCCTCTCAGCGTGGAGCGTAGATTGATTCAGCGCAGAAAAGGTCCTTTGGCCCATTGAGCCTGCACAGACATAACTACCGCTAAAGGCACTCTAATCCAAATTTCCTGCACTTATCCCAAATCCTTGAATGTTATGATATTTAAAGGTTGTAAGGTTTCCAGCATCCACTACCTTCCCTGGCAGAGGGTTGTGTGTTTATAGCTTATATCACATCAGGCTCACGGAACTTAACAAAAGCTCAACTCTTTGGGCCTTTTGTATGGGTGGCGTGGTGGCTCAGTGGTTAGCACTGCTGTCTCACAGCATCAGGCACCAGGTTCAATTCCAGCCCCAGGTGACTGTTGTGTGGAGTTTGCACATTCTCTCTGTGTTGGTGTGGGTTTGCTCGGTGTGCTCCAGTTTCCTCCCACAATGCAAAGATGTGCAGGTTAGGCTGAATTGACCATGTTACAATTGCCATAGTATTCAGGAATATGTCAGTTAGGTGCCTTAGTTTGGGGAATGGGTCTAGGTGAGTCTCTCTTTGGAGGGATGTTGTGGACTTGTTGGGCCAAATGGCCTGTTTCCACACTGTTGGGATTCTGTGACAGTCCATTCCAGATTCCCACCACCCGCTGAATGAAAACATTATTTCCCAAATCTCATTTGTGATGTTTGTAGTGAATTCCTCCAAACCATTCATTTTGTCTAGTGTTGTTTACCTCTTGAGCTGCTGGTTCAATAAATGTTTTATTCCTTTTGATAAAATATGAATTCCCAGACAGGGGCTGTTAACCTTGTCCAATCAGGGAGCCCTGGCTGACAGATTAAAAAGGGGAGTGTCAGAAGTACTGATACTCTGGTACCTGACTCTGAATAACAACCTGCCAACCAACCCCCTCCTTCTGTCACCCTCAATCTCCCCATGCTTACTCTTGAGGCCCCTTCAATCCAGCTTGTGCTGCCTTTGGGAGAGGTTGGCCTTTCGTCCATCACCCAGGAACGTGGTCATCATCCCAGAGAAACATAGTCTCACTCATTACAGACAGAGACAACTGATGGTGTGATTAACCTGAGGGTCACTACAGCTGAGGCAGGGGGAGAGAAGGTGGCACCTTCATGGTGGTAGCGCCCTTCATTAATCCACTTCAACCCTCTTGGAATTCAAGAATTCAGCCTCTCTTGTTCAGACAACTCCCCTCCCTGTAACGTAATATTGATGCATCTAGTTTAGGGCTAATTGACCATTGAAATACGACTATGGCTAGTCAGCATTGGCTGGGCAGGCAGCCACTATTGCAATGACCCCAGCTCCAGAATATCCCCTTGTAATCGGGCAACACATTAGGGAACACAGTGTGCACTGCCTCTGAAATCCCTCCCTTACTGAGAATACACTCTCAGCATTCACCTTTCTCAGCTACCATCTCAATTTACTATAAATTCTGTGTCCAACGATTCAGCCCCACTAGCTACCTAATGAAGGAGCAGCGCTCCGAAAGCCTGTACTTCCAAAGAAGCCTGTTTGACTCTAACCTGGTGTTGTGTGAAGTTTAATAAAGACTGAATTGTTTTTCATCCGAGATTTCGGAAGATTAAAGCCTCATCTTCAATCCCCATCACAAAGCCCATTCTCTGTCCATCACTCAGAGACAAATGCCTTAGCAACACCTACAGGCAGCACAGAGTGACACACTCACACTCAGTGCGATACCTACACGCAGTACAGAATAGCACGCACACACTCAGAGCCACTTACAGGCAGCACTGAGTAACATGCTCACACTCCATGCTGCCTGGAGGTGTCTCTCTGAATAATACACCCACACTCAGAGTGACATCTACAGGCAGTATTATGTAGTACACTCACATTCAGAGAGACGCAGCCTGCAGTATCAGCGATTGACCTAAGATCATTTCAGGTACTATCCAGCATGCAGCAGAGAGTGGACAGTGCAATCCCAGCAACTGGGCCTGGACCAACAGAGTGAAGGGGAATGCCTTAGATTGTAATCATTGAGTCCCAACAGATTTCAGTTTCTGTTCTGTTTGGAATCTTCTAACCTCCACAGATTCCAGATGGAAGAGATCATTTGAAAGTGATTGATGATTAGCTGGCAGTCAATACACAACAGATATCTTATTGATTGACAGGCCAAGCAGCCAATTGTGACAACGTCATGCTGAAATGCAGCCAATCAGCTGAACGGTGTGGTCCATTCCCAAAGCACACAGAGACAGAGACTGAATCTTCTTCATCTTTATTCACTTTTCCAGTCTGACATTGACAGAAAACAGACTGCAATTAACAGCCCAGACAGAGGAAGCTGCTCAAATTCACAGCCATAATGGCGCTTGAGGAAAACACTTGTGGAGATTTTCTCAATAACATGAGAATCTTGTCCCTTTAAACAGTGATAAAAACCTGAAATTGGAGCTGGTGGCTGAGCAGGAAGGAGATCTGGTTTACTGAAGCAGAAACATCTGAGCTTCACATTGTTTTGTACAGCTGACAATCTTTAACAACTTGAAGATATTTTACTTGTCATCACAAATCACCCCTGTTCCCATCAAACACTCACAGGACAAGGACAGCATGAGGTTTGACACACTGTAAAGCTCTCTCTACGCTGTCCCAATGACCTGCCTGAACTCCTGAACCTCAGTAATGTCTCTGAGGAGTTCTGAGAACGAAAAGAATTGAAATTTAATGCTCACAATGATCTTTGTCCTGCCAGCGCAACCCTGTTCTATTTAACGTTGTGTCTCCTCTGTGGACTGTCTCAAACATTCTACACACATTCTGATCTCCTGATGCTCTTGCTGAGGGGAGAGAGGAGGGTCACGTGGGTGAGGGCACAGGAGAAACGAGCGTTGGACTCCCAGACAGACCCAGAGAGAGTCAGCAGACTGCTGACACTGTAGGTGCTGTCTGAAGCTCGCAGGTAGTTGCTGGTCTGAACCCCGTCCGAAATGACTGCACCATCCTTCTTCCACTGCACCTCCAGCTCATCGGGATAGAAGTGATTGGCAAGGCACACCAGGGTGGCAGTGCCCTTGGCATTGACCTGCTCTGGGGAGGGGGGCAGCAGGGTCAGCTTGGGCTGAGAGTTCTCACGGCCTGAAAGACAAGAGAAACAATTTTAATCCCTGCCAGTTTCAACTTTCAAAATATTCACTGGGAAAACGTTTGAACATTTGTAGCCAATACCTAACAAACCCGACGAAAGAACAGTAATTGTTTAAATTGCTTCTTGGGATGTGAGTGTTACTGGCAGGGCCAGCATTTATTGTCCATCCCTAATTGCCCCTGAGAAGGTGATGGTGAAAGAGAAGGGACAGTTTTGGACCATAATTTAGGAAATGAATGTGGGCAGCTGGAAGGGCGATCAATGGGGGAGCATTTCAGTGACAGGGATCAGAACTCAGTGAGATTGAGAGGAGGGATGGAAATGGAGAACAATGGAGAAAGTGTAAAAGTTTTCATTTGGGAGTGAAATATTTTACTAAACTGTGCGGTGCTTTGGTAAAAGTGAACTGGAATCAGCGGCATCATTGGAAATCAGTGTCAGGGCATAGGATCCCTCAAAGGAGGAGACAGAGATCGTTCAGAAGCTGTTCCCACAAAGAGTAAGGGTGGGGACTCCCAAATCTAGACTCTCAGCCTGGGATGTCAAAAGGCAGCCAGAGTAGGGCAGACCAAACAGGGAAGGTGATGTTGGTTATCTGGAGTTCAAACCTGCAGAAAGCTGAGAGGAGGATAGAAAATGCAGGAGTGACATTGAACAGGACCTGAGGAAAGCAAAGAGCTGACAGGATGAAATCAAATAATAGAATTTACAGTACAGAAGGAGGCTATTCAACCCATCATGTCTGTGCTGGCTCTGGAAATAGCTATCCAGCTAGTCACACTCGCCAGTCCGATCTCTGTTGCTCTCTAACTTCATTCATTTGCAATATGCACGTTGAAACCTCCAACAGAATCCACCTCCACCATCCTGTCAGGCAGCATGTTCCAAATCCTAACAACTCCCTCATCTCACTCCAAGCTGTCTTGTTGACCATCTTGAAATTGTTGCCTCTAGTTACAGACATACCAACTCATGGAAACAAAATATCCTCCTTAACCCTGTCAAAAATTGTTCAAAACAGTGAACAACTCTATAAGATCACCTCTTAATCTTCTCTGCTCAGAGGGGAATAAGCCCAATCTCTCTAAACTTTCCTTGTATCTAAAATCACTCATTCCTGGTATCATTTCGATAAAACTCCTTTGACCTGTCTCCAGGGTTTTAATATGGCTCTTTAAATAAGGTGTTCATAACTGAACACAATCTTCCAAATCTGGTCTGATCAGTGATCTGTAGAGGTGTAGCATTGCTTCCTTGCTTTTTTACTCTGTGCTGTATTTTAAAACCCAAGGATTCTGTAAGTTTATAACTAAAAATACAATAAGGGGTTAGAAGATGAAATATGAAGGTTTGCCAGCCAGTAATATAAAAGAAGATTGCAAGACTGTTTTTTTTTTGTCGAAATATAAAAGCTAAGAGGAAGGCAAGACTGGATGTTGGACTGCTGGAAAATGAGGCTGGAGAAGTACTAATGGGGAACAAGGAAATGGCAGAGGATCTGAACAGTGACTTTACATTAGTCTTCACAGTAGAAGACACCAGTAGTATACTAGAACTTAAAGAGATTCAGGGGCAGAGATGAGAGTAATGGTGATCACTGAGGAGAAGTTGCTGGAGAAGCTGAAAGTTCTAAGATGGATAAATCAGCTGGACTGGATAGACTACACCCCAGAGTTTGAAGGAGATAGCTGAGCAGATTGTGGAAGCATTGGTGGTGATCTTTCAGGAATCACTGGAGTCAGGGAGAGTTCAAGACGACTGTAAAATGGCTAATGTAACGCCCCTGTTTCAGAAAGGAGGGAGGCAGAAGATGGGAAATTATAGGCTGGTCAGTCTGACCTCAGTCTTTAGTCAGATTGTAGACTTCAGTTTAAGGATGAGATTGCAGGGGAGTTGGAAGTGCATGGTCAAGTCGGGCTGTGTCAGCATGGCTTCATCAAGGGGTGGCCTGACAAATCTGTTCGAATTCTTGGAGGAAGGAATGAACAAGTTAGATAAAGGAGAGCCTGTGTACGTGATCTATTTGGATTTACAGACAGCATTTGACAATGTGCCATACAGGAGGCTACTGAAGAAGAGAAGAGCCCATGGTGTTAGGGGCAAGGTCTTGGCATGGATAGAAGGTTGGCCGCCTGGCAGAAGGCAGAGAGTGGGATAAAAGGATCTTTTTCAGGATGGCAACCGGTGACTAGTGTGGTTCTGCAAAGGTCCGTGCTGGGACTACAGCTGTTCACCAAAAATGAATGATTCATTAATGATCTGGATGAAGGATCTGAGGACATTGTTGCTCAATCTGCAGGTAACCCAAAGATAAGTGGAGGGACAGGTCGTGTTGAGGAAGTGGAGAAGCTGAAGAAGGAGTTGATCAGGCTCAGAGAGTGGACAAAGGAGTGGTAGATGGAATACAGTGTGGGAAAGTATGAGCTTATGCACTTTAGTAAGAAAGGTAAAGGCATAGACTGTTTTTTAAATGAGGAAAGGATTCACAAATCTGAATCACAAAGGTACTGAGGAGTCATAATCAGGTTTTTCTTAACATTACCATGTAGGTTCAGTTGGCAGTTAGGAACACAAATGCAATGTCAACATTCATTTCCAAAGGCTAGAACATGCGGCACGGTGGCTCAGTGGTTAGCACTGCTGCCTCACAGCACCAGGGACCCGGGTTCGATTCCTGTCTCAGGCAACTGACTGTGTGGAGTTTGCACATTCTCCTCGTGTCTGCGTGGGTTTCCTCCGGGTGCTCCGGTTTCCTCCCACAGTCCAAAGATGTGCAGGTTAGGTGAATTGGCCATGCTAAATTGCCCGTCGTGCTATGTGCGTTAGTCAGGGATAAATATCGGGGAAAGGGTCTGGGTTGGTTGCTCTTCAGAGGGTCAGTGTAGACTTATTGGGCTGAAGGGCCTGTTTCCATACTGTAGGGAATCTAATCACAAGAAAAGAGGTGTACCGCTGAAGCTGTATAAGGTCAGAACACAATTCATATATTGTGAGCAGTTTTTGGGCCCTATATATAAGGAAGAATGTGCAGGCATTGGAGGGTGTACAGAAGGGTTTTACAAGAATGATCTTGGTGATGAAGGGCTATCATATGAGGAACAATTGAGGACTCGATGGAGTTTAGAAGGATGAAGGGAATCTCATTAAAACTTAGAGAATACAGAGAGACCTGTCTCGAGTGGATGTGGAGAAGATGTTTCCAACAGGGGAAGAGACTGGGACCCGACGGCACAGCCTCAGAGTGAAGGGAAGACCCTTTTGAACTGAGATAAGGAGGAATTGCTTCCACCATAGGATTGTGAATCTCACTGCTGCAGAAGGCTAGGGAGGCCATGTCATTGAGTGTACTTCAAACAGAGGTAGTTGGATCTGAATGCTTCCCACCATGAGTGGAGGAAGTGTGGTCAGTGACAGCAGTTGGAGATCCAGGTTTCGGAGCTTGACCAGCAGCTGGTGTCAGTGCGGAGCGTCCGTGAGGCTGAGAGCTCCGTGGAGAAACGTTTCTAGATGTGGTCACTCTGCAGCTTCAGAGTATGCAGGGAGAGAGGGAATGGGGGAGCAGCAGACAGTCCAAAAGGACCAGGCAGATAGTACAGGAATCCCCTGAGTGCATCCCACTCTCCACCCAGGATTCAGTTTGGAATCCTGATAAGAATGATGGTACATCTGGGGAGGGCAGCCAGAGATAAGTCCACAGCACCACGGAGATTTCAGCTGTTCAGGGGGACACAAAGAAGACTCTGAAGAGCGATAGTGAGAGGAGATTCGAGAGTGAGGGCAATCGATAGGTGTTTCTGCAGCTGCAGATGGGAATCCAGGATGGTGTGCTGTCTCCCTGGTGCCAGGGTCAAGGATGTCACTGAGCAGCTGCAGAGCACCCTGAGGGGAGAGGGGGAATAGGCAGCAGTGGTGGTCCACATCGGTCCCAATGACAGAGGAAGAAAAGGGATGTGGTCCTGCAGTCAGAATTTAAGGAGCTCGGGAGGGAATTAGCAGCAGGAACTATAATGTAGGAATCTCCGGATTACTCCCAGTGCCCCACACAAGTGAGAAGAGGAACGGGAGGGTAACACAGGTGAATGTGGGGCTTGAAAGAGGATTCAGGAGGGCGGGCTTCAGATTCTTGGGACATTGGGACTGGGTCTTGGGGAGATGGGACCTGGACAGACCAGACAGTGTTGCTCCTGAACAGAGCTGGCACTGAGCTCCTTTGGAATGATTTACTAGTGCTGTTGGAGAGAATTTAAACTAACTTGGCAGGACTGTGGGAGCCAGGAGGGATATCAGTGAGGAACACCAAGGTCCACAGAATTCTCAGTGCAGTCAATAAGTCACCACCCAGTGGGAAGGATGTGGAGGAATACAAATGCAAGGAATTTACAGAGACCTGAGAGTGTGACAGAGTCATTTTAATGTGGGGGAAAGGGGGTATTTAATTTCTGAATATAGACTGGGGTAGTAGCAGTGTAACAGGCAGAGAGGGGCCAGAGTTGTGAGAGTGTGTTCAGGTGAAGTTTCAGGTGGCATCGTGGACAGTAAAGAAGGCTGTGTAAGAGTACAATGGGATCTTGACCAACTGGGCCAGTGGGCTGAGGAATGGCAGATGGAGTTTAATTCAGATAAATGTGAGTGCTGTATTTTGGTAAGACACAGGAGATGGGTGAGATCCTAAACAAATATTTCAGGTCAGTATTTATTGTGGAGAAGGGCATGAAAGCTCAGGATTTTCGAAAAATAGTGATGTCTTGAAAAGAGTCCACATACAAATGAGGAGATGCTAAAGGTCATATAAAGGTCAATAAATCCCAAGGACCTGATCAGGTGTATCCCAGAACATTTTGGGAAATGAGGGAAAAGATTGTTGAGCCCCTGACTGAGATATTTTCATCATTGACAAGCATAGGTAAGGTGCTGGAGAACCAGAGAGGTTGGCTAATGTTATGCCATTATTGAAGAAAGGCTGTAAGGAAAAGCCAGGGAACTATAGACCAGTGAGCCTGATGTCAGTGCTGGGTAAGATGTTGGAGTGGATTCTGAGGGACAGGATTTATATCCATTTAGATAATCAGTGTGGTTTTGTACATGGAAAATTATGTCTCCCTAATTTGATTGAGGAGGTGACAAGGAAGATTGATGAAGGCAGAACAGTAGACATTGTCTATATGGAGGAGAAAGTGAGGTCTGCAGATGCTGGAGATCAGAGCTGAAAATGTGTTGCTGGAAAAGCGCAGCAGGTCAGGCAGCATCCAGGGAACAGGAGAATCGACGTTTTGGGCATAAGCCCTTCTTCAGGGACCTTCTTTCATTGTCTATATGGACTTGAGAAAGTGTTTGACAAGGTTCCACATGAGAAACTGGTTTGTAAAGTTAGACCACATGGGATCCAGGGGGAGCTAGCCATTTGAGTAAAAAATTGGCTTGAAGATAGGAAACAGAGAGTGGTGGTAAAGTGTTGCTTTTCAGACTGGATAGAGAGATAGGTAGAACAATACAGCGCAGAACGGGCTCTTCAGCCCTCGATGTTGCACCGACCTATGAACCAATCTAAGCTCATGCTCTATGTTATCCCATCATCATCCATGTACTTATCCAAGGATTGTTTAAATAACAATGTGGTTGAGATAACTACATTGGCAGGCAGGACATTCCTTGCCCTTACTACTGTCTGAGTAAAGAACCTGCCTCTGACATTTGTCTTAACTCTATCATCCCTCAATTTATAGTTATGCCCCCTCGTACAAGCTGACATCATCATCTGAGGGAAAGGACTTCACTGTCTACCCTATCTAATCCTCTGATCATCTTGAATGTCTCTATCAAATCCCCTCTTAGCCTTCTTCTTTCCAATGAGAACAGACCCAAGTCTCTCAGCCTTTCCTCATAAGACCTTCCCTCCAGACCAGGCAACGTCCTGGTAAATCTCCTCTACACCTTTTCCAATGCTTCCACATCCTTCCTGTAATGAGGCGACCAGAACTGTACACAGTATTCCAAGTGCAGCTGCACTAACGTTTTGTATAGTTGCAGCATGACATTATGGCTCTGGAACTCAATCCCTCTCCCAATAAAACTTAACACACACTCTGCCTTCTTAATAGCATTATCAACCTGGGCAGCAACTTTCAGGGATCTATGTAAATGGACTTCAAGATTCCGCGATACATCCACACTACCAAGAATCTTTCCGTTGACCCAGTCCTCTGCCTTCCTGTTATTCTTCCTAAAATGAATCACCTCATATTTAGCTGCATTGAACTCCATTTGCCACCTCTCAGCCCAATTTTGCAGTTTATCCAAGACCCCCTGCAACATGCAACATTCTTCCACAATGTCCACCACTCCACCAACTTTAGTGTCATCTGCAAATTTACTAATCTATCCACCTGTGCCTGTGTCCAAGTCATTTATAAAAATGACAAACAGCAGTGGTCCCAAAACAGATCCTTGTGGCACACCACTCGTAACCGGACTCCAGACTAAATATTTTCCATCAACCATCACTCGCTGCCTTCTTTCAGAAAGCCAGTTTCTAATCCAAACTGCTGAATCACCCTCAATCCCAAGCCTCTGCATTTTATCCAACAGCCTACCATGTGGAACCTTATCAAAGGCTTTACTGAAGTCCAGATACACCATGTCAACTGCTCTACCCTTGTTAACATGCTTGGTCACCTTCTCAAAAACCTCAATGAGGTTTATGACATGACCTGCACTTGACAAAATCATGTTGACTATCTGAAATCAAGTTGTGCTTGCTAGATGGTTATAAATGCTATCTCTTATAATCCTTTCCAAATCTTTTCCTACAATGGATGTAAGGCTCACTGGTCTATAATTACCTGGGTCATCTCTGCTGCCCTTCTTCAACAAGGGCACAACATTCGTAATCCTCCAGTCCTCTGGTACTAAACATGTAGACAATGATGATTCAAAGATCAAAGGCTCCTCCATCTCCTCCACAACTTGCCAGAGAATCCTCGGATAAATCCCATGGGGCCCAAGGGGCTTGTCGACTTTCACTCCATCTAGAATAGGTAACACCTCTTCCCTACTCACCTTGATCCTTTCTCGTCTAATATCTCGTATCTCATTCTTTTCCTCTACAATATTCTCCTTTCCCTGAGTGAAAACCAATGAGAAATATTCATTTAGCACCTCTCTGACCTCCACAGGGTACATACACAACTTCCCAATTCTGTCTTTGACTGGCCCTATTCCTACCCTAGTCAACCTTTTATTCATCACGTACCTATAGAAAGCTTAAGGGTCCTACCTGCTAAGGACTGCTCATGTCTTCTCTTTGCTCTTCTTAACTCTTTCTTTAAATCCTTCCTAATTAGCTAATCTGCTAATCTCTATCACTTCGTCTGAACCATCTTGTCTCATTGTCACAGAAGCCTCTTTCCTTCTGCTTAACAAGAGATGCAATTTCTATAGTAAACCACAGTTCCTTTACCTTATCACTTCCTCCCTGCCTGACAGGGACATACCTATCAAGGACATGCAATATCTGTTCCTGAAGCCAGCTCCACACTTTGATTGGCCCCATCCCCTGCATTTTTCTCCCCCATTCTATGTATCCTAAGTCTTGCCTGATCACATTATAATTGCCCTTGCCCCATCGATAACTCTTGCCCTATGGCATGTATCTATCCCTTTCCATCGATAAACTAAATGTAACTGGATTTTGGTCACTCTCTCAAAGTGCTTACCTACAACTAAATCAAACACCTGACCTGGTTCATTACCAAGCACCAGATCCACTGTGGCCTCCCGTCTTGTCAGCCCTTCGACATACTGTGTCAGGAAACCCTCCTGCACACATTCGACAAAACCTGATCCATCCGACATACTTGATCAGATTACTCAGTATGGAAACAGGCCCTCCAGCCCAACAATCCACACTGACCCTCCGAAGAGCAACCCACCCAGACCCACTCCCCTACATTTACCCCTTCACCTAACATTACAGGCTATCCAGCATGGCCAACTCACCTAACCTGCACATTTTTTGGATTGTGGGAGGAAACCTGAGCACCCGGACGAAACCTATGCAGACACGGGGAGAATGTGCAAACTCCACACAGACAGTTGCCCGAGGCGGGAACTGAACCCCGGTCTCTGGCGCTGTGAGGCTGCAGTGCTAATCACTGTGCCACCATGCCGCCCAGAGCCGAGTTATAGCATTTCCAGTCAATGTTGGAGAAAAGTCTCCATAATGACCACCCTGTTCCTTTCACTCCTAGCCAGAATCATTTTGTCAATCCTCTCCTCCACCTCCATGAAACTCTGCAGAGGCCAATAAAAAACTCCCAGGAGTGTGACCTCTTCTGTACCTGTTTCTAACCTCAGCCCATACTACCTCATCAAAACTTCTTTCAGCCACCATTATCCTGTCCTTGACTAACAAAGCCACACACCTCCTCTTTTACCATCTTGCCTGTTCTTAACGAAAGATCTAAACCCTGGTACTTGCGATATTCCTGACCCTGTTCTATCCATGTCTCTGAAATGGCCACAACATCAAAGCACCAGATACCTATCCATGCTGCAAGCTCACCTAACTTATTTTGGATACTTCTGGCGTTGAAGTAGACACACACCAAACCAGCTTGCTTTCTACCAGCACATTCCTGTGACTGTGAAATTCTGTCCATGCCCTCCCTACTCTCATCCTCCTGTGCACTGGAACGACACCTCAGGTTCCCATCCCCCTGCTGCACTGGTTTAAACCCACCCAAAAGCACCAGCAAATTTCCCAGCCAGGATATTAGTGCCCCTCTGGTTCAAGTGATGACCGTCCTGTTTGTAGAGGTCCCACTTTCCTCAGAATGAGCCCCAAGGGAGGGAGGACTTGAAACCCTCCCTCCTACACCATCCCTGCAGCCACATGTTCAACTGATATCTCTCTCTATTCCTTGCCTTGCTATCATGTGGCCCGGGCAACAAACCAGAGAAAACAACTGTGTTTGTTTTAACTCTCAGCTTCCACCCTAGCCCCCTGAAATCCTGCCTTACATCCCTATCCCTCTTTCTGCCTATGTCGTTGGTACCTATGTGAAGCATGACTTGAGGCTAGGCACCCCCTTCCTTTAGGACCCCAAAAACAGGATCCGAGATATCCTGGCACTTGGGAGGCAACGCATCAACCGTGAGTCTCGTTCTCAGTAGAGATCTGTGAAATGAGGAAGCTGGAGAAATCTACATTCATCCCGTGTGGCTGGAGGGTTCTTAGATGGAAGATGAGGCGTTCTTCCTCATGGTTGGAGGGTTCCAAGGCGGAAGTTGAGATGCTGGAGGCAGAGCGCCTCATCTTCTGCCTAGGAATCCTCCAACCCTCCAAGGGTGGCACGGTGGCACAGTGGTTAGCACTGCTGCCTCACAGTGCCAGAGACCCGGGTTCAATTCCCGCCTCAGGCAAATGACAGTGTGGAGTTTGCACGTTCTCCCCGTGTCTGCGTGGGTTTCCTCCGGGTGCTCCGGTTTCCTCCCACAATTCAAAGATGTGCAGGTCAGGTGAATTGGCCATGCTAAATTGCCCATAGTGTTAGGTAAGGGGTAAATGTAGGAGTATGGGTGGGTTGCGCTTCGGCGGGGCAGTGTGGACTTGTTGGGCCGAAGGGCATGTTTCCACACTGTAATGTAATCTAATCTAATCTAATCTAACCAGGAGGAAGAGCGCCTCATCTTCCGCCTAGCAACCCTCCAACCACACGGGATGAATGTAGATTTCTCCAGCTTCCTCATTTCCCCTCCCCCCACATTATCTCAGTCCCAACCCCTGAATTCAGCACTGCCCTCTTGACCTGCAATCCTCTTCCCGACCTCTCTGCCCCCAACCCCTCTCCGGCCTATCACCCTCACCTTCACCTCCTTCCATCTATCGTATTCCCGGCGCCCCTCCCCCAAATTCCCTCCCCCCACCTTTAATCTCAGCCTGCTTGGCACACCAGCCTAATTACTGAAGAAGGGCTTATGCCCGAAACGTTGATTCTCCTGCTCCTCGGATGCTGCCTGGTCTGCTGCGCTTTTCCAGCACCACACTTTTCAACAAGAATTGGTGCTTCGGCCATTGCTTTTCGTCATTTAAGTCAATGATTTGGGTGTGAACATAGGAGTAATGTTAAGTTTGTAAATGACACCAAAACTGGTGCAACAGTGGATAGTGACGAAGATGATCTCAGGGTACAGCGGGACCTTGATCACATGGGGCAATGGACAGAGGAGTGGCAAATGGAGTTCAGTTTAGATAAATGTGAGATGTTGCATTTTGGAAAGACAAACCAGGGCAGGAGTTATACAGTTAATGGTAGGGCCCTGTGGAATGTTGCTGAACGTAAAGACCTCAAGGTGCAGGTGCATTATTCCTTGAAAGTGGAGTCACAGGGAGACAGGGCGATGAAGAAGGTGTTGGGTACATTTGCCTTTATTGGTCATTGCACTAAGTATCAGAGTTGGGACATCATGGTGCAGCTGGACAGGAGACTGGTGAGGCCACTTTGGGAACAATGTGAACAATTCCTCATCTTGCGATAGGAAGGATGTTGTTAAATTTAAAAAGCTGTGGAAAAGATTTACCAGGACATGACCAGGAACTGGAGGGTTTGAGCTACAGGAAAAGGCTGAATAGACTGGGGCTATTGTCCCTGGAGCATTGGAGGCTGAGGATTGACCTTATACATGTTTATAAAATAATGAGGGGCATGGACAGGATGTAAATCCAAGGTATTTCCTTCAGTAAGGGAGTCCAAAACAAGACGGTATGGGTTTAAAGTGAGAAGCAAAAGATTCAAAAGGGACCTGAGGGGTAACTTGTCACACAGAGGGTGGTATGTGTATGGATCGAGTTGCCAGAGAAAGTGTTGGAGGCAGATACAATTACAGCATTTAAAACACATTGGGATGGGTACATGGATAGGAGGGTTTCGAGGGATGTAAGCCAAATGCTGGCAAATGGGATGAGGTCAGTTTAGGCTATCTGGTTAGTATGGACAAGTTGAACTGAAAGGTCTGTTTCCACGCTGTATGACTCCAGAACTATGAGAGGCTGGAAAAGCTGAGACTTTTTACCCTGAAGCAGAAGGTTCTGAGGAGTGACCTTACAGAGGTTTAGAAAATCATGAGAGACATAGATGAGGTGAAGAATTCAAGAAGGAGGTGAATGTTTTGTAGCGATGGCAAAAATATTCCCAAAGATCATTCAGGGATGAGGAACATCAGTTATGAAGATTAATTGGAGAATTTGGGACTGTCTTCTTTGGAGAAGGCTGAGAGGAGATTTGTTCGAGGAATTCAAAACCAGGAGGGGCCTGGACAGAGTAAATAGGGAGAAAATGTTCCCAGTTGAGAAAGGATTGAGACCGAGAGACCACAGATTGAAAATGATTGGGAAAAGTAACAAAAGTGAGATGGGGAACAACATGTTCAGCCAGTGAGTGGTTAAGGTGTGGAATGCACTGCCTGAGAGTGTGGTGGAGGCAGCTTCAATTGAAACATTCCGAAGGGAATGAGACTGTTATTTGAAAAGGAACAATGTGCAGGGTGACAGGGAGAAGGCAGGAGGAACTCAGTGAATTGCTCATTCAGAGAGCCAGTACAGACAGGATGAGCAGAATGGCCTCCTTGTGCACTGTAACAATTCTGTGATTGTGTGATTGAGCAGAGTTAAAGCTGGGGGAGGTGGGAGCTCGGTGTCTCACTGTGCTGCTGCTGCTGCTGCTGCTGCTGCTGCTGAGGTCAGTGAGATCAGAGACTGGGACAGGGAGCCAGAGCTCACATCAAACTCTGCCGGTGTCTGTCACACTGAGACTGGCAGGAGGCTACTCACTGATTTCACTCCATGCTGCAGGAATGGGACCACAGGCTGCAAATGGACAGAGCTCCTCCACACGGTGAGTAAAACTAACTGACTTAGATCTTGCTGCTTAAAGGGGGCAATGGAACTAAAGAAATACAGCTGGACACCCTGTTAGACACAGTGCTCCTCAATCAACCATTTCATTCACTGCAGCTCCCCACTGACACCTTCAACAATTCAGCATTTGTGTTTTAGAAATTGTGTTTAGAAATTGAAAGGGTTAATAACAGAGGATTGAGGTTTACTTACTCAGTCTGAGCTTGGTTCCTTTACCAAACATAAGAGTAGCTGTTATACTACATTCGGTAATAGTCAGCGACATCCTCATTCTGAACGTTGCTGATTGTCAGGGTGAAACTGGTCCCATATCCTCTGCCAGTGAATCACTCGGAGACTCCTGTGTTTCGAGTTGTTGTTTCATAGATCAGGAGAGAGGGTTTCTGACCTTCTCACTGCTGGTACCAGTTAACCCACTTGCTAACAGATTGACTGGCCGTACAGGTGATGGTTGCGGTCTGGCCCAGTCCCACTGACAGCACTGGGGGAGACCGGCTCATGATGATGTCCCCACTGATACCTGAGGGATCAGAGAGAAACACAGTGAAGTCAGAACTGTCACAGAAAGAGCCTGTCAAATGAGAGATTGTTGGAGACACTGAGCTTTCCTCTGGTTTCAGCATTTTCCCTTCAATCACAAGTCAGTGGAATTGGAGTGAAATGGAGAGCAGCTAAAGATTCAAGGTGGAAGGAGAGAGACTTGTACCTGCGACGCAGAATTCCAGGGGCCAGATCAGTTAGATGTGTGAAATCATGGTGTGTGCTCCTGTCCCTGGGCCTGGTTCCTGATAAACTCTCCCTTCACTGGGCTCTGCTTTATAAAGCTGCAGCCTGTGAGAGTCTGACTGGGTGTTCCTCAGTATGAAAATGGCGTCAGACAGAGAGAGCCACGTCAGCCCCTCACACTTCCTCTTCTCTCTCTCTCTCTCTGTCACAGAGAATCATTGATGTGAACAACACTGAATGAGGCCATTTGGCCCATTGTGTCTGTATTGGTCGACAAAAATATCTAAACACTGCTCCAATGTCATGAGAGTTTGTGACTCAACCAGCCTTTCAGGTAGTGAGTTCCAGACTCCTACCACCCTCTGAGCGAAAACATTTCTCAATTCTCTTCTCAGGGTCTACCTCAACTGAACCTGAACTCACTTGAGTTGAGAAGGATGAGAGGAGGTCTGACTGCAATGTATAACATTCTAACAGGGCTGGACAGACTTGATGCTGGAAGGAGGTTTCCCAAGGTTGGGGAGTCTGGAACCAGGGGACACAGTCTCGGGGGGTACAGGGTCGACCTTTCGGACTGAGATGAGGAAACATTTCTTCACTCAGAGGATGGTCAACCTGTGGAATTCTGTTCAAGTTGTTGAGGACAAAGGACTGAATATGTTCAAGAAAAAGACAGAAGTAATTGTTTTGCATTTTAACAACATCAAGGGGTATGGGAAGATGATAGGAATATGGCATTAAGACAGAGGAACATCCATGGACATATTGAATGACAGAGATACTCAAAGGGCCGAATGGCCTATTCCTACTCTGAGTTTCTGTGTCTCTATGTTGGTGTTACCTTCAATCTCTGCCCCTTGGTCTTGTTCCCTCTACTCATGGAAAAGGTGCCTTCCTACCAATCCTATCTCTGCATCTCATAATCTTACAGCCCTCTGTCAGGTCCCCTCTCAACCTTCACTGCTCCAAGGAAAACAATTCCAGTCTTTCTAATCTTTCCTCATCGCTCAGACCCTCCAGGCCAGGCAGCGTCCTGGTAAATCTCCTCTGTACCCTCTCTAGTACAATCACATCCTTCCCAGAATGTGGTGTCCAGAACGTGTCTCGCTCTCTCTCTATCACTGTCTCTCTGTCTCTCATCTGCCATGTCTTTCTCTCTACATCTCTCTCCCATTCTTAATCTCTCTCATATTCTATCTCTCCTACTCTGTCTCATAGCCACTCTCTCTAACTCTCTTTTGCTTCTTCACTCTGTCTCACAATCTCCCTTTCTTCACCTCTCACTGTTTCCCTCATTCACTCCCTCACTCCCTCCAATTGTGATCTGCCCCTCTCTATTCCTTCCTCTTTTACTCTTCCTCCCTCTCTTCCGTCTCTACAGTCTCCCTCTCTCTCTCTCTCCTGCACTCTGTCTCAAATCCTACTCTTGTCTCTCTCCCTCTCTCACTCACAATCCAACCCTCCTATCCTGATTCCTTTCACTCTTAGTCTCACACTCTCTTTCTCTTTCTGTTTCTCTCTTTCTCTTTCTCCATCCCTCTCAGTAACACATTATTTCTCTCTCTCTATCCCTCAACCTCACCATCTCTACCTCCCTCTACCTCTCACTCACTCGCTTCACACATCTCACACTGTCCCAGACACTCCTCATTCTCTATTTCTCACCTTCTCACACACACCCTCTCCCTCTATCTCTGTCACTGACTCTCTTCTCTCTCTTTTCCACAGTCTGCCAGGTGGCAATATTTAAGTGCAGGGTGAATCCCCCTCTACTTTGCCTCATGAGTGGATGTTAACCATTGACCCCAGAGGCATGTCTTCTCCTGGAGTAAGGCTCCATTTCCCACACTGAGCAGGCTTTAGCCTCTCTCAGGAAGATGGACAGATTCTTGTCAAATGAAGGGCAGTTCTGTGCTGTTGGCCTATTCTCACTGGGGACTGGTTTGGACACAAATCTCATTCCATGAAGGCCCAGCAGAGAGAGGAGATCCTCAAGCCATCAGTGTGAACTGGAGGGACAGGACAGGCTCTGACCAACTGACCCATCCTGTCCATGCACAACATGTTCCAATCCTTTCCTCTGTCCTTCCCCTTCCATGATCAGTCTCCAGGTCAGGGTGTTTCACTGGGATGAGAGCTGGATAATCACATAGTTATAACAGAATGGAACTCAGCCCCATACCCACCATGGTGTCCATGACCCACTGGACTCTCCAAAAGGGACCAGTAAACATGGAACTCCTTCCACTGGACAGTCTGCTAATAAATATGGACCACCCTGCAATAGACACTATTAAACATGGGCATCCTTCCCACTGGACCCTCCAATAGAAGCCAGCAAACTGGGACTTCCTTCCCAATGGACAGTCCAATGGAGACCAGTAAACATGGACGTCCATACCATTGGATCATCCAATTGATACCAGTAAACATGGGCCTCCTTTCTACCGGATGTTCCAACAGATAACAGGAACCATGGGCCTCCTTCCCCCTGTACCTTCCAATAGAGACCACTAGATATGTGCCTCATTCCCGCGGGAAGCTCCAACTGAGATCAATAAACATGGGGCTTCTTCCCATTATACTTTCCAGTATCTCAGCATTAAACCCCAAATAGGCCTCTGATTTCCATTCCCACAACATTGTCCGCCTCTGCATTACATCAGCCCCTTGAACACAGAAACCTTCATTCCTGTTTTTCCCACTCCATGCTTCCGATGTCCTCTCCCAGCTTCCCCCATCCATACTCCATAAATCCCAACTGTCTGAAATGGAGTGGTCCCTTCCCGGTCTCACATCAAGGAGGAGATGGACAGATTTTTAGTTGGTAATGGGTTAAAGGATGATGGAGAGTGGGCAGGAAAGTGGAGTTGAGGCTGAGATGGGATCATCCATGATTGTATTAAATGGTGGAGCGGGCTCGAGGGGCTGAATTGCCTGCTCCTGCTCCTAGTTCTTATGTTTATCCACCCCCTCCCAATTGCTGCAACTTTGTGAATCATCTTGGAATGTTTTGGACATTGAAGGCGCTATGTGAATTCAAGACCTGTGTGGATTTTATGTGGGGACAGAATTGTGCGGGGGGGGAGGTGATAGCTCCAGTAAGTGAATATCCCGCTGAGAGGCTCGAGCCTTCCATATACAGAATGGGGAAGTGGGGGAGTCAGAATATACTCTCAGTGTCCATGGCACTCTCCCCCAGCAATGTGGTTGGCTCTGAACTGCCCTCTGAGCTGGCCAAGCAAGGCACTCAGTTGTATAAATAGTGATGACGTCTCGACAAAGAAATAAGATGGGGCAGACCACCCAGCATCAATCTAAACATCAAAACGACAATGACAGAAATAGCCCTGTCCACCCTGCTCTATCTCCTTACTGACATCTGGGGGCTAAGTGCCAAATTCAGGAGAGCTGTCTCACAGACTAGTCAAGCAACAGCCTGACACAGTCATACTCACAGAATCATACCTTACAGACAATGTCCCAGACACCGCCATCACTGCCCCTGAATGTGTCCTGTCCCACCAGAAGGGCAGACCCAGCAGAGCTGGCAGCACAGTGGTGTACAGCCAGGAGGGAGTTACCTTGGGAGTCCTCTCCGCTGACTCCAGACCCCATGGAGTCTCATGACACCAGGTTAAACATGGGTGAGGAAACCTCCTGTTGATCATCACATACCGCCCTCCCTCGGCTGGTGAATCAGTCTCTCTTCCATGTTGAACAGCACATGGCGGAAGCAGTGAGAGTGGTGACAGCACAGAATGTACTCTGGGTGGGGGATTTCAATGCCCACCACTGAGAGTGGCTCAGCAGTAGCACTACTGATCGAGCTGGTCGGGTCCTAAAGGACAAAGCTGTAGGACTGGGCCTGCAGCTGGTAGTGAAGGAAACAAGAGGGAAAAATCTACTTGCCCTCAACTTCACCAATCTTGTGGCTTTAGTTGCATCTGTCCTGTATGTGTAAGAGTGACCATCACAGAGTCCTTGTGGAAACAAAGTCTGACCATCACATTGAGAATACCCTCCATTGTGCTGTGTGGGACTAACACTGTGCTAAATAGGACAGACTTTGAACAGATAGAGCAACTCAAGGCAAGCTCAGAAGTGGTGATGATTGCCAATGATTCCATAATGTTCAGCATCATTCACAACTCCTCAAAAACTGAAGCAGTCCATGATCAGATGCACCAACATGTGGACAATATCCAGGTTTAGTCTGAAAAGCAATATTTCACATTGGTTCCATGTAAGTGCCAGGCCAATAAGAGACAATCCAACCATCACCCCTTGACAGTGAATTGGATTATTATCACTGAATCCCCACTGTCAACATCCAAAAACTCAATTGCCTTACCAAGGAAACACAGTGGTTACAAGAGCAAGCTCGAGGCTAGCAATACTGCATTTAGTAACTCACCTCCTGATTCCCCCAAAGCCTGTCGATCATCAACAAGGCACAACTCAGAATTGTGATAGAATACCCCCCATTGTCTGGATGGGTGCAGTTCCAACAACATTCATAGAGTGATGGTGTCATAGAATCACAGACCCTACATCAAACTTGTCCATGCCGACCAGGTTTCCAAACCTGAACGAGTCCCATTTGCCTGTGTTTGGCCCATATCTCTCTAACCTTTCCTATCCATGTCAATCATATCCTATGTCTCTCTTATCCACTCAAAAAGCTTGATAATGTTCAGAGCAAAGCAGCCTGCTTGATTGCCATCACATCCACAAAGCAGCCATCTTACCACCATTGACACTTAGTCGCAGCAATGTGTATTATCTATAAGATACACTGCAGAGATTCACCAAAGATCCTCATACAACACCTTCCAAAACCAAAAATAGAAATTGTAAGAAAAGCTCAAGTATGAAGGGTCACGTGCCCCAAAGCGTTAACTCTGATTTCTCTTCACAGATGCTGCCAGATCTGCTGAGCTTTCCAGCAATTTCTGTTTTTGTCTCTGATTTACAGCAGCTGCAGTTCTTTTGGTACCTTCCAAACACATGAACAGCTCCAGTTAGAAGGACAAGAGCAGCAGATATATGGGAACAGCATGTCTGCAAATTCATCTCCAAGGCACATAACATCCTGACTTGGAAATATATCACTGTTCCATCACTGTAAGTGGATCAAAATCCTGGAATTGCCTCCTTAAGGACATTGTGGGTCAACATACCGTATGTGATCTACAGCGGTTCAATAAGGCAGCACCTTCTCAAAGGCAACTAGGGACGGGTAGCAAATGCTGACCCAGCCAGTGACGCTCACATCCAATGAGTGAATATATGAAAACAAATGAAGAGTCCTTCAGGAGGGCAGAGGGAATGTTCAAGGTCCTGAACTCCATTCCCCAGCCCAGGCAGCTTATCTACCAATGAATGAATGAGATGACAGATTACGGACAGCCTCATGCTGTGGACCCAGGTCTGTAAGAGGGAATTAGAGACAAGTTGAAAAGGAAAGATTTGCTGGGTTAGGGGGAGAAAGATGGAGAGTGAGACTAACTGGGTCACTGACAGGCACAATGGGCTGAATGGCCATCCCCCTGTGCTGTCAGATTCCAGGGAGTGCAGACAGTTCACAGTTTTCTCCCGTCTCAGTAACAAACGTCCAGCTGCTCCGAACTCCTTCTTTCACTTCCTCTCTTGGTGAAGTTTCAACCTTGCGATCTGACAGTCTTTGCAGTTATTTTTTACACTGGGGCTTTCTGCTGTGGTCAGAATCTCTAATAATAAGTGTCCAATCAGTGACAATCACAGCAGCTAAGAGCAGTCAGGTCTGAGGAGCCAGGCTCACTGGGAAACACATTGGGAAGATCAAAGCCATCCTCTTCAGCTCCCGGTACAAACTCCATCCCTCTCCCTGAGCACTGTCTGCTGCTCAACCAGACTCTTTACAACCTTGACTTCATTTCTGAGAATGATCTGAGCCTTATATCCCACATATCACAAAGATCAGCCACTGAAAATCTCAGCCATGTCTTTTGGACTCCAAACGTGACCATTCCAATGTTGTCCTGAACTGTATCATAGCTAGTGCCCTTCATAAACTTCAGCTCATCCCAAACTGTACTGCTTGTATCTGAACTCACACCAAGTCCCATTCTCCCATCCCACACCGTGCTCGCTGACTGACATTTGCTCCTGGTCCAGCAACATCTGATTTTAAAATTCTCATCCTTGTTCTCAACCTCCTCCCTGTCCTCCACCCTCCCTCCCCTCAGTCAGTGTGGTCAGCAACCTTAGATATATGGCTTTCTCTGCGTTCATCTAAGTTATTGAGAAATATTATAAAAAGCTGAGGTCCCAGCACAGATCCCTGGGAATACCATTATTCACATATTGCTCAATGGAGGAAACACACATCCCCAATTGGTCCCACCTCCCTCTTTCTCACTATAACCCAGCTATTTTTTTTCTCCAGCTCAATCTCCAGTTCCCTATTGAAGACCTGAGTTCACAGCATGAGCCTGCCCCTAACGTGGTCTCCAATTTGGCATCTTATTCAATCATTGGGAGAGAAGCTGCCTAGGCTTGGGGCGTAGAACAGCGAACATAGAATATAGAACATAGTACATAGAACAGTACAGTACAGTAGAGGTCCTTCAGCCCTCGATGTTGTGCCAACATTTTATCCCACTCTAAGATCAAACTAACCTTCATATCCTACATTTTACTATCATCCATGTGCCTATCCATCAGTCACTTAAATGTCCCAAATCTATCTGATTCTACTACCACTCTGGCAGTGCATTCCATGCACCCACCACACTCTGTGTAAAGAATCTACCTCCCACATCTCCCCTAAACCTTCCTTCAATCATCTTAAAATTATGCCCCCTCATGATAGCCATTTCTGCCCTGGGAAAAGTCTCTGGTATCCACTCTATCTATGCCTGTCATCATCTTGTTTACCTCTATCAAGTTACCTCTCATCCTTTTTCACTTCAATGAGAAAAACCCTAACATTTCTTCATAAGACATGCTCTCCAGTCCAGGAAGCATCCTGGTAAATCTCCACTGCACCCTCTCTAAAGCTTCCACATTCTTCCTATTGTGAGGCAACCAGAACTGAACACAATATTCCTAGTGTGGTTTAACCAAGGCTTTATTGGACTGCAGTATAACCTTGCTGCTCTTGAACGCAATTCCCCCCAGCTACCAAAACACACCATATACCTTCTTAACAACCCGATCAACTTGGGCGGCAACTTTAAGGGATCTCTGGATGTGGACCCCAAGATCCCTCTGTTCCTTCACACTGCCAAGAATCCTGCCTTTAACCTTGTCATCTGCATTCAAATTCAATCTTCCAAAATGAATCACTTCACACTTTTCCAGTTTGAACTCCATTTGTCACTTCTCAGCAAAACCCTGCATCCTGTCAATATCCAATCTTCATAAAGTTGTTCTGTCACACCCTCAAAAAACTGAATAAGGCTTGTGAGACATTACCTGCCCCTCACAAAGCCATGCTGAGTATTTCTAATCAAGCTTTGCTTTTACAAACCTCAGAATCTTCTCCAATAATTTGCCCACCACTGATGAAAGACTGACTGGTCTGTAATTCCCAGGGTTATCCCAAATCCCTTTCTTGAACAAGGGAATAACATTTGCCACACTCCAATCATCTGGTACTACTCCAGTGGACAGGATGCAAACATCATCACCAAAGGCACAGCAATCTCTTCCCTCACTTCCCGTAGTAACGTTGGGTTTATCCAGTCTGGGCCAGGGGACTTATCTATTTTCATGCTTTTCAAAATTATCAGCACATCCTCCTTCTTAACATCTGTTTGAGTGTATCAGCCTGTATCACGCTGTCCTCACAAATGACAAGGTCCCTCTCACTAGTGACTATTGAAACAAAGTATTCATTAAGGACTTACTGTACAACACGGCACAAGCTCCATCCACTATCCCTGATTGGCCCTACCCTCACTCTAACCATCAAGTTTTTCCTCACATAAGTATAGAATGCCTGAGGGTTTTCCTTAATCTTACCCACCAAGGCTTTCTCATGCCTGCCCCGCATGACAGCTATGAAGCTGTGGATGGACTCACTTTGGAGCATCCATGAGGCTGAGGAGAGCGTGGATAGCACGTTTAGTGAATGGGTCACACCGCAGATTAGGATTGCTTAGGTAAAACGGGAATGGGTGACCAAAAGGCAGAGAAAGAGCAGAAAGGCAGTGCAGGTGTCCTCTGCGGTCATCTCCCTCCCATAGAGATATACTGTTTTGGACACTGTTGGGGGAGATGGCTCACCAGGGGAAAGCAGCAGGAGCCAGGTTCATGGCACCATCTATGGCTGTGCTGTACAGAAGGGTGGGAAAAAGAGTGGAAGGGGAATAGTCATTGGGGATTCAATTGTAAGGGGAGTATACAGTTGGTTCTGTGGTGGAGAACGAGACTCCCAAATGGTATGTTGCCTCCCAGATGCATGGGTCAGAGACATTTCAGATCGGCTATAGGACATTCGGAAGGGGGAGGTTGAACACCTACCTGTCGTGATGCACATCGGCACCAATGATATCGGTAATAAACGGGCTGAGGTCCGACAAGCAGAATTTAGGGAGTTAGGAGTCAAGTTAAAAAGTACAACCTCAGAGGTAGTAATCTCAGGATTGCCACCAGTGCCACGTGCTAGTCAGAGTAGAAATGAAAAAATAAGCTGGATTACTGAGTGGCTTGAGAGATGGTGCAGTCGGGAGGGTTTCAGATTTTTGGGACATTGGAACCAGTTCTGGGGGAAGTGGGACTATTACAAATCAGACAGTCTACACCTGAGTAAGGCTGGAACCAATGTCCTTGGGGGTGCTTTTGTTACCGCTGTTGGGGAGGGTTTAAGCTAATATGACCGGGGATGGGAACAAAATAAGGAGGTTAGTGGACAGTTAGGAGGTAGTAACTAAAGCCTGTAAGAAACTAGATAATGAAGGCAGCGTGACTAAGGGGAAGAATAGGCAGGGGGCAGATGATGAAAACAAAGGGACAAGTGGTCTTAAGTACATTTGTTTTAATGCAGTAAGTAAGGCAGAGAAAATTAGGGCTTAGATTAGTACCTGGCAGTATAATGATTAGATTAGATTCCCTACAGTGCAGAAACAGGCCCTCTGGCCCAGCAAGTCCACACCAACCCTCCAAAGAGTAACTCATCCAGACCCATTCCCATACTCTGTATTTACTCCTGACTAATACAGTGAGTAATTTAGCACGGCCAATTCACCTAACCTGCACATCTTTGGATTGTGGGCGGTAACCAGAGCACCGGAGGAAACCCATGCAGACATGGGGAGAATGTGCAAACTCCATATGGACAGTCACCCAAGGTTGGAATCGAAACCGCGTTCCTGGCACTGTGAGGCAGCAGTGCTAACCAGTGAGACACCGGGCCACCCCGGCTATGATGTTATTGCTATTACTGAGACTTGGTTGAGGGAAGGGCAAGATTGGCAACTAAATATCCAGAGGATACAGATACTTCAAGTGGGATAGAAAGGGAGGCAAAAGGGGTGGAGGAGTTGCGTTACTGGTCAGAGAGGATATCACAGCTGTGCTGAAGGAGGGCACTATGGAGGACTCGAACAGTGAGGCAATATGGGCAGAGCTCAGAAACAGGAAGGGAGTGGGAACAATGTTGGGGCTGAATTATATGCCTCCCAACAGTGAATATGAGGTACAAATATGTGAACGCATCATGGAAAGATGTAGGATCAAGAAGGTGGTGGTGATGGGAGATTTTAATTTTCCCAACATTGACTGGGATTCACTTAGTGTTCGAGATTTAGATGGAGCAGAATTTGTAAGGAGTATCCGGGAGGATTTTATAGAGCAGTATGTAAATAGTCCAACTCAGGAAGGGGCCATACTGGACTTGGTGTTGGGGAATGAGCCTGGCCAGGTGGTTGAAATTTCAGTCAGGGATTTCTTTGGAAACAGTGATCACAATTCTATAAGTTTTAGAATACTCACAAGAGTGGTCCTAAAGGAAGAGGGCTAAACTAGGGTCAGGTCAACTATAGCAAAATTCAGCAGGAGCTGGGGAATGTGGATGAGGAGCAGCTGTTTGAGGGTAAATCCACATTTGATATGTGGGAGGCTTTTAAAGAAAGGTTGGTTCGAGTCAGGACAGACATGTCCCTGTAAAAATGAGGGATTGAAATCAAGATTAGGGAACCCTGGATGACAGGTGAAATTGTGAGACTAGCTAAGAGGAAAAAGGATGCATACATAAGGTCTAGGTGGCTGAAAACAGACAAAGCTTTGGAAGAATATCAGGAAAGTAGGACCAATCTGAAATGAGGAATTAAAAGGGCTAAAGGTGTCATGAAATCTCATTAACAAACAGGGTTAAGGAAAATCCCAAAACCTTTTATTCATATATAAGGAGCAAGAGGGTGACTAGAGAAAGGGTTGTCCAACTCAAGGACAAAGGAGGAATGTTATGTGTGGAGTCAGAGAAAATGGCTGAGATTCTCAATGAGTACTTTGTTTCAGTATTCACCAAGGAGAGGGACATGACAGATGTTGAGGTGAGGGATACATGTTTGATTACTTTAGGTCAAGTCGCCATAAGGAAGGGAGAAGTGTTGGGTATTCTAAAAGGCATTAAGGTAGACAACATTTGAAGGATATGGATGGGATCTATCCCAGGTTACTGAGGGAAGCAACAGAGGAAATAGCTGGGGCCTTAACAGGTATCTTTGTCACAATCTTGAACCTGGGTGAGGTCCCAGAGGACTGGAGAATTGCTGATGTTGTCCCCTTGTTTAAGAAGCATCGCAAGGATAATCCAGGTAATTCTAGACTGGAGAGCCTCACGTCAGTGGTAGGGAAGTTGCTGGAGAAGATACTGAGGGATAGGATCTTATTATATTTGGAAGGAAATGGGCTTATCAGTGATAGGCAGCAAGGCTTTCTGCAGGGAATGTTATGTCTTACTAACCTAATAGAATTCTTTGAAGAAATGACAAAGTTGATTGATAAGGGAAGGGCTGTCATTGTCATATACATGGACTTCAGTAAGGTGTTTGATCAGGTTCCCCATGGTAACCGGATGAAGAAAGTGAAGTTGCATGAGGTCCAGGGTGTACTAGCTAGATGGATAGAGAACAGGCTGGGCAACAGGAGACAGAGAGTAGTAGTGGAAATGAGTTTCTCAAAATGGAGAACTGTGACTAATGGTGTTCCACAGGGATCCGTGCACAAACCACTCTTGTTTGTGATGTACATCAATGATCTGGAGGAAGGTATAGGTCTGATTAACGAGTTTGCAGATGACACGAAGATTGGTGGAGGAGCAGATAGTGAAGGGGACTGTCAGAGAATACATAGATTGGAGAGTTGGGCTGAGAAACGGACACATGGAGTTCAATCCGGTCAAATGCGAGCTGATGAATCTTGGAAGATCCAATTCTAGAGTGAACTATACAGTGAATAGAAAGCCCTGAGGAAAAGTAATGTGCAGAGAGATCTGGGTGTTTAGGTCCATTGTACCCTGATGGTGGCAATGCAGGTCAATAGAGTGGTCAAGAAGGCATATGGCATGCTTTCCTTCATTGGACGAGGTACTGCGTACAAGAGTTGGCAGGTCATATTACAATTGTATCGGAGTTTGGCTTGGCCACATTTGGAATACTACGTACAGTTCTGGTTGCCACATTACTAGAAGGATGTGGATGCTTTGGAGAGGGTGCAGAGGAGATTCTCCAAGATTGCCTGGTAGGGAGGGTGCTAGCTATGAAGAGAGGTTGAGTAGATTAGGATTATTTTCATTAGAATGTTGAAGATTGAGGGGGGCCCCTACAAAATCATGAGAGGTGTAAACAGGGTGGATAGCAAGAAGCTCTTTCCCAGAGTGGAGGACTCAATTACTAGGAGTCATGAGTTCAAGGTGAGAGGCGAAAGGTTTAAGGGAGATATGCATGGAAAGTTCCTTACACAGAGGGTGGTTGGTGCCTGGAATGCGTTGCCAGTGGAGGTGGTAGAGGCCAGCATGATAGCATAATTAAAGGTGTATCTAGACAGATACATGAATGGGCAGGGAGCACAGGGATACAGGTCCTTGGAAAATAGGTGACAGGTTTGGATAGAGGATCTGGATCGGTGCAGGCTTAGAGGGCCGAAGGGCCTGTTCCTGTGCTTTTCTTTGTTCTTTGTTCTTTGAACTGAGGAAGCTTAAAGGAACAGAGTGATCTTGGGGTGCTTGTCCACTGATTCCTGAATGTGGCAAAACAGGTTAACAGAGCAGTTATGAAGGCACAGGGGACACTTGCCTTGGTCATTTCAGGTATTGGGTTATAAAAACAGGAGGATATGCTGCACTTAAGCAGAACATTGGTTAGGCCACAGCTGGAGTACTGTGTGCAGTTCAGGTCACCACACTGTAGGAAGGAGGTGGTTGCACTGGATGGAGTACAGAGGAGAATCACCAGGATGTTGCATGGGATGGAATTTCTCAGTAATGAAGAGAAATTGGATCAGTTCGGGGTTATTTTCTTCAGAGCAGAGAAAGTGGAGGGGGGATCTGATAGAGGTGTATCAGGTTATGAGGCGAATGGACAGGGTGGATAGAAAGCAGCTGTTCTCCTTCATGGGAGGGTCAATAACAAGTTGGCTCACATTCAATGTGAAAGATAGGAGGCTTCAATATGTTTTGAGGAAAATGTTTTTCACCCAGAGGGTGGTGTGGGTCTGGAAGGCACAGCCTGGGAGGCTAGTTGATATGGGAAACCACACAAACTTTAAAAAGTACTTGGGTGAGCAGTTGAAATGTCATAACATTCAAGCTATGGGCCTCATGTTGGAAAGTGGGACTGGTGTAGGTTTAGTGTAGTTTGGCTGGTATGCAGTTTGGCTGTGGAGGGACGGCAGTGAAGTTATACCAGACTGATTCCTGGGATTCCTTAGATCTGATGAGAAACTGGATCAGTTCGGACTATATTCACTGGAGGTTAGAAGATTGAGAGGAATCACATTGAAACCTTCAAAATGTGAACAAGACAAAACTGGAAAAACGCAGGAAAGGTGTTCCTGATGACTGGGGAATCCAGAACCAGGAATTACAGTTTAAAGAAAAGGGAAAGGCCATTTCAGACTGAAATGAGGAGACATTTCTTTAGCCAGAGAGTGCAAAGCTCGTGGGATATTCTGTCACAGGAAGCACATGAGCCTAAAACATTCAATGTTTTCAAGAAGAGGATAGATATAGTTCTTAGGACAAAAGGAATTAAAAGTTATGGGGAAGAAAGTGGGAATAGGGACTAAGTTGAATGATCAGCCATGCTCATATTGAATGGCAGAGCTGACTCGAAGGGCTGAATGGCCTCCTCCTGCTCCTAGTTCCTTTGTTTCTATGTTTGAGAGACTGTTCATAAACATGGAAACGTATGGAATTATAGAGTCATAGAGTCATCAAGTCCTACAGCACAGAGACAGACCCTTTGGCCCAAACTGGACCGTGCTGACCAAAATATCCATCCACGCTAACCCCATTTCCTAGCCCTTGGCCCATGTCCTTCAAAGGTTTTCCTCTCTATGTATTTATCCAAATGCCTTTTAAATGTGTTAATGTACCCACCTCATCACTTCCACCGGCAGCTCATTCCATATGCGTGCCACCCTCTGTGTAAAAATGTTGTCCCTCAGATTCTCTTTTAGTCTTTCCCCTCCAACTTTAAACTGATCCCCTCTCGTCCTCGATTCCCCAACCCTGGAAAAAAGACTGAGTGCATTCACCCTGTCCATGTCTCTCATGACCTTATACACTACTAAAAGATCCACCATCACTCTCACACGCTTTGAGAAAAACGTCCTAATTTGTCCAACCTCTCCTGAAAACTCAGATTGTTGAGTCCAGGCAACATTCTTGTAAATTTCTTCTGTACTCTTTCTGGTTTAATAAGATCCTTCCTATAACAAGGTGACCAAACTGAACACAATACTCCAAGTGCGACCTCATCGATGTCCTGTACAACTGTAACATAACTTCCCAACTTCTGGATGCAGTACCCTGAGTGATGAAGGCCAGTACACCAAAAGCCTTCTTCACTGCCCTGTCTAACTGTGACTCAACTTTCAGAGAACCCTTTGTTCCACTACAGTCCTTAAGACCCTACCATTCACCATGAAACTTGGACCTTGATTTGACTTTCTAAAATGCAAGAGCTCACACTTATCTACATTAACCTCAATTTGTCATTTCTCTTCCCACTTCCCCAGCTGATCAAGGTCCTGCTGCAATATCTGATACCCTCCGTGATACCGCCTCTTGTAACGTCATCTACAAACTTACTGATCATGCCTTGCAGATTTTCATCCAAATCATTGATATAGATAACAAACAGTAATGGGCCCAGCACTGAACCCTGAGGAACTCCACAAGTCTCAGGCCTCCAGTCTGGCAAGCATCCTTTTACTATTACCCGCTGCTTCCTACCATCAAGCCAATTAGAGAAAAGTATTTGCCTTCATTCAGGAATTAGTTTGGAGGTAGGAGACAGAGAAGAGGATGATGCGTGTGCTCTCCAATGAACAAGATGTGAATAGTGTTGTCCCCAGGGATCTGGGCTGGGACCTCAGCATTTCATGATATTCCTCAATGACTTGGATGAAGGAATAGAGAACCAATTATCCAAGATTGTTGATCACACTGACTGAAGCAGCTTGGAGGAGATAACAGAGAAGGAGGGTGGAGGACAGGGACGGATTTCTGAACAAGGATGAGAGTTTGAAAATGGTCCAGGAGCCAATGTAGGCTTCGGGATGCAGGGGGTTTGGGGAATGGGGCTTGGTACAAGTTTGGATATAGGCAGCAGAATTTGAGATGAGCTGAAGGTTCGGAGGGCGGTTGCTGTGAAGTTTGCGAATACAGCATTGGAATTGTCATGTTTGGAATCCCATAGACATGGCTTAGATTTTCAGTGGCTGATCTTTGCGATATGGAGGATATGGGGATCAGATCATTCTCAAAGATGAGACCCAGTTTGTAACGAGTCTGGTTGAGCAGCAGACAGTGCTCAGGGAGAGGGATGGAGTTTGGACCAAGATCTGAAGAGGATGGCTTTGATCTTCCCAATGTGTTTCCCAGTGAGCCTGGCTCCTCAGTCCTGACTGCTCTTAGCTGCTGTGATTGTCACTGATTGGACACTAATTATTAGAGATTCTGACCACAGCAGAAAGTCCCAGTGTAAAAAATTACTGCAAAGACTCAGATCGCAAGATTGAAACTTCACCAAGAGAGGAAGTGAAAGAAGGAGCTCGGAGCAGCTAGACGATTGTTACTGAGACGGGAGAAAACTGTGAACTCTCTTCATTCCCTTGAATCTGACAGCACAGGAGGCTGGTTCTGGGATTTTTTTGCAGAAACAGCACAGTTTTGGAAAAAGTGTCAGTCACTCTCTCACAAACACACACGCATGCACTCGGAGATCAGAAACAGAATCCAGCAGCAGTTCTGTCTCCAAGCTGTGAAACCTGCACAGAATTGTTCCCTCGTTCAGTTTTTAACTGGCAGGATAGACCAAGCAGGGGAGGCAACACAGTGGTGTGTACAGTCGGAAGGGAGTTGCCCTGGGAGTCCTCACCATTAACTATGGAACCTATGAAGCCTCATGACAGCAGGTCAAACATGGGGAAGGAAATTACCACACAGCACCGACCTCCCCTCCAACCTCAACTGAGCAGTCAGTCCTCCTCCATGTTGAACAGTACATACAGGGAGCACTGAGGGTGGGAAGGATGCAGGATATACCCAGAGTGAGGGACTTTAAAGTCCACCATGAAGAGCTACTCAGAAGCATCACTACTGAGCAAGGTGGTCAAGTTCCACCTGATTCAGCTGGGAGACTGGACCTGGGGCAGGTGGTGAGGGAACCAACAAGTGGGAAAAACATACTCACTATCACCCTCACCAATCTGCCTGCTGCTGGTGTATCTGTCCATGACAATATCAGTAAGAGTGACCACCGCACAGTCCGTGTGGAGACAAAATCCCATCTTCACAATGAGAATACCTTACATTTTGTAAATGGGACACATTGGACTAATTTGACTAACAGTTACAATAGGCCCAGTGACCTTTGTCTGTGCTGTATAAGAGCTCATACACACTTAGTCTCACCTTTACACAAAGTCTGGGAGAAACAGACAACCCAGTTTACAGAAAAGTGTTTTCTCAAGCAAAATGTACACAGAGTCCAAATGTGGCCTTGCCAATGCCTTGTACAGCTGTAACATGATGTCCCAGCTCCGGTACTCCCTGCTTTGACCAGTGAAGGTGAGCACGTCAATTACCTTCTTCACCACCCTGTCTACCTGTGACAACACTTTCAAGGAACTATGTACCTGTACCCCTCAGTCTCTCAGTTCAACAACACTCCCCATGGCTCTACCATTAATTGTGTAATTCCTGCCCTGGTTTGTCTTACCAAAATGTAACTCCTTCCATTTATCAAAATTAAACTCCATCTGGATTTGTTGACCCACTGGCCCAGTTGATCAAGATGACATTGCACTCTTGGATAACCTTCTTCCCTGTCCACGATGCCAACAATTTTAATGTCAGCCACAAACTTCCTGACCGTTCCTGCTATTTTCTCATCTACATTGTTCATATAAATGATGAACAACAGTGGATCCAGGATTGATTCTTGTGGCAGATGGCTGGTCACTGGCCTCCAGTCTGAAGAACAACCCTCTCTCACCAGCCTCTGCCTCCTACCATTAGGCCAATCTTCTATCCAATTGGCGAGCTCTCCCCAGAGCCTATGTGATATAATCTTACTAAACAGTCTACCATGGGGAACATTGTCTAAGGCCTTGCTACAGCCCACATAGACAGTGTGTACTGCTCTACATTACCCATCTTCTTGATTACGTCTTCAAAAACTCAGCCATCTACTCATCTCCATTGAAATGTCCAGTGAAAAGGAGGCCCATGATTACTGGCCTGTCTTGGGAGGATCCAGTCAGAAGGAGGTCCACGTTTACTGGTCTCTCTTGGAGGATCCAGTCAGAAGGAGGCCCATGTTTACTGGTCTCTCTTGGAGGATCCAGTCAGAAGGAGGCCCATGTTTACTGGTCTCTCTTGGAGGATCCAGTCAGAAGGAGGCCCATGTTTACTGGTCTCTCTTGGAGGATCCAGTCAGAAGGAGGCCCATGTTTACTGGTCTCTCTTGGAGGATCCAGTCAGAAGGAGGCCCATGTTTACTGGTCTCTCTTGGAGGATCCATTCAGAAGGAGGTCCATGTTTACTGGTCGTCTTTATAGAGTCCAGTAGGAAGTAGGCCAATGTTTACTGGTCTCTGCTGGAGGTTCCAGCAGGAAGGAGGCCCATGTTTACTGGTCTCTATTGGGGACTTCAGTGAGAAGGACATCCTCATGAACTGAATTCCATGTTTACTGGACTCTGTTGGATGTTCCAGTGCATCATGGACACCATGGTGGGTTCAGTTCCTTTCTGTTGTAATTGATGCTCTGACCCTCATCCCATTGAAACACCCTAACTCAGAGACTGATCATAGAAGGGGAAGGAAAGGCGAAAGGATTGGAACATGTTGTCAATGGACAGGATGGGTCAGTGGGTCAGAGCCTGTCCTGTCCCTCCAGCTCACACTGATAACCTGAGGATCTCCTCTCTCTGCTGGGCCTTCATGGAATGAGGTTTGTGTCCAAACCAGTCCCCAGTGAGAATAGGTCAACAGCACAGAACTGTCCTTCATTTGACAAGAATCTGTCAAGAATCTCCCCCCACCCCCACCCCCCCACACTTCCCTGGCCCATTTATAATGACTCTATCATGTTTGCAGGTCTCTGTAAATTCCTTGCATTTGTATTCCTCCACATCCTTCCCACTGGGTGGTGACTTATTGACTGCACTGAGGATTCTATGGTGATAGAGTCATAGAGTCATAGAGATGCATAGCACGGAAACAAACCCTTCAGTCCAACTCGTCCATGCTGACCAGATATCCCAACCTAATCTAGTCCCACCTGCCAGCACCTGGCCCAACTCCCTCCAAACCTTTCCTATTCATATACCCATCCAAATGCCTTTTAAATGTTGCAGTTGTACCAGCCTCCACCACTTCCTCTGGCAGCTCATTCCATACATGTACCACCTTCTGTGTGAAAACGTTGCCCCTTAGGTCTCTTTTATATCTTTCCCCTCTCACTCTAATCCTATGTCCTCTAGTTCTGGACTCCCTGACACCAGGGAAAAGACTTTGTCTATTTATCATATCTATGCCCCTCATAATTTTATAAACCTCGAGAAGGTCACCCCTCAGCCTTCGATTCTCCAGGGAAAATGGCCCCAGCCTGTTTAGCCTCTCCCTGTAGCACAAATCCTCCAACCCTGGCAACATCCTTGTAAATCTTTTCTGAACCCTTTCAAGTTTCACAACATCTTTCCGATAGGAAGGAGACCAAAATTGAACGCAATATTCCAACAGTGGCCTAAACAATTACCTGTACAGCCACAACATGACCTCTCAACTCCTGTACTCAATATTCTGACCGATAAAGGAAAGCATATCGAACACTTTCTTCACTATCCTATCTACCTGCGACTCCACTTTCAAGGACCTATGACCCTGCACTCCAAGGTCTCTTTGTTCAGCAACACTCCCTAAGACCTTCCCATAAAGTGTATAAGTCCTGCTAAGATTTGCTTTCCCAAAATGCGAGGTTATCTGAATTAAACTCCATCTGCTACTTCTCAGCCCCTTGACCCATTTGATCAAAATCCTGTTGTACTCTGAGGTAACCTTCTTCGCTGTCCACTGTCATCTGCAAACTTTCTAACCATACCTCTTATGTTCGTATCCAAATCATTTATGTAAATGACAAAAAGTAGTGGACCCAGCATCGATCCTTGTGGCACTCCACTGGCCACAGGCCTCTAGTCTGAAAAACAACCCTCCACTATCACCCTCTGTCTTCTACCTTTGAGCCAGTTCTGCATCCAAATGGCTAGTTCTCCCTGTATTCTGTGAGATCTAACCTTGCTCACCAGTCTCCCACGGGGAACCTTGTTGAATGCCTTACTGAAGTCCATATAGATCACATTTACCACTCTGCCCTCATCAATCCTCTTTGTTACTTTGTGAGACATGATGTCTCACACACAAAGCCATGTTGACTATCCCGATTCAGTCTTGCCTTTCCAAATACATGTACATCCTGTCTCTCAGGGTTCCCTCCAACAACTTGCCCACCACTGGCCTCAGGCTCACTGGTCTATAGTTCCCTGGCTTGTCCTTATCACCTTACTTAAACAGTGTCACCACGTTAGCCAACCTGCGGTCTTCCGGCACCTCACCTGTGACTATCAATGGTACAAATATCTCAGTAAGAGATCCAGCAATCACTTCTCCAGCTTCCCACAGAGCTCTCAGGTACACCTGATCAGGTCCTGGGGATTTATCCACCTTTATGCATTTCAAGACATCCAGCACTTCCTCCTCTGTAATATGGACATTTTTCAGGGTGTCGCCATCTATTTCCCTACATTCTATACCTTCCATATCCTTTTCCATAGGAAATATTGATGCAAAATACTTATTTAGTATCTCCTTCCTTTTCTGGTGTTCCTTGGTGTTCCTCTCTGATATTCCCGCCTGGCTCCCACAGTCCTGCCAAGTTAGTTTAAACCCTCTCCAACAGCACTAGTAAACCACCTCACAAGAATCTAAGGCCCTCCTTCCTGGACCCTCTTTCCAGCTCCACAGTCACCTGTGTTAACCTCCTGTTCCTATTTTCACTTGCACTGGGGCACTGGGAGTAATCCAGAGATTCCTACTTTGGAGCTCCTGTTGCTAATTCCCTCCTGAACCCACTAAATTCTGACTGCAGGACCATATCCCTTTTCTCCCTCTGTCTCTGGGACCGATGTGGACCACGACTGCTGACTGTTCCTCCTCTCCCCTCAGGGTGCTCTGCAGTTGCTCAGTGACATCCTTGACCCTGGCACCAGGGAGACAACACATCATCCTGGATTCCCATCTGCAGCTACAGAAACACCTATCGATTGCCCTCACTCTCAAATCTCCTCTTACTATCGCTCTTCCAGTCTTCCTTGTGCCCCCCGGTATAGCTGAGCCCTCTGTGGTGCCATGGATTTAGCCCAGATGAACCATCATTCTCATCAAGATTCCAAACTGAACCCTGGTTGGCGAGTGAGATGCACTCTGGGATTCCTGTACTAGCTGCCTGGTCCTTTTGGACTGTCTGCTGCTCCCCATTCCCTCCCTCCCTGCATACTCTGAAGCTGCAGAGTGACCACATCTAGAAATATACTCTCCACGGAGCTCTCAGCCTCAAGGACACTCCACACTGACACCAGCTGCTGCTCAAGCTCCGAAACCAGGAACTCCAACTACTGTCACTGACCACACATCCTGTACTTCATGGTATTCCAGGAGCTGGGAAGCATTCTGAAGTTCCCACATGGAAGCACACTCTCTCCACTCTTTGGTCATCTCTTGGCAAAGTTCTGATGACAAACAGCTACAGCAGGGCTCACAATCCAATGGGGTTCAGTCTTCCAAGGTTTTGGGGAAACTCTCCAGACGACTTTAAGAAACAAGAGCAGAAATCAGCCATTCAGCCCATGGAATCTGCTCTGCCATTTGATCTTGGCAGATATGCTTCTCACCCCCATTCTCCTGCCTGCTCCACAGGAACCTTCCATCCCCTTAACAATCACAAACCTATCTATCTCTGTCTTAAATACACTCAGTGACTTGGCCTCCACTTCCCTCTGTAACAATGAGTTCCACAGATTCCCCACCTTCTGGCTGAAGAAATTCCTCCTCATCTCAGCTCTAAAGGGCCTTCATTCTGAGGCTGTGCCCTGGTTACTGAGTCTCTCGGTTTTTGGAAACATCTTCTCTGCATCCACTCTATCCAGGCCTGTCAGTATTCTTCAAATTTCAATAAGGTCCATCCTCATCCTTCTAAATTCCATTGAGTACAGACCCAAAGTCCTCAACCACGCCTCATATGACAAGCTCTTCAACCCCAGGATCATTCTTGTAAACCTCTCCAATGCCAGCACATCATTTCTTAGAATATGCATCCCAAATCTACTCACAATACTCCAAATGCAGTCTGACCAGAGCCTTACACAGCTTCAGCAGTACATCTCTGCTCTTGTATTCTAGCTCTATTGAAATGAATGCTATCTTTTTATTTGCCTTCCCAAGCACAAGCTGGACCTGCCTGTTAACCTGAAGAGAAAGCTGAACGAGGTTTGTGCTTTAGATTCCCAAAGGTTTTCCTCATTTAGAAAACAGTCTTTGCATCTCTTCTTCCTACCAAAGTGCATAACCACACACTCTAACACATTGTATTCTATCTACCACTTCTTTGCCCCCTCTCTGAGCCTATTCAGGACCTTTTGCAGCCTTCCCACTTCCTCAACACTACCTGTCCCTCCACCTATCTCATGCCATCTGCCAACTTAGCAACAATGTCTTCACTTCCTTCATCCAGGTTGTTAATGTATAATGTGAATAGTTATGGTCCCAACATTGACCCCTACAGGACTCTACCAGTCACCAGCTGCAATTGTTCCTCACTCACTGCTTTATGCCAACCTGCCAGTCCTCAGTCCACACCAGGAACTTTCCCCCAACACTATGGCCCTTACCTTATGTCAAAGGCCTTCTGGAAATCCAAATAGATTACTTCTTCGGACACTCCTTTGTCTGACTGGTTCATTGTCTCCTCAAAGAATACAAACAGATTTGCCAGGCATGACCTCCCCTTGATGAAGCCATGTTGACTCAACCCTATTTTCCCATTTCACTTCAAGTCCTCTGCAATTTCATCCTTAAATTGAAGTCTAAAACCTTACCAACAACTGAATCCAGGCTAACTGGCCTACAATTTCTCATCTTCTCCCTCTTTCCCTTCTTAAACAGGGGTGTTTATCAGCCATTTTCCAGTTCCTTGCCCCCATCAAATCCCTCCCCACCCCACCTTCATGCCTCTAATCCACAGATTCCTGAAAGATCATCACCAATGCCTCCACAATCTCCTCAGCGATCTCCTTCAGAACACACTGGTGTAGTTCATCCAGTCTGGGTGAGTTATCCACATTCAGACCTTCCAGCTTCCCTAGTACCTCCTCCTTAGTGATGGCAACTACACTCACCCCTGACAGTCTTGAAGTATTGGTATGCTGCTGATGTTTTCCATTGTGCAGACTGATGCATTGATTTAATTCCTCTGTTGTTGCTTCACTTCCTATTATTCTTTCTCCAGCCTCATTTTCCAGTGATCCAATGTCTATTTTTGCCTCCCTCTTCCTTTTTATATATCTAAAGAAACTCTTGCAATCTTCTTTTGTATTACTGGCTAGCTTACCCCCACATTTCACCTTCTCTACCATTAATGCTTTTCTCATTATCCTCTCCAAGCTTTGAAATATTTCCTAATCCTCTGGCTTCCCACGAATTCTTCATCACATTGTGTGATTTTTCTTTTGCTTTTATGCTGTCCTTGACCTCCCTCATCAGCCATGGTTGTCTTGTCCTCCCCTTAGTATGTTTCTTCTTTTTTGGGATCACTTCCTACTCTGCTTCCTGAATTACCCCCAGAAACTCTGCTGTTTGCTGCCTAAACCATCTTACCTGCTCGGCTCCCCTTCCAATCAACTCTGGTCAGCTCCTTCCTCATATATTTGGAGTTAACTTTACTCATTCTCCCTCTCAAACTACAGTGGGAAATCTATCGTATTATGGTCACGTATCCATAGGGATACTTTCACCTTAGCTCACTAATCAAGTTTGCCTCATTACACATCACTGGATCCTGAACTGCCTGTTCCATAATGGCTCAACCACAAACTGCTCCAAAAATCATCTCATAGAGATTCCATGAAATCCTTTTCTTGTGACGTGCTACCCAGTCCACCTATCCATTGAAGTCTGCCATAACGTCCTGATTGATTTCCTTCCCCACACCCTGATTACTGCTTAGAGACCTGAACATAATTTGCATCAAATTCTTTATTTTTTGTGGTTCCTCGACTCTACCCTCACAAATTCTACCCTTTCTGACTCTATGTCCCTACTTGCTATTGATTTAATTTCATTTCTTACTAACAATGCGACTCTTCTCCCTCTGTCCATCTGTCAGTCCCTTTTGATAGGACATGTATTCTTGGATATTTAGTTCCCAGCCCGGATCCCCTTACAGCCATGTCTCTGTGATACCCACAACATTGTACCTGCCAGTTTCAATCTGCACTACAAGCTCATTGTGTATACTGTGTCCATTAAAGTACAACTCCCTCAGTCCTGCATTGACTGCCCTCCTTCCCATCATTGTCCCCTTATCTGCTGTGCTTTACGTTCGATATCTGATCCTTTCCACACTCTCTGTCCCATTATGTCCCTTCCATCCCTTCCTTTTATTTTCTGGTAACAATCAATCCCATCACAAACCAACAATTCTACCCTCTCCTTTACCTTCCATTTTCTCATTTTCCATCCAGCTGAAGCAAATTACTTTGTCTTTGGGTTAAGTTCAGGGCAGTAGTTATCCTTGAACCAACATCAATAAGAGTGATCCTTGATCTCATTGTTTCCAGTGGGATCTTGCTGTGTAGAAACTGGCTGCCACATTCCTGACATTGCAGCAGTGACAGGTTTTCAAACAAAGCTGTCTGTAAATGTCTTTGGGAGAGTCTCAGGTGTTAATGGTTTGATTGAATTTCAATTGGAGTTATGGAAACATACAGCACAGAAACAGACCCTTCGATCCAACTTGTCCATGCTGACCAGATATCCTAAATTAATCTAGTCCCATTTACCAGCATTTGGTCCATATCCCTCTAAACTCTTCCTATTCATATACCCATTCAGATGCCTTTTAAATGCTGTAATTCTACCAGCCTCCACCACTTCCTCTGGCAGCTCATTCCATACATGTACCACCCTCCGCATGAAAAGGTTGCCCCTTAGGTCCCTTTCAAATCTTTCCTCTGTCACCTTCACCTATGCCTTCTAGTTTTCAACTGCCCCACTCTGGAGAAAAGATCTTCTCTATTCACCCTATCTATGCCCCTCATGATTTTATGAACCACAATATGGTCACCCCTCAGCCTCCAAAGTTGCAGGAAAAATAGCCTCAGCCTATTCAGCCTCTCCGGATAGCTCAAACCCTCCAGCCCTGGCAACATTGTTGTAAATCTTTTCTGAACCATTTTAAGATTCACAACATTTTTCCTATAGCAGGGAGACCAGAATTGCACATAGTATTCCAAAAGTGCCCTAAACAATGTCCTATACAGCCGCAACAGCTTCCAACTGCAATACGCAATTCACTGACCAACAAAGGAAACATACCAAATGGCTTCTTTACACCCCCCCCCCCCCCCCCGCCCCCCCCCACAACCTACCTGCAACTCCACTTTCAAGGAACTGTTCCTTTTTTTTGGATGAACTGTGAGTCTTTCAGTTATGAAAGATGCAATTCCATGGCACTATTGGATGAAAAGCAGGAAGTTCCCCCTGGTGTCCCTGGTCAATATTTATCCCCCAGTCAAAATCAATAAAAAATCTATTTTCCTGCTAATTATCATAATGTGTTTGGGATCTTGCTGTGCACAGCCTGCTGGAAAGAGCCATTGGGGCATCCTGAGTTGGTGACAGGTGCTACACAAATGCAAGTCTTTCTTTATGTTTGGAGTCCCCTGATCCTGACCCTCACCCATTATCTGCACACTCTCACCTTCCAGGGTCATGGAGTTATTCGGAGGAGTGACCTTGGCTGATATGGAAATGTGTTGCTGGAAAAGCGCAGCAGGTCAGGCAGCATCTAGGGAACAGGAGAATCGACATTTCGGGCATTAGCCCTTCTTCAGGAGTGAGGAAAGTTGGTCCAGCAGGCTAAGATAAAAGATAGGGAGGAGGGACTTGGGGGAGGGGCGTCGGAAATGTGATAGGTGGAAAGAGGTCAAGGTGAGGGTGATAGGTCAGACTGGGGTGGGGGCGGAGAGGTCGGGAAGAAGATTGCAGGTTAGGAAGGCGGTGCTGAATTTGATGGATTTGACTGAGACAGGCTGGGGGGAGGGGAAATGAGGAAACTGGTGAAATCCGAGTTCATCCCTTGTGGTTGGAGGGTTCCTAGCCGGAAGATGAGGTGTTCTTCCTCCAACCGTCGTTTCGCTGTGGTCTGACAATAGAGGAGTCCAAAGACCTGCATATCCTTGGTGGAGTGGGAGGGGGAATTGAAATGTTGAGCTACAGGGTGGTTGGGTTGGTTGGTCCGGGTGTCCCAGAGGTGTTCTCTGAAACGCTCCGCAAGTAGGCGGCCTGTCTCCCCAATATAGAGGAGGCCACATCGGGTGCAAAGGATGCAATAGATGATATGTGTGGAGGTACAGGTGAATCTGTGGCGGATATGGAAGTTTCCTTTGGGGCCTTGGAGGGAGGTGAGGGGGGAGGTGTGGGCGCAAGTCTTGCACCTCCTGCGGTTGCAGGGGAAGGTGCCGGGAGTGGAGGTTGGGTTGGTGGGGGGTGTGGATCTGACGAGGGAGTCACGGAGGGAGTGGTCTTTACGGAATGCTGATAGGGGAGGGGAGGGAAATATATCCTTGGTGGTGGGGTCCGTTTGGAGGTGGCGGAAATGGCGGCGGATGATGCGCTGTACATGGAGGTTAGTGGGGAGGTAGGTGAGGACCAGTGGGGTTCTGTCCTGGTGGCGGTTGGAGGGGCGGGGTTCAAGGGCGGAGGATCGGGAAGTGGAAGAGATGCGGTGGAGGGCATCGTCGACCACGTCGGGGGGGAAATTGCGGTCCTTGAAGAAGGAGGCCATCTGAGATGTGCGTTTTTGGAACTGGTCCTCCTGGGAGCAGATGCGGCGGAGTCGAAGGAATTGGGAGAATGGGATGGCGTTTTTACAGGGGGCAGGATGGGAGGAGGTGCAGTCCAGGTAGCTGTGGGAGTCGGTTGGTTTGTAGTAGATGTCCGTGTTGATCCAGGTAGCTGTGGGAGTCGGTTGGTTTGTAGTAGATGTCCGTGTTGATCCAGGTAGCTGTGGGAGTCGGTTGGTTTGTAGTAGATGTCCGTGTTGAAGATGACCTTGGCTGACCCTGGGACACTGAGACTCTTTGTAGCCTCACCCTTGACCTCAGCCCATTGGTGTGCAGCAAGGTTTGAAATGTAATCTGGAACCTTCCACATGGACATACAATGTGACTCTTTCCTGAAGTGTGTGGATCCATGTCTGCTCCAATGTTATCGGATAAAGTTCTTCTGATCTGTGGGTGATCGGAGTTTCGTTAATGATGTATTGAGCTCCATCCCACTTTCCAGCTCTTGCTCCATAGCTCTGGAGGTTTCAATGTTTCAAGTGAATATCCAAGTGTTTTTTCAATGTGATGAGGGTTTCTGCCTCTCCCATCCTTTCAGACAGATAGTCTCAGATCCCAACAGCCTCTGGATGAAAACAAACATCCACAACTCCCCTCGAATCCTGCCCCCAAACCATTTCAATCTCTCTCCATGGTTATTGCCCTCTCTGCTGATGGAAATCAGTCCTCCCTATCTACTCTATCCAGGCCCCTCATCATTTTACACATCTCAATCAATCTCGCCTCAGCCTCCTCTGTTCCAAAGAAAACAGTCCCAGCCAAACCAATCATTCCTCAAACTCCCCATTCCTGACAAAATCCTCCTCTGTCCCTGTCTCAAGTGGGATCACATCCTTCCTGTAATGTGGTGACCAGAAGCGTACACTGTTCTCTCACTGTGCTCTAACTGGGGTTTCATACAGTTCCAGGATAAACAAACTCCTTGATTTCACTCTCAAACAAAAATGAGATGAGGGAGGTGATGGTCTAATGGTGTTATTGCTGAGCTGTTAATCCACAGATCCAGATTAATGTTCTGGGGACCAGGGTTAGAATCCTGCCACAGCAGATGGTGGAATTTGAATTCAATAAAAGAAATCTGCAATTAAGAGTCTAATAATGACCATGAAACAATTGTTGATTGTCAGGAAAAAGCCATCTGATTCCTTAATGTCCTTTAGGGAAGGAAACTGACATCCTTACCATGTGACTCCAGACCCACAGCAATGTGGTTGACTTTAAGCTGCCGTCTGGGTGATTAGGGATAGGCAATAAATGCTGCCGATCCAGCAATGCCCTCATTCCATCAGGGAAAAAAAATGTACCCCATGTGTCTTCTTAACCACCTTACTGACCCGCATTCGTTAATCACCATGACCACATCTTCCACTTCCAGCTTCAAACTGATGAGAGACATTCCTTCATTATCTGAGCAATAGGGAGAAACATCAAAAATCGCAGCAGGAATAGGCCATTCAGCCTCTCAAGCCTGCTCCACCATTTAATATGATCATGGCTGATCATCCAACACAGTTCCTGTTCCTGCTTTCTCCCCACATTCTTTAATCCATTTAATCCTAAGAACCAAATCTAATTCCTTCTTGAACACATACCACATCTAATTCCCTCATGCTGGAAAAATGGATGAGATTTATTGGGTTGTTGTGTTTTGAACAAATGGATACAATGGTCTGATGGGCCTTTTGGGTCTCTCTGACTCTATGACTGTATTATTATATATTATGAATAACTAGGTACCAAGGACTGATCCCTGTGGTACGACAACTGGTAACTACCTGCCATTCAGAAACAGACTTGTCGTTTCTGTCCTGTCTGCCAACCAGTTCCCAATCTATGTCAGTACATGACCCCAATCCTCTTGTTCGTTGGGATTACCCTGATTCACTTGGACATACTTCATCCTGTCAGCTCTTTGCTTTACTCAGATCCTGTTTAATTTCATCCCTGCATCCTCTATCCTCCTCTCAGCTTACTACAGGTTTGAACTCCAGATAACCAACATCAACTTCCCTATTTGGTCTTCCCTACTCTGGCTGCCTTTTGACATCCCAAGCTGAGAGTCTAGATTTGGGAGTCCCACCCTTACTCCTTGTGGGAACAGATTCTGAACGATCTCTGTCTAATCCTGCGAGGGCTTCCACTGCCCTGATACTGATTTCCCATCATGCCGCTGGTGCCAGTCCACTTTTGCTAAATCACCACACAGTTTATTAAAATAGTTCATTCGCCAATGTAAACTTTTACACTTGCTCCATGGTTCTCCATTTCCATCCCTACTCTCAATCTCACTGAGTTCTGATCACTGTCACTGAAATGCTCCCCCATTGATAGCCCTTCCAGCTGCCCACATTCATTCCATAAACGATGGTCCAAAACTGTCCCTTCTCTTTCACCATTACCTTCTCGGGGCAATTAGGGATGGGCAATAAATGCTGGCCCTGTTAGTGACACTCAAATCCCAAGAAGCAATGTGAACAATGTCTGTTCTTTTGTCTGGTTTATTCTGTATTGACTACAAATGTTCAATAAGATTGATTTGCCAGTGAATATGCTGAGAGTCAAAATCCATTTGTTTGGCAGGGATTAAAATTGCTTCTCTTGTCTTTCAGGCCGTGAGAACCCTCAGCCAAAGCTCACCCTGCTGACCCCCTCCCGGGACCAGGTCAATGCCAAGGGCACTGCCACCCTGGTGTGCCTTGCCAATCACTTCTATCCCGATGAGCTGGAGGTGCAGTGGAAGAAGGACGGTGCAGTCATTTCGGACGGGGTTCAGACCAGCAACTACCTGCGAGCTTCGGACAGCACCTACAGTGTCAGCAGCCTGCTGACCCTCTCTGGGTCTGACTGGGAATCCAACGCTTGCTTCTCCTGTGCCCTCACCCACGTGACCCTCCCCTCTCCCCTCAGCAAGAGCATCAGGAGATCAGAATGTGTGTAGAGGGTTTGAGACAGTCCACAGAGGAGACACAACTTTAAAATAGAACAGGGCTGAGCTGGCAGGACAAAGGTCATTGTCAGAACTGAATTTCAAGTCTCTTCCATCTCAGGACTGCTCGGGGCAAATTCTGAGGTTCAGTAGTGAAAACAGGTTGTTGCGATAGTATAGAGAGACCTTTATGCTGTGTCAAACAGTATGCTGTCCCTGTTCTGGAAGTATGTGATAGGGATAGGGTTGACTTGTGATACCAAGTCAAACCTCTCAAAGATGCTCACAGCAGAGAGCGGCTCGAGCTGGGCGGAAGTGAGGTTGGAGTGCAGAGCTGGTTGGGAAAGTAAGTGACTGATATATAAAGAACTTACCTCGACGCCAACGGTCTTCTCACAGCAGAGAGTGGCCCGAGCTGGGCGGAAGTGAGGTTGGAGCGCAGAGCTGGTCGGGAAGGTAAGTGATTGATATTTGAGTGGAATGTTCCTCCTGCAGGATATTCGAGGTAGGGGTGACCACCGATACTCCTGCCGAATTCATCTGCAGGAAATGCAGTCAGATCCTGCTCCTCTCAGAACGAGTTAGGGAACTGGAACTGGAGTTGGATGAACTGAGGATTATTCGAGAGGCTGAGAGGGTGATAGATAGAAGCTACAGGGACATAGCTATGCCAGAGAACAGAGGTAGCTGGGTAACAGTGAGAGGTGGGAAGGGGAGGAAGCAGGCAGTGCAGGGATCCCCTGTGGTCGTTCCCCTAAACAATAAGTATACCGCTATGGATACTGTTGGGGTAGCAGGGGTAAGCTGCAGTGACTGGGTCTGTGGTGCGAGGTCTGCCTCTGAGACTCAGAAGGGAAAGGGGAAGAGGAGGAGAGCGCTAGTTATAGGAGACTCTCTAGTTAGAGGGACAGACAGGCGGTTCTGTGGACATGGGCGAGACTCTCGGATGGTTTGTTGCCTCCCGGGTGCCAGGGTCCGAGACATCTCGGACCGTGTCTTCAGAATCCTTAACGGGGAGGGTGTGCAACCAGAAGTCGTGGTGCACGTTGGCACCAACGAAATAGGTAGGAAGAGGGGTGGGAAGGTCATTCAAGAGCTCAGGGAGCTAGGCTGGAAGCTAAAAGCTAGGACAGACAGAGTCGTCATCTCTGGGTTGTTGCCGGTGCCACGTGACAGTGAGGCAAGGAATAGGGAGAGAGTGCAGTTGAACACGTGGCTGCAAGGATGGTGTAGGAGGGAGGGCTTCAGGTATTTGGACAATTGGACTGCATTCTGGGGAAGGTGGGACCTGTACAAGCAAGACGGGTTGCACCTGAACCAGAAGGGCACCAATATCCTGGGGGGTAGGTTTGCTAGCACTCTTAAGGGGGTTTTAAACTAATTTGGCAGGGGGATGGCATCTGGACTTGTAGTCCAGCAAGTAGGCTAGCTGTTTGTCAGGATGTCCAAGAATGTAGGGAGGCTGTGAAGAAGGTAGCACAGACAGGGAATACTTGCGGACACAGAGATGGGTTCAAGTGCGTATACTTCAACGCAAGGAGTATCAGAAATAAGGTGGGTGAACTTATGGCGTGGATCAGTACCTGGGACGACGATGTTGTGGCCATCACGGAAACATGGATAGAAGAGGGACAGGAATGGTTGTTGGAGGTTCCTGGTTACAGATGTTTCAGTAAGATTAGGGAGGGTGGTAAAAAAGGAGGGGGGGTGGCGTTGCTAATTAGAAATGGTATAACGGCTGCAGAAAGGCAGTTCGAGGGGGATCTGCCTTTGGAGGTAGTATGGGCTGAAGTCAGAAATAGGAAAGGTGCAGTCATCTTGTTGGGTGTTTACTATAGGCCCCCCAATAGCAGCAGAGATGTGGAGAAACAGATTGGGAAACAGATTTTGGAAAGGTGCAGAAGCCACAGGGTAGTAGTCATGGGCGATTTCAACTTCCCAAATATTAGATTAGATTACTTACAGTGTGGAAACAGGCCCTTCGGCCCAACAGGTCCACACCGCCCCGCCGAAGCGCAACCCACCCATACCCCTACATTTACCCCATACAATTTAGCATGGCCAATTCACCTGACCTGCACATCTTTGGACTGTGGGAGGAAACCGGAGCACCCGGAGGTAACCCACGCAGACACGGGGAGAACGTGCAAACTCCACACAGTCAGTCGCCTGAGGCGGGAATTGAACCCGGATCTATAGCACTGTGAGGCAGCAGTGCTAACCACTGTGCCACCGTGCCGCCCACAATTGATTGGAAGCTCTTTCGATCAAGTAGATTGGATGGGGCGGTGTTTGCGCAGTGTGTCCAGGAAGCTTTTCTAACTCAGTATGTAGATTTTCCAACCAGAGGGGAGGCCATATTGGATTTGGTACTCGGTAATGAACCGGGACAAGTGATGGGCTTGTTAGTGGGTGAACATTTTGGTGATGGTGACCACAATTCTGTGACTTTCACCTTGGTTATGGAGAGAGATAGGTGCGTGCAACAGGGTAGGTTTTACAATTGGGGGAAGGGTAATTACGATGCTGTAAGACAGGATCTGAGGAGCATAAGTTGGGAGCATAGGCTGTCACGGAAGGATGTCGTGGAAATGTGGAACATTTTCAAGGAACAGATACAACGTGTCCTTGATATGTATGTACCTGTCAGGCAGGAAAGAAATGGTCGTGTGAGGGAACCTTGGTTGATGAGGGAGGTTGAATGTCTTGTAAAGAGGAAGAAGGAGGCTTACATCAGGTTGAGGAAACAGGGTTCAGACAGAGCAGTGGAGGGATACAGGATAGCCAGAAGGGACCTGAAGAAAGGGATTAGGAGAGCTAAGAGAGGGCATGAAAAATCTTTGGCGGATAGGATCAAGGATAACCCAAAGGTATTTTATGCGTATGTGAGAAACATGAGAATGACGAGAACGAGGGTAGGTCCGATCAAGGACAGTAGTGGGAGACTGTGTATTGAGTCGGAAGAGATAGGAGAGGTCTTGAATGAGTACTTTTCTTCAGTGTTTACGAACGAGAGGGACCGTATTGTTGAAGAGGAGAGTGTGAAACGGACTGGTAAGCTAGAGGAGATACTTGTTAGGAAGGAAGATGTGTTGGACATTTTGAACAACTTGAGGATAGACAAGTCCCCCGGGCCTGACGGGATATATCCTAGGATTATGTGGGAAGCAAGAGAGGAAATTGCAGTACCGTTGGCAATGATCTTTTCGTCTTCACTGTCAACGGGGGTGGTACCAGGGGACTGGAGAGTGGCGAATGTTGTGCCCCTGTTCAAAAAAGGGAATAGGGATAACCCCGGGAATTACAGGCCGGTTAGTTTTACTTCGGTGGTAGGCAAAGTAATGGAAAGGGTACTGAGGGATAGGATTTATGAGTATCTGGAAATACACTGCTTGATTAGGGACAGCCAGCACGGATTTGTGAAGGTTGGGTCTTGCCTTACAAGTCTTATTGAATTCTTTGAGGAGCTGACCAAGCATGTGGATGAGGGCAGAGCAGTGGATGTAGTATACATGGATTTTAGTAAGGCATTTGATAAGGTTCCCCATGGTAGGCTTATGCGGAAAGTCAGGAGGCATGGGATAGAGGGAAATTTGGCCAATTGGAGAGTAAACTGGCTAACCTGTCGAAGTCAGAGAGTGGTGGTAGATGGCAAATATTCAGCCTGGAGCCCAGTTACAAGTGGAGTTCCGCAGGGATCAGTTCTGCTGTTTGTAATTTTTATTAATGACTTGGATGAGGGAGTCGAAGGGTGGGTCAGTAAATTTGCAGATGATACGAAGATTGGTGGATTTGTGGATAGTGAGGAGGGCTGTTGTCGGCTGCAAAGAGACTTAGATATGATGCAGAGCTGGACTGAGGAGTGGCAGATGGAGTTCAACCCTACCAAGTGTGAGGTTGTCCATTTTGGAAAGACAAATAAGAATGCGGAATACAGAGTTAACGGTAGGGTTCTTAGTGAGGTGGAGGAACAGAGGGATCTTGGGGTCTATGTTCATATATCTTTGAAAGTTGCCACTCAGGTGGATAGAGCTTGTAAGAAGGCCTATGGTGTACTAGCGTTCATTAGCAGAGGGATTGAATTCAAGAGTCGTGAAGTGATGTTGCAACTATACAGGACTTTGGTTAGGCCACATTTGGAGTACTGTGTGCAGTTCTGGTCGCCTCACTTTAGGAAAGATGTGGAAGCTTTGGAGAGGGTGCAGAGAAGATTTACCAGGATGTTGCCTGGAATGGAGAATAGGTCGTACGAGGATAGGTTGAGAGTGCTAGGCCTTATCTCGTTGGAACAGCGAAGGATGAGGGGTGACTTGATAGAGGTTTATAAGATGATCAGAGGAATAGATAGAGTAGACAGTCAGAAACTTTTTCCCCGGGTGCAACAGAGTGTTACAAGGGGACATAAATTTAAGGTGAAGGGTGGAAGGTATAGGGGAGATGTCAGGGGTGGGTTCTTTACCCAGAGAGTGGTGGGGGCATGGAATGTGCTGCCTGTGGGAGTGGTAGAGTCAGAATCTTTGGTGACCTTTAAGCGGCAATTGGATAGGTACATGGATAGGTGCTTAAGCTAGGACAAATGTTCGGCACAACATCGTGGGCCGAAGGGCCTGTTCTGTGCTGTATTGTTCTATGTTCTATGTTCTATGCTGAAGACTGTCAGCTGTACAAAAACAATGTGAACCTCAGAAGTCTCTGCTTCAGTAAACCAGATCACCTTCCTGCTCAGTCATCAGTTCCAATTTAAGGTCTTGTCACTGTTTAAAGGGACAGGATTCTCACATTATTGAGAAAAATCTCCTCAAGTGTTTTCCTCAAGATCCATTGTGGCTGTGAAATTGTGCAGCTTCCTGTGTCTGGGCTGTTAATTGCAGTCTGTTTTCAGACAATGTCAATCTGGAAAAGGGAACAAAGATAAAGAATATTGGGTCTCTGTCCCTGTGTGCTTTGGACTTATTTTCTCCCCAGCCCCCATGTTGTGTGTGTACAGGTGTGAGACACAGTGAAAGACACAAGGTGCACAAATATTTATTCAGTTTCCACCACCAGGAAGAAAGGAAGCACACGAGTGGCCAGTGACAAGCAGTGCCCTTCACATCAAAGGGCAATGCTGCCTGTGTACTTTGGATATATTATTTTATTAAACAAATTACAAAAACAGTTTCCAACAAACAGTTACATTTACAACTGCAGCAAGAGACAGCAATTTTACAAGGGAGAGGAGCAGCAAAGCCAGGCCCCAAACCCTACCATTTAAACAGTTTACAGGGACATGAGGACAAACCTCAAATCCCAGTTTCACAAAGATATAAAGAGACAACAGCAGTGACAGTTGTACATTAGACAGTACTGTTACATACAAAAGTGCAGACAATACAGACCCAGCAAGCCCCCATCCCTCCCACCTTCCGACCACTCTAAGGCAGCCCGCCCCTACCCACCTTCCGGTTCTCGGTCCACCCCATGCCCCTTCCAGTTCTCGGTCCGCCCTGACACACCTTTCGGTCCACTGTGTACTTTGGAAATGGACAACTGCCCTTAGCTGATTGGCTGCATTTCAGCAAGTCATTGTCACAATTAGCTATTGGCCTGTCAATCAATGACACATCAGTTGTAGATGATACTGACAGTCTTTCACCAATCACTTTCAAATGATCCCTTTGATCCGGAATCTGTGGAGGTTAAATGATTCCAAACAGAACAGAAACTGAAAACTGTTGTGACTCAACAATTACAATCTGAGGCATTCACTCATCACTCTGTGGTCCAAACCCAGCTGGTGGGATTGCACTGTGCACTCTCTGCTGCATGCTGGGTAGCACCGGAAAAAGATGTTTGGCCTTTCACAGACACTGAAGGCTGTGTGTCTGTCTAAGTGTGAGTGTATTACTTAATGCTGTCTGCTGGTGTCTCTCTGAGGTTTGAGTTTGAGTGTGTGTGTTATTCAGAGAGACACCTGTAGGCAGCACTGACAAACACACTCACATTCGGAGAGACATTTGCAGGTAGCGCTAAGTTATACTCCCATATTTGGAGAGACACCTTCAGACAGCACTGAGTAAAATGCTCACACGCAGAGAGATACCTACACGCAGTACTGAGTAACACACCCACATTCAGAGAGACATCTACAGGCAGCACTGAGTGACATGCTCACACTGAGACACCTACAGGCAGCATGGAGTGTGAGCATGTTATTCAGTGACCCAGTGCTACCTGCGTATGTTACTTAGTGCAGCCTGTCAGTGTCTCTCTGAGGTATTTGTCTCATAATGATGCAGAGAGAATGGGCTTTGTTGTGGGGATTGAAGATTAGGCTTTAAGCTTCTCAAATCATGAACGAACAACAATTCAGCTGATCCAGTCTGAGATGGCACCTCATTGAGATGGCCACAGTTAAAAATTACACAACACCAGGTTAGATTCAAACAGGTTTATTTGGAAGTACAAGCTTTCAGAGCCCTCCTTCTTCATCAGGTAGCTACTGGGGCAGGACCATGGGACATAGAATTGATAATAAATTGAGATAACAGCTGAGAAAGGTGAATACTGAGAGTGTATTCTCAGTAAGGGAGGCATTTCAGAGGCAGTGTGCACTGTGCTCCCTAATGTGCTCCCCAATTACAAGGGGACTTTCTGGAGCCAGGGTCATGGTCGCAGTGATTGCCTGCTCAGCCAATGCTGGCGAACCATAGTCATATTTTAGTGGTCAATTCGCCCTCAACGAGGTGCAGCAATATTACCTTACAGGGAGGGGAGCTGTCTGAGTGAGTGAGGTTGAATTTTTGCAGCCCCAAGAGGGGTTACAGTGGATTAATGAAGATGTCAACTTCTCTCCCCCTGCCTCAGCTGTGGTGACCCTCAGGTTAAACCTACCACCATTCGTCTCTGTCTCGAATGGGCAAGTGGGACTATGCTCCTCTGGGATGATGACCACGTTCCTGGGTGATGGAGCGAAGGTCAGCCTCTCCCAAAGGCAGCACAAGCTGGATCGAAGGGGCATCAAGAGTAAGCATGGGGAGATTGAGGGTGACAGAAGGAGGGGGTTGGTTGGCAGGTTGTTATTCAGAGTCAGGTCCCAGAGTATCAGTTCTTCTGACACTCCGCTTTTTATTTCTTTTTTTTTTCTTCCTTTTTTTTTCTTTTGCCTTTATCACACTGTCATGTGAACCACTCTATGGAGAGAGCTGCATTCCACAGCAGTGTCAGGCTCAGAGGCGAGGATACTACTGGGATAGGAGAAGGCCGAGTGGTATCATTGCTGGACTGTAAACCTGAAGAACCAAGTAAAGTTCTGGGGACCTGTGTTTGAATCCCACCTGCAGGTGGAGGAATTTTAATTCACTATCAATCTGGAAATCAGATGACCATGAAGCCATTGGTGATTGTCAGAAACAAAAATCATCTGGTTCACTACTGTCCTTGAGGGAAGGAGGACTGCTGTCCTTACCTGGTCTGGCCTACACGTATCACCAGACCCAAGGAGTAACCCACCCAGAACCATTCCCCTCCCCTATATTTCCCCTGACTAATGTGCCTAACTGAACACTATGGGCAATTTTAGCATGGCCAATCCACATACCCTGCATATGTTTGGATTGTGGGAGGAAACCAGAGCACCCAGAGGTACCCCACACAGACACGAGGAGAATGTGCAAACCCCACAGTCAGTCATGTGAGACTGGAATCAAACCCAGGTCGCTGGTGCTGTCAAGCAGCAGTGCTAACCACCGAGCCACCAACCCACCCACAGCAAAAACCCAAAGAGTTGAGCTTTTGTTAACCTCCTTGTGCCTGACATGATATAAGCAATAAACATGAACCCTCTGTCAAGGAAGGTACTGAAGGGTGGAAAGCTTACAACTTTTAAATATCATAACATTCACAGATTTGGGACAAGTACAGGAAATTGGGATTATAGTGCCTTTAGTGATAGTTATGCCGGTGCCGACTCAATGGGCCATAGGGCCTTCTCTGTGCTGAATCAATCTATGCACCCTGCTGAGAGGGCAATGCAGTTTAATGGTGACCAGGTTAGTCAGTTCCAAGATGGCAGACACATGATCAAGGGTCAGAGGAAATGGCTCAAGCTTCAGTGCTTGGAAGGAGGTTCAAGGCTAATGGAGACAAGGTCAATGGAGACTGAGCGAGGGCACAAGGTGCTGGATGGCATCTCCAGGGGTTGTAGTGAGGCATGTGGGGACAAGAGGGGAGCGTGTAGGGAGGGAGTGCAGTTTCAGTTGAAATGCGACCTTTACCAGCAGCAGCAGCATGACCTTCAGCACCAGGGGGTGTCCCTGACTGTGTCAGGCTCACTGGCTGCTCTCTGTGTGATTCCGCACTGCCACTGATCTGGTCAAACACAATAATATACTGGTCAATCTAACATCTCTTTTGAGGGTTTCATTGAAATTTATAATTAACAGCAGATAGAATGAAGATTAGATTACTTATGATGTGGAAACAGGCCCTTTGGCCCAACAAGTCCACACCGACCTTCTGAAGACCAACCCACCCAGCCCATTCCCCTAACACTATGGGCAATTTAACATGGCCAATTCACCTAACCAGCACATTTTTGGACTGTGGGAGGAAACCCACACAGACACGGGGAGAATGTGCAAACTCCACATAGAAAGTTACCTGAGGTGGGAATTGAACCCAGGTCTCTGGCGCTTTGAGGCAGCAGCACTAACCACTGTGCCACTGTGCTACTGTGCCACACCTTCTCATATAGAGAATTAGAAATTGTCCATATAGATTTGTGATGGGTAATTTCTAACTAACAAACCAAATGCATTAACTAAAATAGTTGATAGGAAGTCTAATCTTAGCAACTTTCAGAAATACGCAATAATTTTCCACAAAACAATCTACTGACCAAAGTTAAAATCCATGAGATTGAAGATGAATGTTTGACTTGGTTAGGAGACTGGTGACAGACGACAGGGAAAAAAAACACATTTTGAATGGTGTTCCACAAGGATTCTGTGATGAGGCCTTAACAGGATACAAATGCTGCAGGAAGGATAGAAAGGGAGGCAAGAGAGGAGGAGGGGGAGTGGCATATTTGATAAGGGATAGCATTACAGCTGTACTGAGGGAGGATATTCTTGGAAATACATCCAGGGAAGTTATTTGGGTGGAACTGAGAAATAAGAAAGGGATTATGACTTTTTTCGGATTGTATTGCAAACAATACCCTCTGATAGTCAAAGGGTAATTGAGAATCAAATTTGTAAGGAGATTTCAGCTATCTGTAAGAATAATAGGATGGTTATGGCAGGGGATTTTAACTTTCCAACATAGACTGGGACTGCCATCATGTTCAGGGTTTAGATGGAGAGGAAGTTGTTAAGTGTGTACAAGAAAACTTTCTGATTCAGTACGTGGATGTACCCAGTAGAGAAGGTGAAAACCTTGACGTACTCTTGGGAAATAAGGCAAGGCAGGTGACTGAGGTGTCAATGGGGGAGCATTTTGGGCCAGCAACCATAATTCTATTAGTTTTAAAATAGTGATGGAAAAGTATAGACTAGATCTAAAAGATGAAGTTCTAAACTGCAGAAAGGCCAATTTTGACGGTATTAGGCAAGAACTTTCAAAAGCTGATTTGGTACAGATGTTCGCAGGTAAAGGAACGACTGGAAAATGGGAAGCCTTCAGAAATGAGATAACAAGAATCCAGAGAAAGCATATTCCTGTGAGGGTGAAAGGAAAGGCTGGTAGGTATAGGAAATGCTGGATGACTAAAGATATTGAGTGTTTGATTAAGGAAAAGAAGGAAGCATATGTCAGGTATAGACAGGATAGATCGAGGGAATCATGAGAAGAGTATAAAGGCAGTAGGAGTATATTTAAGAGGGAAATCGGGAGGGTAAAAAAGGGACATGAGATAGCTTTGGCAAATAGAATTAAGGAGAATCCAAATAAATTTTACAAATACATCAAGGACAAAAAGGTAACTAAGGAGAGAATAGGGCCCTTCAAAGATCAGCAAGGCAGCCTTTGTGTGGAGCCGCAGGAGATGGGGGAGAAACAATTTTGCATCAGTATTTACTGTGGAAAAAGATATGGAAGGTATAGAATGTAGGGAAATAAATGGTAACATCTTGTGAAATGTCCATATTACAGAGGAGGAAGTGCTGGATGTCTTGAAACGCATAAAGGTGAATAGATCCCCGGGACCTGATCAGGTGTACCCTAGAACTTTGTGGGAAGCTAAGGAAGTAATTGCTGGGCCTCTTGCTGAGATACTTGTATCATCGATCGTCACAGGTGAGGTGCTGGAAGACTGGAGACTGGCTAACGTGGTGCCACTTTTTAAGAAAGCTGGTAAGGATAAACCAGGGAACTATAGACCAGTGAGCCTGAAGTCGATGGTGGGCAAGTTGTTGGAGGAAATCCTGAAGGACAGGATGTATATGTATTTGGAAAGGCAAGGACTGATTAGCGATAGTCAACATGGCTTTGTGCATGGGAAATCGTCTCATAAACACAATTTAGTTTTTTGAAGAAGTAACAAAGAGGATTGATGAGGGCAGAGCGGTAGATGTGACCTATATGGACTTCAGTAAGGCATTCAACAAGGTTCCCCATGAGAGATTGGTTAGCAAAGTTAGATTTCACATGGACAACTAGCCATTTGGATACAGAACTGGCTCAAAGCTAGAAGACAGAGGGTGGTGGTGAAGGGATGCTTTTCAGAGTGGAAGTCTGTGACCAGTGGAGTGTCACAAGGATCAGTGCTGGGTCCACTACTTTTCGTAATTTATATAAATGATTTGGATATGAGCATAAGAGGTACTGTTAGTAAGTTTGCAGACGACACCAAAATTGGAGGTGTGGTGGACAACAAAGAGGGTTACCTCAGATTACAACAGGATCTTGATCAGATGGGCCAATGGGCTGAGAAGTGGCAGATGGAGTTTAATTCAGATAAATGTGAGGTGCTGCATTTTGGGAAAGCAAATCTTAGCAGGACTTATACACTTAATGGTAAGGCCCTAGGGAATGTTGCTGAACAAAGAGGCCTTGGAGGGCAGGTCCATAGCTCCTTGAAAGTAGAATCGCAAGGAGAAAGGAAAGAGAAGGTGTTTGGTATGCTTTCATTTATCGGTCAGAGTATTGAGTACTGGAATTGGGAAACTTGAAAGGGTTCAGAAAAGATTTACAAGGATGTTGCCAGGGTTGGAAGATTTGCGCTATAGGGAGAGGCTGAGCAGGCTGGGGCTGTTTTCTCTGGAGCATCGGAGCCTGAGAGGAGGCCTTATAGATGTTTACAAAATTATGAGGGGCATGGATCGGATAAATAGAATTCCTACTGTGTTGAAGAAGGCCATCAAGTCCAAGCAGCATTCCACCCAGAACCACATCCTTCTCCTATTGCTGTAACCCTACACTTCCCATGGCCAGTTCACCTAACCTGCACATCCTTGGACTGAGAATGGAGACTTGCGCACCCGGAGGAAACCCACTCAGACATGGGGAGAATATGCAAACTCCACAAAGAAAATTACCTCAGGGTGGAATGGAAGCCAGCTCCCTGGTGCTGTAAGACAGTGGTGCTAGTCACTGTGCCACCCATTCCTCATCTTTGATCTAAATGCCTAATCCCTTATTCCCAGACTGCGACTCTGCTTTAGAATCCCCAGGTAGGGGGACAAAGTTAAAAATCACACAACACCAGGTTATAGTCCAACAGGTTTAATTGGAAGCACGAGCTTTTGGAGCGCTGCTCCTTCACCAACCTTCACCTGAGGAAGGAGCGGCACTCCGAAAGCTAGTGCTTCCAATTAAACCTGTTGGACTATAACCTGGTGTTGTGTGATTTGTAAATTTGTACACCCCAGTCCAACCCCGGCATCTCCAAACCCAGATAGGGGCACATCCTTCCAAACTCTACCCTGTCAGGGCCCTGGAGAATTTAAAATGTTTCAGTGAAATCTCTTCCCAACCTTCTAAATTCCAGGGAATCCTGACCCAGTCCCCTCCCTCGATCATTAGACAATCCCCTCAACCCATCACATGAACTGTTGCTGTGTTTGATCATCTCAGTAAACGTTTCAAGGAGGGAAGGAGAGAGAAAGGCTCTTTCTGCTTTGAATTGATACCAAACATTGAAAAAGCAGGAAAATATTCTCACCAAGTATTTTTCACATACTTGGAGGTCACTGGTGTAGTGTCCTTATATTCTTTATTCTTGCCTTTTCTCTTGTTCATGTAATTTAGGAGAACAGAGTCAACCGAGAAGGAAATGAACAGCAGAGCTTGTTTTCTCTTTTGATTAAATTCACCTTGTTTGCTCCTCTGAGCACCTGAAAGAAGGGGCAAGGCTCCGAAAGATTGTATTTTCTAATAAACCTGTTGGACTATAACCTGGTGTCGTATGATTTTTGACCTTGTCCTCTGATCACATTCAGGTTATTCCCACAAGCACTGCATGTTCTTGCTTCTCCAGGTCAGCAGGTGGCGATGTTGACTATGGCTTTCACAATGGTCTCCATCAGAGAGGACCCACAAATCAGGGACAGAGACCAGAGATTGCAGGCCCCGCTCTTGCTCCTCAGTCCCAGATCTGAGCACAACGGGCCCCCCTGGAATCCCGAGCCCTGTGCATAATGCAAATGGTGTGACTTATCCTTCTGATTGTTCCCAACCTCACCAGGTCTCCACAGTCACTGAGATTATTAAAATACAGCCTATGCCTATTAGGGACCCTGATTGATGGGATACAGACTGAAATGGGTTAATAATACAGTATTGGGGAGTTATAGATGCAGATTCTCAAGTGGAAATCTGATGTCAAGTGGAAATCCCACAGATCCAGGATTGGGGATTCCTGGATACAAAGTGTCCAGTAAAGATAGGAAAGAGGGAAAACTGTGGGAAGTGGTGGGATTGATCTGGTGCCAGACAGTACTGACCAACCTTAGGCCCTGAGATATGATGGAGATGAAGGGTGAACTGTGCCGGGCTTTAACTCACTTTTACCAGAGTAAAACAGGGATTACCCATTTCACAAAAGAGTAAATGGATCTAACAAACCAGGTGCATGTGAAACACCCACCCAGTCCCTGAGAGAGGGAGGGACAAGAACAATGACATTCTCAGACAGAAAGGATGCTAAAAATGGTATCACCCCGAGAGTGAAAGGTGGAGTGGGGATAGTGACAGCGACATCCCCCAGAGAGTGGGGAAAGTAACACTGACACATTTAAAACTGTATTATCACAAGTGAGAATTCAAACAGGCACCCAATCCATCACACGGTGTTGAAGATGCACTGTCCTCATCAAAACACTTTTGCAAACCTCTTCATAACATGTAAGGGGAGAGAAACATTGTAAAATGTATTATCACGAGTGAGAGATGGTGCATTTAAATCTTGGACCATGATGTGAAATGTTCCCAGCTGTAAACAACACTGGTGTATTGATGTCATTATCTTATTAAACAATATTAAAACCTCGGCCAAACATTTTCCTGCAGACAGTGTATTTAAAATATCAAGAGGCTTTCCGCATTGTTGGTTTGATCAGTGATGTAGCAAGGAAGCAGGAGCTGCCCCATGAACTCCAACAAAAGAATGAGAACAGGCTCTTCATACGGAGCTGGATCCCGAGAATCCAATTCAACAGCAGGGATCAAAGAACAAGGAACAATACAGCACAGGAACAGGCCCTTCGGCCCTCCAAGCCTGTGCTGATACATTTTGGCCTTCCTCGCAGAAACTGTCTTCACCTACAGGATTCATATCCCTCTCTTCCCTTCCTATTCATGCATTAGAGCAGGTATTTATTGAATAATTCTATTGTGTCTGCTTCCACCCCCTCCTCTGGCAGTGTGTTCCAGATACTCAACTCCCTTTGTGTAAAATACTTACCTCACACATCTCTTTTAAATTCCCCCGCCCCTTGAACCTCTGTCCCTGAGTAAGTGACGCATCCACCCTGAAAAAAAGCCTCATATTTTCCACGCTATCAATGCCGTTCACAACTCTGTAATCTTCTATCAGGACACACTTCATTTTCCTGTATTCCAATGAAAACAAAGCAAGTCTATCCAACCTTTCTTCAGAACTACAATCCCCCATAACAGACAATATCCTGGTAAACATTTTCTGCACCATCTTCAAAACATCCACATCCTTATGGTAGTGTGCTGACAGGAACTGCATGCAATATCCCAAGTGTGGCCTAACTAATGTTCGATAAAGCTACAGAATAACTTGTCAATCCTTATACTCAGTGTCTCTTCCAATGAAGGCAAGCAGGCCATAAGCCTTTTTTTACTGCTTTACCTCCCTGTGCTGCCAGCTTCAGTGATCTGTGAACATGCATACCCAGATCTCTCTGCATATCAATACTCCAGAGGATTCTGCCATTCACTGTATAATTCCCACCTGTACATCACCTTTCAAAATGCATCACCTCACATTTTTCTGTCCAAGCAGCCAACTGATCTATATCCTGCGGTATCCTGTGACAAACCTTCTCATTTTCCACAACTCTACCAATCTTTGTATCAACCGTAAACTTATTAATTTGACCAGCAATGCCCTCCTCCAATTCATTTATGTAGAACACCACTGAACCCTGTGGAACATCATGAGTCTCCACCCTCTATTCTGAAAATTATCCTTCCATCACTGCCCTCTGTCTCCTGTGACTAAGCCAGTTCTGTATTTAATGCTGGGAACATTTTAGACAAGACACCTTGTTGCCAGCTCGTTACTGCAACTTGATCCAGTTCATTCAGAAAGAGAAAAAGGACAATGTGCAGATTGTTGAAAAGGCCCCGACGCCTGGGCCTGAGGCAGGGGCCCAAGCTCCAACACACTGACCTCACTTCACACAAATCTTCTCACAGTGCGGGGTCTGAACTCAGGCCATCAATTCCTCTGGGACCGGGACGGAGTGAGAGTGTAGGGGGAATGTCTAAGAGTCAATAAGGATTAAAGCAAGATGGAGAGAGTGTGTTGGAAAGTGTTCAATGGAGGAAACATGCTTTGTGATACCAAACATGCTTTGTGATACCCAATACTGACATAGTCCACGTGTATCATAGAATGAAAAAAAGCACAATCTGGAGACAATCAAAAATCACACCAAAGTACTCCGTTTGGATATATCATAGCATGCAGGGCATTTTCATTGTGATGCGATAAGTATCCTGGTCCGAAAGCTGTTCTCTCTTTTTTCTCTCTCTCTCCCCACGATTCTGCAGATGGAGCCGGTTAGATCCTCTCAAAGCCCCAGTTTATTTGAAGTGTTCAGTAATGTGGGGATGTCGATGGTGGACTGGGGTACACCTGATGAAGGAGCAGCGTTTCGGAAGCTTGTGATTTAAAATGAACCTGTTGGCTCGAACCTGCTTTTGTGTGACTTCTGACTTTGTATATTTCAGGCAGAGAGAAACAACTGCCTTCTAGTAACTATAGAGTACTTGCACAGCAGCTGAGGATTATGGGTAATGACTCTTTCCATTAGCCATCAATAAACCCACAATCATACCAGTTGATTCCAGTGAGAATGACCGGTCAGTTGCTTCCCAGATATTACATGGCTCACCACCGCCATCTCCAGGACAATTCAGGAAGGGCAACAAATAACCGACACGTCAACGCCCGCCCCATCCCAGGAGAAATCAAAATAAATGGTATATAATTCAAATGATCAAACTGGTGAGACGTGAATTCATCTCTTTGAAAGACTGGAGCCTCGGCCAGAAACAGAGCCATGACATGGGTGAGCCTGGTTTGTCAGACTGAAAGGTGGAGTGTCCTTTGGATTATCACTGGGATCAGCAAAAAATGAATTATACTCAAAGATCTAACAAACAGCTATCAAAGCGTGCCCCCAAACTGCAGAGAACAGCACTTGAGGCTTCGCATCCCCATCTCCGTCCTTGCTTGTTGCCCTTCCCCTCTGTCCTGCAGAGGGCAGTGGTTTCTAGAAGTGGATCTGGCAGAGGGACAAGGTCGTGTCCTCGGCCTGAGCACAACTGCCTGACCTGCTGTGCTTTTCCAGCGCCACACTTCTCGACTCCAAGCACAACTATCCCTCAGGAGAATGAGCTGTGACACAAGAGGAAACGTGGGAGTGTTGGAAAGGCACCGGCAGCCTGGTCAGCCTGCAGAGGGGCAGAAACAGATTTGATGAATGAGCTGATATTCTCCCGAGCTGAGATGCAGACTCAGGCTTTCAGAGCCACACAGTTTACATTGTTACTGACCGTGGCTCCATGGGCAATGCTCCTGCCTCATCATCAAAATGGTCATCGGGTTGAAAGCCACCTCAGAAATGAGAGCACAGAATCCAGGCTGAGACTGTGGTGCACTGCTGAAAGTTGCACAGTCTCTGGCACCATCATTTGAGGCTCCACCACCACCACACCCCGACCACCCCCAACCCCACCTCAGGGGGCTCGACAAGATCCCATTCTGAAGAGATTCCCTCGGGAATCCTGCTCACTATTCAACGAGTGCCAACAAAACAGATTTGTCTCGTCATTCGTTTCCTGTCTCACCATCTTGTCCGGGAATGTGACTGCTCTGTGCTCACAGCTTTGAATATTCAGAGATGATTATAAAAAAACTGCACCAACAAGAGTTCTTTCCTCATTATCATGTAAAAGGGAGGAGTTAATATTTGGGATTCAGTGATGTTTTATCAAAAAAGTAGCAACATTTTATTTTATTTCATTTTAGGTTGTTTTATATTATTTTATTTCAATTTTGTTTATCAAATTTTAGCCCGCTTGTTTGGCACCACTTCCACACATATCCATTCCCTCCACACCAACATTCAGTAACATTTGTGTGTACTATCTACAAGATGCATTGCAGAAATTCACCAAAGGTCCTGAGACAACATCTTCTAAACCATGATTACTTGAATCAAGAAGGACAAGGGCAGCATCACCCCAGCAAGTTCCTCTCCAAGCCATTCACCAGTTTGACTTGGAAACATCGTCACTGGGTCAGAATTCTGGAATTCCCTTCCTAAGGACATTATGAGTCTACCTACAGCACACAGACTGCAGTGGTTGAAAAAGGCAGCTCAGCACCATCTTGTCCAGGACAATTAAAGATGGACAGTAAAAACGCTGGGAAAATTAAGAGTAGGCGTGATTTGGGACCAGAAAGTGAGACTGTGATGTCTCAGTTATTCCTGGACATTGGTGTGATCACATCTCAAATACCGTATTGTGTGTAGTTTTGGTCTCCTTATTGAAGGAAGAATATAAATGCATTGGAGGTGTTTCAGAGGAGTTTTACCCGATTAATCCCTGGAATGAGGGGGCTGTGAGATGAGGAAGGATTGGAAAGGCTGGCCTTGTTCTCACTGGAGTTTGGAAGAGTGAGGGGTTTTCCTGTCCCACTGTATTCTCCAAATCCCTATCTGTTTCCCTCGTGTGTCGTACCATCCTGCCCCTGACTACATGTGGAATTTAACTGTGCAGTCCTGAGGCCTATAACTTCCTTCTGGAACTAAGTCTCCAGGTATCTCCGGCACTCCCTGATATATCACTGCTTTTTCAATTCAGCCTTCATTCCAAACCCCCTGAGTGGGAGTTCCTGTAGTTTTTTACATTCACTGCAGATATATTTACCCTGAATCATTTCAATGCAATAAAGAAATGTTGATCTCACTTACAACTGAAAAATATCCATTCCTTCATTGGACCAGTAATTGTCTTCAGTCTCTGTTTTGAAGTTTCAGTACTTTCCATTTATTAACTTCCCCTAATGGACATGTCCTGAAGCAGTCTATTTACACATTCCCTCATACTAAACAATTTCCAGATTCCTATTTTCTTGTTTACCATTTTGTTTCATTCAAACCAAGTGCATGTGCAGGCTCCCAGCAGCTGAAGTGACAGTTCCAAATCACTTTGGAAAAGCAAAGGTGGACTCCTTCCCCAAATTCACCAAACTCCCACACTGACCAAACCTCCCAGCATTCCCCTCTGTGCTGGCTGCACTCAGTGCGAGCTGCAGTATATAAGCTGCCCTGTTTTTATATTGCTTCTGATTTAGATCACTCCATTCTGAAGTGCTGTTGTTCAGGATCTGGGTTAAGCTCACTCATTTCTCAATCGAAAGCTTCCTTCTTTCAGCCTGAAAGACACTTTACATGTGCAATCAGCAAATGGGACTTCAATGTTGGAATCTGTTTTCAGGATTGATGGGCTCGATGGTTTGATTCCATGAAATAACCTCGTCTAATCTCTTCAGGGGTCAATGTTTCAGGTGTAACTCTTCTTCAGGAAGGGGGAGGGTAGGTGTCAGGGGAGTTACAGATAAAGGGGTGGGTGGGAGCGAGGTGGTGAGGTGAGGACAGGTTGAGAAAGTTAGAGAGTATGACCTGATTGGTCGATGGGAGAGATGAATCCAGAATTATCCCTCCCTTCGACCAACCATGTTCTACCCTCGACCTGTCTCCACCTATCCCCACCTAACCACCCTGCTCTGGCCACTCCCTTTATCTGCAGCTCCCACCCACCCCACTTCCTGAAGAAGGTTTACACCCAAAACGTCAATTTCTCCACCTCCTGATGCTGCCAGTCTTGCTGTGTTCTCCCAGCCTCCTACTTGTCAACTTTGGATTCCAGCATTTGCAGTTTGTCTCTAATCTCTTCAGGGGCCAGGATGAGTGTGAGGAGATTGGGTTTTGATGGAACTACCCACAGACTGAAGTCAAAAAAAGCAAAGTAAGAAATGCAAGTGGATCAAATTCTAGAGAGCAAATTGTGAGCAAAAAGTAATTGTTATCAGTTTAGCAATTTCCAAGGAGAGAGCGACAACATTGAATTGCTTCTGGTGTCATCCTCTGTGTCCGAACATTTCACAGAGCCAGCTCCACATCCTTCCATTGGCTTGTCATTGAGAGGCAACATTTCCCTTCCCACAGCCCTTTTTAAAATGTCCTGTCCCAGGGAATCACTGAGGCAGAGAATACTTCACCTTTTCTGGGAAAGATAGAGAAATATGGGGTGTCAAGGAGCAGTTTCTCTGCCTTCAGGGTCTGACAGAAGGATGTGTGTAGTGTGTGGATTCTGGAGACAGACAACTGAGATATTCCTCACTCCCATCAACACGACTTTATTCTAACAACAGTTTCAATTCTTCATTATAAAGTACCAGTTTCAGACTAGACATTTCACACCCAACCCCCATTTCCTCACATTGGAATCAAGTACCAAACTTGCCCCATCTCAGGATTGCCCTCTGATTGTGGCGTCAGTGTGCTAATGCTGTGTTTGAATGAAAGAGCCACAGTGGAATCTGGGACTGAATCCAAGGGGTTTCTGAGCCACCAGCAGCCTCCCTGCTGTGTGAGGGTCTGTTTGGATAAGATTTCAGCCCCATTGGTTCCCACTGATACTAAAGCTCTAGAGTGAGATTACTGGAGTCACATGTGGACTAAGGAACGCAACAATCAGGTCAATGATCTGCTCTGGAATCCACCCTGAGCCCTGGATGACTCTCACTGAGATGGCCCCAGGGGCTACAGAATATGGCAGCAGAAAGTGGAACCAGTTTATCATTGACTGCCCTCCCCAGCCATGACTCCCAGACTCCCCAGATTTAACATTCTCAATCTGACTCCAGGGACACACGGGACCATTCCATCGCACTTTGAGAGTGAAGAAAACCCAAGTCTAATTTAAGGAATATTTATTTCCCAAAACCTGTGAAATTGTTATTCTGAGTAACAAGATGCTGCCGATCATATTCATCATTGCAGGGTTCCCAGTAGCTCTGGCCATTTCCAAAGCACACACGAGACAGAGACTGAATCTTCTTGATCTTTATTCCCTTTTCCAGATTTACATTGACAGAAAAAAGACTGCAATTAACAGCCCAGACAGAGGAAGCTGCTCAAAATCACAGCCACAATGGAGCTTGAGGAAAACACTTGTGGAGATTTTCTCAATTACCTGAGAATCCTGTCCCTTAAAGTAGTGACAGAAGCTTAAATTCGAACTGACGGCTGAGCAGGAAGGAGATCTGGTTTACTGAAGCAGAAATTTCAGAGGTTCACATTGTTTTGTACAGCTGACAGTTTTCAGCATCTTCGAGAGGTTTTACTTGGCATCACAAGTCATTACTGAACCCATAAAACGGTCCCAGGACAGGTTCAGCACGGGGTTTGATACAGAGTAAAGCTTCCTTTTGATGATCCCAATGACATGCCTTAACCCTTGAACCTCAGAAATGTCACCGAGCCAATCCCAAGAAGGAAGAGAGTTGAAATTCAGTGCTGACAATGACCTTTGTCCTGCCAGCTCAGCCCTGTTCTATTTAAAGTTGTGTCTCCTCTGTGGACTGTCTTGAACACTCTACACACATTCTGATCTCCTGATGCTCTTGCTGAGGGGAGAGGGGAGGGTCACGTGGGTGAGGGCACAGGAGAAGCGAGCATTGGACTCCCAGTCAGACCCAGAGAGGGTCAGCAGGCTGCTGACACTGTAGGTGCTGTCCGAAGCTCGCAGGTAGTTGCTGGTCTGAACCCCGTCCGAAATGACTGCACCGTCCTTCTTCCACTGCACCTCCAGCTCATCGGGATAGAAGTGATTGGCAAGGCACACCAGGGTGGCAGTGCCCTTGGCATTGACCTGCTCCGGGGAGGGGGGCAGCAGGGTCAGCTTGGGCTGAGAGTTTTCACGGCCTGAAAGACAAGACAAACAATTTTAATCCCTGCCATTCAAAGGGATTTCAACTCTGAACATTCACTGGCAAAACAATCCATTTGAACATTTGTATTCAATACCTAACAGACCCCATAAAAGGACAGGGCCTTTTAAAATTGCTTCTTGGGACGTGAGTGTCACTGGCAGGGCGAGCATTTATTGCCCATCCCTAATTGCCCCTGAGAGGGTGATGGTGAAAAAGAAGGGGCAGTTTTGGATCATTCTTTCGGGAATGAATGTGGGCAGCTGGAAGGGCTATCAATGGGGGAGCATTTCAGTGACAGTGATCAGAACTCAGTGAGATTGAGAGGAGGGATGGAAATGGAGAACCATGGGGCAAGTGTAAAAGTTTTCATTTGGGAACAAACCATTTTACTAAACTGGGCAGGGATTCGGTAAAAGTGGCTGAAAGACAAAATGCAGGGGTGAAATTTTCCAGGACCTGAGGAAAGCAAAGAGCTAACAGGTTGAACTGTGTCCAAGTGAAGTCAGGGAAATCCCAGTGATGTTTTATTGTCACAAAAAGAACAAGTGAATGAAGGAATGTATGAGGGCCATTCGAGAGCAGGAAGGGAACTTGTGTGCAGTGGTGGAAGATGGAGCAATGGTTCCTCATGAAAACTTCTGGTCTGTTTTCACAAAAGAGAGGGACATATATATCAGTAACTGGAGTTCAGGAGGAGGACTGTGCAATTTTGGAACGGCATCTTTCACATCTGAAAGACTCCCAGTTCATCCAATGAAAAGAAAGATCCATGCTGTCCTAAAGATATTTGCAGACAGTGTGGGACTTGTTTGAAATGTGGTCACTGTTGTAATGTAGGAAATGTGGAAGCCAGATTGTACACAGCAAGATCCCACAAGTAACAATGAACCAAGGAACATTTTGAGTGATGTTTGTTCAGGAATAAGTATCAGCCTGAATATGATTCAAAGAGAAAGTAACTAGAACAGTTCGATAGAAAATGAGGAAATGAAAGTTAAAGGAGAAGGGAGGAATACTGGTTAGTGATGGAATTGATTGTTACTAGAAAATAAAAGGAAAGGGACAGAGTATTGTGAATGTCATATTGTACTGAGGAAACTTAAAAGTGCAGGGAAGCTCAGTATAGAACAAGCTTAAAGGTTTTGTCTCTTAACACATGAACCATTTGGAATAATGTAGACAAAGTGATACCACACAAACCAAGGGAAATCAAGTTTGCGAGGAGTTTAAACTAACTAAAGAAGGTAGGAGCTCAGGAGAAGTTATTAAAGTATCCAGACCAAGTAATAGGATCGAGATTATGGAAAGGATCAAGAATCAAACTTGAGGCACCGCAGGGTGGAATGGTGGATCAGTGGTTAGCACTGCTGTCTCACAGCTCTGGAGACACAGACTCAATTCCAACTGACTGTCTGTGTGGGATTTACACATTCTCCCCGTGTCTACTTGAGTTTCCTCCCATTGTCACAAAGATGTTTTGGTTAGGAGAATTATCCATGGGAATTGTAGGGTGGGTGGGATGCTTTTTGGAGGGTCAATCTGGGCTGAATGGCCTGCTTCCACACTGTAGGGATTCTGTGATTTCTAAAGGAGATAACTATGAGAAGGAGGCAGTCAGTGCATGACTGAGGGTGTTGTACTAGATGCATCGAGTTTATGAAACAAGGTAAATGAGCCTGTAGTGCAGGGACGTGGCTGCAAGGGGATCAGGGCTGGGAACTAAATATCCATGGATGCACATCCTATTGAAAGGAAATGCAAGGGGATAGAGGGTCAAGTGTGAAGGAGGAACTGAAGGTAATCCTTGTTAGTCAGGAAATAGTTTTGGGGAGATTGATGGTATCAAAACTTGTAAGTCCCCAGGAGCCAGCAAGTCATCAGAGTATTTAAGAAAGTGGGTGTAGAAATAGTGGACACATTGTTGATCATTTTCCAACATTCTGTCGACTCTGACAGAGTTCCAATGGACTGGACAGTATCCAATGTAACCCCACTTTTTAATAAAAGGAGGGAGAGTGAAAATGAGGAATTATACATGAGGAAAACGCTGGAGTCAGTTATTAAAGATACAGTAACCGAGCATTTGGAAAGCAGTGACAGGATCGATCCAAGTCAGCATGGATTTACTAAAGGGAAATCAGGCCTGACACATCTTCTGGAAGGTTTTGAGGATGTGATCAGTGGAGAATGAACAAGGCTGAATCAGTGGACAACAAAACTTGATGAAAAAGTTCAGCAGGTCTGGCAGCATCTGTGGACAGCAATCGAAGTTAACATTTCAGATTGAGTGACCCTCCCTCAGGACCCAGTGGATGTTGTGTTCTGGACTTTCAAAAGGCTTTTGACAAGGTCCCATACAAGAGATTAGTGAGCAAAATTAAACTTCATGGTATTGGAGGTAATGTATTGACATGGAGAGAGAACTCGTTGGCAGATAGAAAGCAGAGAGTTGGAATAAATGGGTCCCTTTCAGAGTGGCAGGCAGTGATGAGTGGGGTACCACAGGGTTCAGTGCTGGGACCCCAGCTGTTCACAATATACATAAATGATATGGACAAAGGAATTGAATGCAATCCCTCCAAATTTGCAGATGACACTCAGCTGGGTGGCAATGTGTGCTGTGAGGAGGATGCTAAGAGGCTGCAGAGTGACTTGGACAGGCTGGCTGAGTGGACAAATACTTGGCAAATGCATTATAATTTGGGTAAATGTGAGATTATCCACTTTGGTGGTAAAACTGGAAGTCAGATTATTAGTGAATGGTGAAAGTTTAGGAAAAGGTGAGGTGCAATGAGAGTTGGGTGTCATGGTGGAACAGGAACTGAAAGGGGGCCTGCAGGTGCAGCAGGCAGTGAGGAAAGCTAATGGCATGCTGGCCTTCACAGTGAGAGGATTTGTGTACTGGAGTAAGGATGTCTGCAGAACTAAGGCCTCAGCTTGAGTATTATGTGCAGTTTTGGTCTCCTTGGGCGGCACGGTGGCCCAGTGGTTAGCACTGCTGCCTCACAGCGCCTGTAGACCCGGGTTCAATTCCCGACTCAGGCGACTGACTGTGTGGAGTTTGCACATTCTCCCCGTGTCTGCGTGGGTTTCCTCCGGGTGCTCCGGTTTCCTCCCACAGTCCAAAGATGTGCGGGTCAGGTGAATTGGCCATGCTAAATTGCCCGTAGTGTTAGGTTAAAGGGGTGGATGTAGGGGTGTGGGTGGGTTGCGCTTCGGCGGGTCGGTGTGGACTTGTTGGGCCGAAGGGCCTGTTTCCACACTGTAAGTAATCTAATCTAGTCTGAGGAAGGACATTCTTGCTATTGAGGGAGTCCAGCAAAGGTTCTCCAGACTGATTCCCAGGACGGCAGAACTGACATATGAGGAAAGATTAGATCAACTGGGCTTGTACTCACTGGGATTTAGAAGAATGAGAGGAATCTCACAGAAACATATAAAATCCTGATGGGATTTGACAGGCTTGATGCTGGAAGAATGTTCTTGATATTAGGAAAGTCCAAAACTTGGGGTCACAGTCGAAGATTAAGGGTTAAGTTATTCCGATGTTGTGAATCTGTGGAATCAAAGGATATGGGGGTGGAGTGGGAATGGGATAATGGATCGCGTCATCAGCCATGATCATATTGAACGGTGGTGCAGACTCAAAGGGCTGAGTGGCCTATTCCTGCAGCCATTTTCTATGTTTCTATGTTTCTAATGATGGGTAGAGGTGTGAGGGTGGTGGGGGTGTGTGTGGGAGGAGCAGGTTTATCCTGTCAGGAAGAACTGAAATTACATCGACAGCAAGAGGAAATATGGAGTTGGAAAGCATAGAATCTGTGTGAGTCAACTTCAGGACCCACAAAATAGCAAAAGGCTTGATGGGAATTATGTACAAGTCTCCTCTCAGTAGTCGGGATGTGGGGCAGAAAATAAATCAGGAGATAGAAAAGGCATGTAAGAAAGAGTTTATTACAATAATCATGGGGACTGCAATATGCAGGTGGACTGGGAAATTCAGGTTGGGAATGGATCTCAAGGAAAGGAATTCATGGAATGTCTGAGAGATACTTTTTTTGGAAAAGCTTGTGGTAGAGCCACTGGGAAGCAGGTAATTCTGGATTCAGTGATGTGTAATGAGGCAGCCCTGATTGGGGAGCTGAAGGTGAGTGAACCCTGAGGGGGCAGTGACCATAATGTGATACAATTCACCCTGCAGTTCGAGAGGGAGAAGCTGGGAATTATATGCAATAATATCAATGAGCAAGTTAGACAAAGGAGAACCAAAGGACATGATCTGTTGGGTTTCCAGAAGGCCTTTGACAGGTTGCCACACAGGAGGCTGCTAAATAACATAAGAACCCATGGGTTTGGGGCCCAGTACTGACATGGATCGAGAGTGGAAATAAATGGATCTTTTGCAGGATGGCAGTTGGTGTCTTGTGCAGTTCAGTAGGGGGCAGTGTTGGGACCTCAGCTATTCATGTAACAATTAATTATATATTAACGATCTGGGAAAAGAAACTGAGGGCATTGTTAGTAAATTTGCTGATGACACAAAGATGAGGGGAGGGACAGGCAGAGTTGAGGAAGCAGGGAGGCTGCAGAAGGACTTGGAAAGACTCAGAGAGTGGGCAAAGAAGTGACAGATGGAATACAAAGTGGGAAAGTATGAGGTTATGCCCTTGGGTTGGAAGAGTAGAGACTCAAACTGTTTTCTAAATGGGGAAATTTGGAATTCTGAAACATAAAGGGACTTAGGAGTCTTCTTTCAGATTTCACTTAAGGTTAATATGTCGGTTCAGTTGGCAATTAGGAAGACAAATGCAATGTTAGCATTCATTTCAACTGAGTTAGAATACAAGAGCAGGTGTGTACTGCTGAGGCTGTATGAGACTCTGGTCAGACTGCATTTGGAATATTGTGAACAGTTTTGGGACCTGTATCTAAGGAGGGATGTGCTTGCATTGGGGGAGATCCAGAGGAGGTTTATAAGAATAACCCTGGGGGTGACAGCCTGGTCTGTTGAGGAGAGATTGAGGACTGTGGATGTGTACTTGATAGAGTTCTTAAGGACATGCGGAGATCACATTGAAACTTACAGAATACTGAGAGGCCTGGATAGAATGGGCGGGGATGAGATGTTTCCACCAGTCAGAGAAACATGGACCAGAGGGCACAGCCACAGACTTTAGGGATAATCCATTAGGACTGAGATGAGGAGGAATTTCTTCTGCCAGAGGGTGGTTAATCTGTGGAACTCATGCTGTGGAGGTGAAGGTATTAAGTGTGTTTCGGACGGACATTGATAGGTTCCTGATTGGGAAGGCAATCAAATATAATGGGAAGAAGGCAGGAGAATGGTCGTGAGAAACACTTCAGCCATGACCAAACGGCACAGCAGACTTGATGGGCGAATGGCCCAATTCTGCTCTGTTATCATATTGTCTTTTGAACAGACTCTGCCAAACCCTGGAACACTGAAAGGCCTGGATTTGAGCCCAGCTGGAGCTGTTTGTCATCAGAACTTTATCAAGGGACAACCAGGGAGTGGTGAGAGTGTGCACCCTGTTCCATGTGGGAACTTCAGGATGCTTCCCATCTCCTGGAATACCATGAGTTCAGGAAGTGTGGTCAGTGACTGCAGTTGGAGCTCTGGGTTTCGGAGTTTGAGCAGCAGCTGGTGTCAGTGTGGAGCGTCCGTGAGGCTGAGAGCTCCATGGAGAGCACGTTTCTAGATGTGGTCACTCTGCAGCTTCAGAGTATGCAGGGAGAGAGGGAATGGGGGAGCAGCACACAGTCCAACACGACCAGGCAGCTAGTACAGGAATCCCCTGAGTGCATCCCACTGTCCAACCAGGATTCAGTTTGGAATCCTGATGAGTGCAGCCGGAGTCAAGTCCATGGCACCACAAGGGGCTCAGCTGTACAGGGAAGGCACAAGGAAGACTGGAAGAGCGATAGTGAGAGGAGATTCGAGAATGAGGGCAATCGATAGGTGTTTGTGCAGCTGCAGATGGGATTCCAGGATGGTGTGTTGTCTCCCACCCTGAGGGGAGAGGGGGAACAGGCAACAGTTGAGGTCCCAGTGATAGAGGGAGAAAAGGGATATGGTGCTGCAGTCAGAATTTATGGAGCTCTGGAGGCAATTAGCAACAGCAGCTCAAAATTGTGAATCTCTGGACTACTCCCAGGGACCAATGCAAGTGAGGATAGGAACAGAAGGATAAGGGAGGGTGTATCTGAGGCTGGAAAGGTGGTCCAGGAGGGAGCGTTTGAGATTCTTGGGACATTGGGAATGACTTTGTGGGAGATGTGACCTCTATAGACCAGATGGGTTGCTCCTGAACAGAACTGAGTTCCTTGTGGGATGATTTGCTGGTCGTTGTTGGAGAGGGTTTAAATGAACATGGAAGGGGGGGCTGTGGGAACCACGAGGAAATATCAGGGAGGAACACCAAGGAAAACAGAATCATGCAAGAGATAGATACTCTAAAGTAAGGAAGAGTAACTTATTTGGCCGGGTCACAGTGAGGGAGAGAGTAATAATTTCTAAATCCAACTGACTGTGTGTATGTATGGGCCTGCGTGGAGTATAGGGAGTAAGATTAGGGAGTTACAGACACATATATTACCAAGTGGAAATCTGGTGTTGTTGCTCTTACAGATGAGGCTCAAATGAGAACAGGACTGGATGTTAAATATTCCTGGATACAAGGTGTTCAATAAAGATAGGAAAAGGGGAAGAGGGTGTGGGATTGGTTAAGATCAGTGCAGAGCTGGAGAAAGAGGATGTCCCAGAGGGGTCAAGGGCAGAATGGATTTAGTTTGAGATAAGGAACAAAAAAGGTGCAATCAGGTTGTTCAGTGCAGTCTGTCGGTCACCAACTAGAGGGAAGGATGTAGAGGGAGAAATCTGCAAGAAATTCACAGCACATATTTGGGTAACTTTAATTATCAGAATATAGAATGAAATCGGAGCAGTGTGAAGGGCAGAGAGGGGCCAGAGTTGTGAGAGTGTGCTCGGGTGAATTTTCTCCAACCGTGTGTTCCCATTCCAATCAGAAAGGAAACTCTGCCAGACCTGGATCTTGGGAATGAGGAGGCCCATGTAGATCAAGTATCAGTAGGAGGACATTTAGGGAATTGTATCACAAGGATTAGGGAGACAGTGGAAAAGGACAAAGGACAATCCAGAGTAAAGTCATGACCATGGATCATATCCCATGGATCACCTCCAAATGTCTCACTCTTAGAATTTTCATATTTTATTTTAAAACAGAATATGAATGAGTTACCAATCTAACATTTTGCCGCAGTATTTATGGTTGAGAAGGACATCGAAGTGAAGGAAATTCGGGAAATAAATGTTGATGTCTTGAGAAGAGTCCATATTACAGGAGAAGAGATGCAGTAATCTGTTCTTTAAACTCATAAAGGTAGATAAATCCCCAGGAACTGATCAGCTCCATCCCAGTACTTTGTGGGAAGCTTGGGAAGAGACTTTGACACCCCTTGGTGAGATGTTTGTATCATCAACAGCCACGGGTGATGTGCTGGAAGACTGGAGCATGGCTAATTTTGTGCTGATACTTAGGAAGGTCTGCAAGGAATACCCTGGGAATTATAGACCGGTGAGTCTGATAGCGGTAAGTTGTTGGAGGGGATTTTGACAGAAAGGATCTAAATGCATTTGGAAAGACAAGGATTGATTAAGGATAGTCCACATGACTTTGTCAGTGGGAAAACATGTCTCACAAATTTGATTGAGTTTTTTGAAGACATGACCAAGAAGATAGCTGAGGGCAGAGTGGTAGACATTGTCTACATGGACTTTAGCAAGACCTTTGACAAGGTGCTGCATGGACAACTGGTTAGTAAGTTAGATCTGATACAAAGTTGGCTCACTGATACAAAGTTGGCTTAATGGTTGGAGACAGAGAGTGGTGGTAGATAATGGTTTTCAGACTGGAAGCCTGTGACCAGCGATGTGGCAAAAGGATTGGTTCTGGGTTCATCATTGTTTGTCATTTATAGAAACAAATTGAATGAGAATATAGGGGCCATGGTTTGTGAGTTTGCAGATGACACTAACATTGGTAGTTTCATGGACAGTGAAGAAGGCTATTTGAGAGTACATTTACATTACACATTGAGATAATAAGGAGGTGTTACATTTTGGTACAAAAACCAGGCCAGGGCTAACACAGTTAATTGTGGGGCCATGGGGAGTGTTGTCAAACAGGGAGACCAAGGGGTGGAGGCACATAGAGGATTGAAACTGGTGTCACATGGAGACAGGGTGGTGAAGAAAGCATTTGGTACAATTGCTTCTATCGGTCAGAGTATTACATGTGGGAGTTGTTACGATTCTCCAAGGTATTGATCAGGCCCATTCCCAGTCACCCTGCTATTGGAAGGATGTCATTAAATTGGAAAGGGTGTAAAAAGGATGACAAGGATGTCACCGAGACTGGAGGGTTTGAGTTATAAGGAGAGGCTGGTTAGGCCTGGGCTATTTCCCTTGGAAGGTCAGAGATTGCTGGGTGACATTTTAGAGGTTTATAAAATGATAATGGTCATAGATAAGATGACTAGCTCAGGTTTATTCCCCAGAGTAAGGGAGTCCAAAACTAAACAGCAGAGGTTTAAAGCAAGAGGGGAAAGATTCAAAAGGGACCTGAGGTGCATCTCGTTCACATAGAGGGTGGTGCATGTATTGAATGAGCTGCCAGAGGAAGTCGTAGAGGTGAGTATGATAACAACATTTAAAAGGCATTTGAACAGGCACCTGGACAGGAACGGTATGGGGGAAATTAGCTAAATGCACGCAAATGGGACTACGGGAATAGAAAAGGGGAATAATTCATGAAGGATGTGAATATTTTGGAGATGGGGTAAAAAACTTCCCATAGAAGGTTCAGGGATGAGGAAGGTCAGTTGTGAACAAACTTTGTAGAAGTTTGGACTGTCTTCCTTGGAGAAGTGAAGGCTGAGAGGACATTTTGTTGAGGAATTCAAAATCAGGAGGTGTCTGGCCAGAGGAAATAGGGAAAAAATGTTCCCACTCATGAAAGTATTGAGAAGGAGAGGGCACAGATTTAAAGTAATTAGTGAGAGAATCAAAAATGAGATGAGGAAAAACATTTTCAGCCAGCGAGTGGTTAAGGTGTGGACTGCACTGCCTGAGAGTGTGGTGGAGACAGCTTCAATTGAAACATTCCGAAGGGAATGAGACTATTATTCGAAAAGGAACAATGTGCAGGGTGACAAGGAGAAGGCAGGAGAATGACACTCAGTGAATTGCTCATTCGGAGAGCCGGCCCAGACAGGATGGGCGGAACGGCCTCCGTGTGCACTGTAACAACTCTGTGATTGTGTGATTGAGCAGAGTTAAAGCTGGGGGAGGTGGGAGCTCAGTGTCTCACTGTGCTGCTGCTGCTGAGGTCAGTGAGATCAGAGACTGGGACAGGGAGCCAGAGCTCACATCAAACTCTGCCCGTGTCCGACACACTGAGACTGGCAGGAGGCTACTCACTGATTTCATTCCGTGCTGCAGTAATGGGACCACAGGCTGCAAATGGACAGAGCTCCTCCACACGGTGAGTTAAACTAATTGACTTATATCTTGCTGCTTAAAGGGACAATGGAACTAAAGAAATACAGCTGGACACCCTGTTAGACACAGTGCTCCTTCATCAACTATTTCATTCACTGCAGCTTCTCACTAATAACTTCACAAATTCAGCATTTGTGTTTTAGAAAGTGTGTTTCAGTATTGACAGGGTTAATAACGGAGGATTGAGGTTTACTTACTCAGTCGGAGCTTGGTTCCTTTCCCAAACGTAAGCCACAGTGAGAGCTCGCAGTGCAGATGGTGTACAAAAATCTCTGATCTTTGCTTCCCTTTCTCACTCACTCTCACACTCTCCCTCTCACTCTCTTTCTCTCTCCCTCATTCATGTGTCTTTCTGTCTCTGTCTCTCTGGGTTGTGTCCAGCTGGGCTAGGGTGGTTTGTCAAATGTATTTTTCAATGTTAAGTTTTGCAGCTGTTCTTCACGTGTGGCGATGGAGTGTAAGAGGGAAACTTGAGGCCTTCAGTAAATGGTGGACACCACAGAGACTGGAGTGTGTAGTGGACAGTGACAATCCAGCATGGGTTAGTTTGTTCATTTACATTTATATGAAAATTGGATGTGTCAGTACAGGCAGTGGGACTGTGCCTATTGAGGTTTTTGTACGGCTCTGTAACACTGTGTAGGGGTAGCTGCTTTCCTGCATACAGTAATAGTCAGCGACATCCTCATTCTGAACGTTGCTGATTTTCAGGGTGAAACTGGTCCCTGATCCACTGCCGGTGAATCGATTGGAGACTCCTGTGAATCGAGTTGTTGCACTGTAGATCAGGAGAGAGGGTTTCTGACCTTCTCGCTGCTGGTACCAAGCAAGGTAGCTGCTAATGCTTTGACTGGCCGTACAGGTGATGGTTGCAGTGTGGCCCAGTCCCACTGACAGCACCGGGGGAGACTGAGTCATGGTGATGTCCCCACTGATACCTGAGGGGTCAGAGAGAAACACAGTGAAGTCAGAACTGTCACAGAAAGAGCCTGTCAAATGGAGATTGTTGGAGACACTGAGCTTTCCTCTGGTTTCAGCTTTTTTCCTTCAATCACAAGTCAGTGGAATTGGAGTGAAATGGAGAGCAGCTAAAGATTCAAGATGGAAGGAGAGAGATTTGTACCTGCGACACAGAATGCCAGGGGCCAGATCAGCTGGATGTGTGAAATCATGGTGTGTGCTCCTGTCCCTGGGCCTGGTTCCTGATAAACTCTCCCTTCACTGGGCTCTGCTTTATAAAGCTGCAGTCTGTGAGAGTCTGACTGGGTGTTCCTCAGTATGTAAATGGAATTGGGCAGAGAGAGCCACGTCAGCCCCTCACACTTCCTCTTCTCTCTCTCTCTCTTTCTCACTGTCTCAGAGAGTCATTGATGTGAACAGCACTGAATGAGACCATTTGGCCCATTGTATCTGTGCTGTTAAACAAAGATCTGATGACATTAAACCCATCCTCCAGCTCTTGGCCCATTACCCTGGAGGCTACAGCAACACAAGGGAATATCTAAACACTGCTCCAATGTCACGAGAGTTTGTGACTCAACCAGCCTTTCAGGCAGTGAGTTCCAGACTCCCACCACCCTCTGGGTGAAAACAGTTCTCCTCAACTCTCCTCTCTCTCTCGAACTCGACTGGGCCTGGACTCACTCGAGTTCAGAAGGATGAGAGGGGATCTGATTGAAACATATAAAATTCTAACAGGGCTGGGCAGGGAGGAGGTTTCCCTGGTTGGCGAGTCTGGAACCAGGGGACCCAGTCTCAGGGGGATACCATTTAGGACTGAGATGAGGAAACATTTCTTCACTCAGAGGGTGGTCAACCTGTAGAATTCTCTACCACTGAATATATTCAAGAAAAAGAGAGAGATAATTGTTTTGCATTTTAACAGCATGAAGGGAATGGGGAGAAAGCAGGAATATGGTTTGAGAGAGAGGGTCAGCCATGATCATACTGAATGACAGAGCAGGCTCAAAGGGCGAAATGGCCTGCTCCAGCTCCGAGTTTCTGTGTGTCCATGTCTGTGTTACCTTCAATCTCGGTCCCTGGTTACTGAGTCCTTTACTCATGTAAAAAGTGCCTTCCTACCCACACTATCACTGCCCCAAATAATCTTATACCCCTCTATCAGGTCCCCTCTCAGCCTTCACTGCTCCAAGGAAAACAACCCCAACCTTTCTAATCTTATCTCAAAGCTCACATTCAGGCAGCATTCTGGGAAATCTCCCCGTACCCTCTCAAATACAATCACATCCTTCCCAGAATGTGGTGACCAGGACCTGTCCTCTTCTCTCTCTCTCTCTCTCTTTCTCTATCTCTCTCTCTCTCTCTGTCTCCCTTTCTGACTCACACCTTACACTTCTTTCTCTCTACCTCTATCTCTCTCTCCCCCACTGTTAATCTCTTTCATATTCTCTTTCTCTGTCTCAAAGCCACTCCCTCCAACTCATTCCCAGTTCCTCACTCTGTCTCATAATCTCTATTTCTGCATCTTTCTCTGTCTCCGTCACTCACTCCATCTCTCGCTACAATTGAAAGCATCCAAATGTTATCTGCCCCTCTCTATTCCTCCCTCTCTTTCTCTCCCTCCCTCTCTGCATCCCAATCTATAGTCTCTCTCCCTCCCTCTCTGGCATTCTGTCTCTAACCATACTCATATCTCTCTCTCTCTCTCTTTCTCTCTCTCTCTCTCTCACACACACACACACACACACACACACCCAACCCTACCCTCTCTCTCTCTCTTGATTCCCTTCACGCTTGGTATCACACCCATCCTGTCTCTTTCTCTCTCTCCATGCCTCTCAGTCACATCTTGTTTCTCTCTCTCTCCCTCAACCTCACCATTTCTACCAACCTCTACCTCTCTCTTGGTCCCCTCACATATCTCACACTGTCTCAGATGCTCCTCCCTCTATCCCCGATCTCTCTCTCTCTCTCTCTCTCTCTCTCTTGCACACACACACACACACACACAGAAACTCCCTCTCTCTCTGTCTCGCTTCTCTCTCTTTCTGACAGTGTCCTGGGTGGTGACTGTTGAATGCAGGATAAATCTCCCTCTGCTCTGCACCACTAATGGACATTAACCCTTTACCCCAGAAGGATGTATTTTCCTGGAGTAACTCCCCATTTCCCACATTGACCAGGGTTTGGCCTCGCTCAGGAAGATGGATAGATTCTTGTCAAAAGAAAGGCAATTCTGTGCTGTTGGCCTATTCTCACTGGGGACTAGTTTGGATACAAACCTCATTCCATGAAGGCCCAGCAGAGAGAGAGGATATCCTCACGCCATCAGTGTGAGCTGGAGGGACAGGACAGACTCTGACCCACTGACCCATCCTGTCCATTCACAACATGTTCCAATCCCTTTCCCTTTCCTTCCACTTCCATGATGAGTCTCTGAGTCAGGCTGTTTCACTGGGATGAGGGTTGGACTATCACACAGTTACAACAGAAAGGAATTGACCTCACACCCAATAACGGCCAGTAAACATTGTCCTCCTTCCTGCTGGAACCTCCAACAGAGACCAGTAAACATGGATCTCCTTCTAACTGGATCCTCCAACAGAAACCAGTAAACATGGGCCTCCTATTCACTGGAGTTTCCGATGGAGACGAGTAGATGACTGAGTTTTTGAAGAAATAATCACGGAGATAGATAAAGGTAGAGCAGTACACTCTGTCCACATGGACTTTAGCAAGGCCTTAGACAAGGTTCCCCTGGTAGACTGTTTAGTAAGATTATATCACAGAGGATCCAGAGAGAGCTCGCCAATTGGATAGAAAATTGGCCTAATGGTAGGAGGCAGAGGCTGGTGAGAGAGGGTTGTTCTTCAGACTGGAGGCCAGTGACCAGCTGTCTGCCACAAGAATCAATCCTGTATCCACTGTTGTTCATCATTTATATGAACAATTTGGATGAGAAAATAGCAGGAACGGTCAGGAAGTTTGTGGCTGACATTAAAATTGTTGGCCAGGGACAGGGGAGAAGGTTATCCAAGAGTGCAATGTCATCTTCATCAACTGGACCAGTAGGTCAACAAATCCAGATGGAGTTTAATTTCGATAAATGGAAGGAGTTGCATTTTGGTAAGACAAACCAGGGCAGGAATTACACAATTAATGGTAGAGCCATGGGGAGTGTTGTTGAACAGAGAGACTGAGGGGTACAGGTACATAGTTCCTTGAAAGTGGTGTCACAGATAGACAGGGTGGTGAAGAGGGTATTGGGCACGCTCACCTTCACTGGTCAAAGCAGTGAGTACAGGAGCTGGGACATCATGTTACAGCTGTACAAGGCATTGGGAAGGCCACATTTGGACATTATGTACATTTCTGCTCACCCTGCTATAGGAAGGAAGTTATTACACTGGTTTGGATAAAATAAAGATTAATTGGAAGGTTTGAATCATAAGGCAAGGATGGATAGGCTGAGATGTTTTCCAGGGAATGCAGGAGATTGAGGGGTGACCTTAATAATCATGAGGTTTATATAATCATGAGGGTCATAGATAAGGTGAATAGCTAAAGTCTTTTCCCCAGTGCAGGGGAGTCCAGTACCAGAAGGAATAGGTTTAAGTCGAGAGAGGAAAGAATTAGAAAGGGCCGGAGAGACAACCTTTTCACACAGAGGATGGTGTGTATGTGTAATGAGCTGCCAGAGGAAGTGGTAGAGGCGAGTACAATTACTACATTTCAAGGACGTTTTTACAGGAACATGGATAGGAAGGATTTAGAGAGGATTGGGCCAAACACAGGCAAATGGGACTAGTTCAGTTTTGGAAACTTGGTCGGCATGGATGAGTAGAGCTGAAGGGCCTGATGCCATGCTGTAAACCTCTATGACTCTATGATGATGTATACATTGGCCACTTTCCCATAGGACCAGTCAACATGGGCCTCCTTCCCATTGGATTGTCCAGTATCTGAGCTGCAAAACCGATATTGTGTCCACCACATATGTCTCTTATTTCAATCTCAATCACATTGTCTGTCTCTGCAGAGAAACCCTAATTTCTGCTTGTCCCACCTCCTAACTCTATGATTCCAATGTCCTCTCCCAGTTTCCTGAACCACATTCCATAAATGCCAGCTTGTCCGGTATGTAGTGGTCTCTTCCCTGTCTTACCATGTGTTGTTCTAGAATGACCCACGACCTCACTGCCAGCCAATTGCTTCCATGGCCTCCCTCCTCCCTCACTCTGTGTCTTGCTGCAGACTCACATTCCCTCCCTCCCCCTTCCTTCTTCTGTCTCTGGTGTCCTGCCCATAGCTGCTTCCTCCATCCCACTATTGACAGCAGAGCCTTCAGACCCCTACTGCGTGCTCTCTGACCTCCTGCCCTTCATCCCTCCCCCTCTCGATGGCTGTGCTATTGAATAAACTGTTCACTTCCATCACTTTTGTTTCACTGTAGCTTTGCCATTGATTTGCTGACTTATTCTGGTACATCTAGTCTGGTCTGTTCCCCGAGTTGTTTTAAGAGTGTTTTGCTTGAGAAAACACTCTTCTATAAACTGAGTTGTCTGTTTCTCCCAGTCTTTGTGTAAAGGTGAGACTAAGTGTGTGTAAGCTCTTATACAACACAGCCAGAAGTCACTGGGCCGATTGTGACAGTCAAATGAGTCCAATGAGTCCCATTTACCCAGCCCTTCCTGTATAACCCTGCAATTGTTTCCTTTTCAGCTATTTCTCCAAATGCCCTTTTGAAAGTTGCTGTTGAATCCACTTCCACTCACCTTGCAGACAGTCATCATGAACTCGCTGGATAAAAATGTTCTCTCTTGTTCTTCAGACCCTTTCTGAAATGTGTGCCCTCTGGTTACTGACCCTCCTGCCTGGAGAAACAATTTGCCCTGTATTTACTGCATCCAAACTCTCGAATTGTGAACCCCTCATTGAGTGAGACCTATTTCCATCACAGGGGGAGAACATTCAGCCTGTCAGGTAAATGCTGTCATTTCATGGAGCAATCCAGTCAGTCCCACCCCCTCCCCTACTCGACCCCCAGAGCCTTGCAGGTTTATTTCCATCAAGTGCCCATCCAATCTGCCATTGCAATCACTGAGTGTCTTCACCTGCCTCACCTGAATGGGCACTAATTTCCACGTCATTACCAGTTGCTGCTAAAAACAAAGTTCTTCCTGACATCCTGTATCTCTTACTGAACAAAATGTAAGGTATTCTCAATGTGAAGATGGGATTTTGTCTCCACACAGACCGTGCAGTGGTCACTCATACTGATACTGTCATGGACAGATACACCAGCAGCAGGCAGATTGGTGAGAGTGATAGTGAGTATGTTTTTCCCTCTTGTTGGTTCCTT